>NC_091159.1:41823178-42145678 GCF_040958095.1 Procambarus clarkii | reverse complement strand
AAACTTGGCTTATTAGGCAAATCGGGCCTTGAATAGTAGGCTGAGAAGTGCGTTCTGGCTATTAGGTACGACATATATATATATATATATGTCGTACCTAATAGCCAGAACGCACTTCTCAGCCTACTATTCAAGGCCCGATTTGCCTAATAAGCCAAGTTTTCATGAATTAATGTTTTTTCGTCTACCTAACCTACCTAACCTAACCTAACCTAGCTTTTTTTGGCTACCTAACCTAACCTTACCTATAAATATAGGTTAGGTTAGGTTAGGTAGGGTTGGTTAGGTTCGGTCATATATCTACGTTAATTTTAACTACAATAAAACAAAATTGACCTCATACATAGAGAAAAGGGTTGCTTTATGATTTCATAAGAAAAAAATTATAGCAAATATATTAATTCAGGAAAACTTGGCTTATTAGGCAAATCGGGCCTTGAATAGTAGGCTGAGAAGTGAGTTCTGGCTACTAGGTACGACATATATATATATAAAAAGGTATAGACCCGATGCATATGACATCACTATACTCCATGTTGTATGCAAACATTTTGACTGAAGGGGGTAAGGGGGGTAAGGGGAATGGCACTGGTTCCTTATTAATGCTAGGACTGCAGAATGTGCACTAATGTGTGTTTTGTTCAATGTGCACTGACTGTATGCATTATAGTATTGTGTTACCATGTGGCAGCCAACATGAAAGTAGCCAGATTCATGAAGTTTTACCAATGTCCTCAAAAAAGATCATTCTGAAGGTTAAACAAGCTATCTTTAGAGAAAACAAAAACCCATTCTCTTTGGTACAGATGCAAAGTCAATGAATACTTGCACAAAATGAAATTCTGTAAGAGAATGTAAACTTTGTCAATGTGTAAACCTGTGGCATTACTGTTTTGTAAATAATAAGAAAAAATACTACTATACTGAAGAATGATTTCAAATATTTGAGAATACTGCATACACATTAATCTGTGTGTGTAAATCATGAAGAAGTTGACACGTGATGGACACTGACAGTCAGACCACGAAGGAAGGATTAAGACAGTAATTTCCTCAAGTACTTTCATATTTAGTAATCCATCTTCAGAAGGATACATCTTCATTCTTCTGAAGATGTATCATTAAATACAAAAGTACTTAAGGAAATTCCTGTCTTAATCCTTCCTTCATGGTCTGACACTGTCACATTAATCCATGTATAAACAGTATTCTCGTATAATAATCTCATACAGATTTATAACACACATTAATCCATGTGCATTGAGAGCTAGTAATGTAAATATGTGCATACAAATCTACTCCTAAGGATGACACTGGACATGCCAGACCAGTATTTACTTTTTACTATATTTCTGACTCCTACCATACAACTTGTTATAATAAAAAAAAAGGGTGGGGAGAAGGATAAACTGGCAAATATCTTCACCAGACCACACACATATACGGGGCGCTCTCTATGTTTCGGTTCGTCCTGGACCATTCTCAATCGACTTGAGAATGGTCCAGGACGGACCGAAACGTCGTCGTCCCTTCACCTTCTAGTGTGTGGTCTGGTCAACTTACTTTAGCCACGTTATTGTGACTCATCGCCTGCATATGGCAAATATCTTGTTAAAAATTTTGCATCATGGTAAGAGTTGCATCAATAGTTTTGGACCCAAATGAGTGGCATTGGTAGACCAAATACTGAGAACTACAAGTGTGTAATTTTGTTTATTTCCATTTGAAATACTGTATTGTATATTCAAAAGGAATCTGTATGCAAAAATAAAGAAAGAATGCCAAAATAAATACTATATATACAGTGAAAATCTATTTTGGCCCAAGTAAGTGCTGCAATCATATGATGGGGACTAAGACTTGAACATCTAAATCAAATATATTTGGGGCCTACTGTGACTGCTGGAAGTTGCCACTTAGCTGTTGGAACCTTGCAGCCAATAACCGCATCAATATAGCCTCAAAACTTAAATCGTCACATGATGATGACTACATTACATTAATCGATCAACACATGATGACTGCACTTTGAGGGTTAATATTATACAGCTTTCCTCATCAATCTAACCAAGACTTCACTTTTGTAATATGTCACCACCTATACAGGTCATTATTCATATATGGCACTGTAACCTAAGTAAGGAACCAATGTTTCTTAAGCCACACAGTCACAATGTTTACAAATTAACACATTGCGGCATGACATCAGTACAAGGGTTTTATAAACAAAAAATCACATTTGAATCAAATACTGTATTATTAATATTGTACCAACATAGTTACTGCAGTAAAATTTGCATAGTTAAGCAGTCAATGAGCAGCCTAATGAATACAAATTTATATTTCTAAAGGTAAGAAGAATTCCTTTGACAGCTAGTATGGTGTAATCATAAAACTGCAAATAAGTTGCAAAGCTAAAACTGTACAGTACAGTATATATAAAAACAATTAAAACATAGCAGGGGTGGCCTAACCACAGCTTCCGAGCTGCATGCAGTCTTTTTACCTTTAATATTTTTACACGAAAAGGAAAATTTCTACCCAAATCCAGGATAAGAAACGTGTGGCTGTATAAAGAGTTCCGATACCAACAGAAGGGAGTTCAGTACAAGTGCTGATGTTGAACTGGGCAGACCTAGCTGGTACACTTCATATATAAAACTTATTTAAAGTGTCTGTAAAAACTTTGTGAAGGAAGATGGCTTCAACAAATTGTAAGAAACAAAAATATGAAGATGAACACAAATTTTCAGCCAGAGTGGGAAGAAGAGTTTTCATTCACAGTTAAAGGAGGTAATCTTTGTGCCGTATGTGTCAAGTGTCACTCGGTCATTACAAAGCCAGTAACTTGAAACGCTACTATGAAGGGGAAAAGGGAACTATCGAGAGAAATCGCCAAGCTGTTACAACTAGATAGCACTTGGAAGGGATCAGGATAAGGATTTGGGATAGGACGGGGAAAAGGAATAGTCCCCAACCACTTGGATGGTCAGGGATTGAATGCCGACTGGCATGAAGTGAGCACATCGCTCTACCATCCAGCCCAAGTGACTGGGTATGCCACTATGAAACTAATAAAAAACTTTTCATATGATTACCAACCTAAATCAGACCTAAGGACAAATAAATGAGTTAAAATCATCTATAAATAGCCAACAGACACTGTTGACATTGTTCAGTAAGGAAGCCACAGCTCTCAAATGGCTCTCATGTGGCTCTCAAACATCTGAGCTTTATCATTTGTGGCTCTTACAGTAAGCAAGTTTGGCCACCCCTTGCAATAAAGTATTCAACTTCATAACAGAGTTATGAAAAAGTTAATAGTAAAACTCCCAACACTGATCTGCAGTTCTAAAGATACACACACCAGGCTCTCCTGACTTAAAAATGGAAGATACCAGATATAATACCTTGCACGCCACTCTCATACCCTCTTTTTCTTCATCTGAAAGGCACCTAATGTTGGCAGCTCCTCGCACTTTTTGCTCAGAGTGTGGAAATCCATTTGGGTCATCAGCATAATCTGGTCTACCTATGGAAGTGGGAACCTCTCTTTTGCTGCTTTGTGGATATGGTCGTAAACTGCCTATTGAGGAAAGAATAAAAGAGTAACACTTTACATCCCAAATTACAATGACATGTTAGGAAAACACAAAAATAAAAATATGGGTTACAGAATTTACACTAATAAAAACTTAATTTATCATGTACTAAGACATTAAAAACTGGTTACTGAATATAGAGCTCCACATGTACTGTAATATAAAGCCACATGCAAAATGTTGGCTAGTGAATGAAAACAAATTTACAAAGAAAAGCAGCTTTTCAAATTAATTTCACTTACCAGAAAACATGTAGTATGGCCATGGGTTGTACGGCAAGCTGGAATCACTGGCTCCTGAAATATTCTTAAACTGAGTAACTGCTCTCTTAAAATATGTATAGCCAGGAAAATACTGCATGATCTGATCTAGTTGTTCAGAGAACCATGAAGAGCCTGTATCAGTAAAACAAATGTTAGTTAACGTTTGGCTTGATATACAGAAGTACCGAGCATATACAAATTACAGCACTAGGTTAGCAGCTTTAGTTACAAAATCAGCCAATAAATGGCATGCATAAAACTTCTGCAGGGCACTGCAAATTAGCGTGAAATTGTTAAATCTATCCCCTTTCAAATGAGTAGACAATAATCATTGAAATAAAAATTGAGAAAATGTAGCAGTCGTGTAATGAAACCCTAAGATCGTCAATATAGATAAATTAATTATGAAAAATTAAAGTACTGTACAGTGGAACCTCAGTTGACAAATGCCCCTCTTTACCCATTTTTCGGTATATGAGGTCAATTTCCTTGAAAAATTTGATTCGGTATTCGAGGTTTGTATCGGATGTCGAGTTTGTTGATACATTTATGGGTCGACGAGCGCATGGTTCTGCTGGGCGTTGGATTTACCAGTGTATCCTGCCTAGTGACGACCACGCTTGAAATCTTTGTGAAAAATGTCTGTTTTCTGCTTTTTGGTTTCTGAACATATATATTATTACACAGTATATTATGCCATAGGTCCAAAAAAAGTCAGTGGTAAAGTTCAACCTAAGAAAATAGTTGTGATGATGACGAGAGGAAAAACAAGAGATCATTCCTAGTGACTGAATGCGATATCTCACTACAGACGTGTTAAAATGAAGGGAAAAACAAGTGTCTTTAGACAGATTCTTAGTAAAACAAGCAAGCAGTGAGCCACAACCAGGTCCTAGTGGTATGCCTGCAAAACGTATGAAAGAGTACCCCAAAAATGTCATCACTGCTGTTTGTAATAATGAAAGGGAGACTACCTTTCCAAACATTAACACCTTTTCCTCTACACTTCTCACCGCCTTCCATATGCCAACAAGAGTCCTCAATTAAGGTAAGGTACCAATGAGTAGCATTCTGCATAAAAGTTAATATTTTTGGGTGTGTGGAACGGATTAATTCAATTTATATTATTTCTTATTAGAAAATTCTTTTCAGTTTTCAAATTTTCAGTGTATGAACCGTCTCTTAGAACAGATTAAATTTGTAAACGGTGGGGCCATTGTAGTATGAATGTGAGGTCATTTAATTAAATGCAGTGCTGAGAGGTACAGAAAAAGTATATTGAAAGAAACGGATGCTTACAAAATGCCATGACAAACATGAGAATTGTGATATATAAAAAATATTGTCCTAAGTGAGTACAGTAGAACCTCAAGTGATGAGCGCCTCAATTGGCGAGCATTTTGGGTAACGAGCGCCCAGATCGCCGACAATTTGTTTCGTTGGCGAGCGCTCATTTGAATAACAACAACACATGGTGGGGTCGCGCTGCTTCTCGCACATTCTCGGACGCCTCCGACAATGCAAATATTTTTTTTTTTTAAAGATGCTAATGATGCTGGGATATAAAGGGGTGACTACTGGGATGTTGCAAAGCATTGACTTTTTTGTAGAAAAAATAAATGACATTTTGTGAAAAATAACAAATGTCAAAAAGGTTCATTTGGTGTTCTGCAGGTATGCTGCTCCATGTTTCTTAAATAAAAAAATAAAAAACAATTGAAACAATTTGAAAAACGGACAAATGCCATAAAGGTTCGTTCAGTGTATGTCAGGTAGGCTGCTCCATTATTGAGAAATGAAAAATACAAAACAAATACAACACATTTGAAACAAAGAAAGATTGTCATAATGGAGCAGCCTACCCGACAAACACTGAACGAACATACTGTATATGGCATTTATCTGTTTTTCAAATTGTTTCAACCTTTTTTTTTTATTTTTTTTTATTTAAGAAACATGGAGCAGCCTACCTGCCGAACACCAAACGAACTGTTTGCTATAAAAAAATGAAAAAAATATTGAACAAATTTGAAGAAAGAAAAATGTCACAAAGGTTTGTTCATTGTATGTAAGGTAGGATGCTCCATTATTTAAAACATCGAATACTGTATCATATAGATGTTTTTCGGTGGTAGAACGGATTAATTTGATTTCCATTATTGCCAATGGGGAAATCCGTTTTGTATGACATCCGTTTCATATGATGATCACAGCGCCGGAATGGATTAAATTCGTTATTCGAGGTTCCACTGTATATTCTGAGAGGGGACCAAATGTGCAAAACTGTTTAACACCATTAAAAGAAACCTTGAATTTTGAGGAAAACTGAAAAATACTACAGCAGTAGGACTGCTGAAACTAAAAGATGTCATAGACAAGGTGGAAAGTGTTGGTTAAAATTCAACTGGAAAAATACAAAATGATACTGACAAAATACAAAGAATTTAGAGTACTGTACTGCACTCTGTACACTATGTAGTCATACTTCAGGTGTGAGCTCAATCAACATATTTATTGTACACAAAGAACACATCTAAATCTCTTGCTATTTATATTGTAAAGATAATTATGAAGCAAGTGGAGGTAAAAATGTTATCAATAGCTAAGCTAGAAAAGTATTTACACAGCACATGGAGGTTCAAAGACATGAAGAATACTAAGAAAAACCCAATTAAAAGTTAGATACAAATGTACATACAGTATCATACATACTAACCACACATTAGACACTTAAAAAGGGGACAATATTTCAGTGTTTTCAGAACAATCCCTGTACCAAAACATTTCCTGGATCAAAGTCTCAACCTCTTTACGTGTGGGTTTAATATTTATTTATTTCAGCTACAGCACTGTAACAGAAAATCTGAGCAAGGCTTAATATAGTAGCCATAGAGAGCATGCCCATGTATTCTGCACCAGGCCCAGTCATGGAATTTTATATTCATCAAGTGTCATCCCTGATAGACTAAAAACAGCGGAGATAGTGCCACTTCACAAAGAAGGTAGTAAAGCAGATAAAAAATTATAAACCAATAGCTCTAACTTCAGTAACTTCAAAAGAGTACTAAGAAGTAAGATTACAAATCACATGGAAACACAACATCTACATAACCCTGGACAACACGGGTTCAGAACAAGGCATTCCTGCCTCTCTCAATTGCTAGGTCACTATGACATGGCATTACGTGCCATGGAAGACTAGCAAAACTGTAAAATATAAAAACTTTGCAAAAACTTTCAATAAATGTGACCATGGTGTTATTGCGCACAAAATGTGTACAAAAGGAATTACTGTACTGGCAAAGTAAAGAGATGGATCTTCAACTTCCTAATAAACAGGATACAGAGTGTAATAGTCAACACAGTAAAATCCTGATCATCTACTGTGAAAAACTCGGTCCCCCAAGGTACCGTACTTGTTCCAGAACTTTTTCTTATTCTAATATCAGACATAGACAAGGATACAAACTACAGTACTGTATCATCGTTTGGAGATGATACTAGGATTTTCATGGGAATCGACAATATAGAGGACACAGCAAATCTCCAATCTGATGTACATCAGGTCTTTCAATGGGCGTCATACCAATGATGATACTATTCAAGACACTTGTACTCTCTAGGGAGGAATATTGTTACACACTAATAGCCTCATTCAGAGCTGGAGAAAATACTGACCTAGAGTGTCCAAAGATCCTTTACTTCTAGAATCCACTATACTGTATAAGTCATCTTGATTATTGGGACTGATTAAAAGTTCTAAATCTGTATTCTCTAGAGTGCAGGTGAGAGATACATAATAATCTACACGTGGAAGACATTAGAGGTATTGGTTCCAAATCTAATCACAGATTACATCAGATAAAACCAGTAGGGTGTGCAAAATACCCCTGTTGAAAAGCAGAGGTGCAATAGGTACTCAGAGAGAACTTCATCAATATCAATGGCCCAAGACATTTCAACATCCTCCCACTACACATAAGGGGCATAACTGGCCGGCCTCTCACAGCATTCAAGAAAGAACTCAACAAACACCTCCGAAAAAAATCTGATCAACTAGGCTGTGATTCATACATCAGGCTGCAAGCAGCCACATTCAACAGCCTGGTTGACCAGTCCAGTAACCAGGAGACCTGGTCAGAGACCGAGCCATGGGGCCATCAATCCTCGGAAGCTACACAAGGTAGCCACTTGATAGGTAGGTAGTATACACTATGAAAACAAAAGTAAATATGTTATTGAAGAGAAAACATCAGTTGAATGATTGATGAATAATTTGTGCCATACACATACAGTATAACAGATTTATTTATCCTTTAAGTTTTGTTTACCGAATTATGGTTCAGCATTGCATGGTATCGCTACATCAGATGTCTTCTGTTATTTTCAACTGCAACTGAATATAATGATCACACATGAAAGGACTCCTTTCACTGCATCTCGATTTCCAATACACCAAGATCCATTTGAGCCTTTGTCCACTGTACTTAATACCAATAATAGTGGAGAAACTTACAACAGTGTCTTAGTGCTTGAATGAAGGTAATGAAAAGACCAAATAATTGTGTAGGTGAATTAAAACCAAATTTCTGGATGCAACCTACATCCTTTTTCAAGGTGGTGTAAACAATGTTACAGTAAACGCTCTTGCCACCATGAGTGAGATCATTCTAACAATCCACTAAGTTTCTCAAACTAGTACATGCAGACAACCTATTAACCACCCGCCTCACTCTAAATTGTTTCTTAATTTATTAAAAAAAATGTACATAAATTTGAACCAAAAAGGATGGCAACTTGCAGAGTAGATGCAACCTACACCTCACCCTTCCTGTTCTAGATTTTAAATTAATTTCTTAAAAGAACATTAAATAAATTTGTACTTATATTTCTGTGCTAATTTATCTTCACAATGTTAGAAACTTGTGTAGTAGTTCTCTCCAATAAACAATCTCTATTGCATCATCTACCACAACCCCTTGTAATAGTACTCTTCTTAGCCTCCTAATACTGTACTACATAAACTCCTCACTTTGTATTTAACACACACACACACATCTCTGATATTCACTTCAAATGTTTGCACCCCAATAATCGGTAAGCCGGGCATGCTAACCAAGTACATGTACTATTTAAGGCACCAAAGCATGCCAGTCTCTCAATAATATTTTAGGCTAATTTTTAATTACCAGGTACGTATACAATGAAAAATTATAAAAACAAAAACTAGTGACACGTTTTGAGGTACCATTCATTGTCCTGGGCACAAAGACAATTTTAAATGTAAAATTTGTATGGCTCATTTGTACTGGACTATGCAAGTTTGACAACTAAATTTAAATTCCATGATTTATCATTAAAAATTCAGAGAAAAACTTTACTGGGTACTAACCTTGCACTAACTTTGACTAAAGAAAAATAGTATTTATTGCAAAGAACCTTACAAGACATTAAGTAATTCAGCTCATGCTATATACAGTATAGTATGATTATAAATTCTGTTCCTGTCCAGTACTGTATTCTTTTGCAATCCAGCCAATTTCTCAGTGTAATGTCTATATTCATCTCTCTTATTTTGATCCAAAGTTTGTTATCACATACATTCTCTTGCCATTAGTTTCATACTCGACTACACACGAGTATACACCTAAGCTCACTATTAACATATTCCTCTGACACACTCGATCATACTTACAAATTTGCTATTCAGAATCCTCTATGTCATTCACTGTAAATTTGCCATGACCATGTTATCTCAATACAATTACAACAATGCATTAGTCTACTATTTTCTTAACCCTAAGTGCTTTTAGATATTCTTTCACTACAGAATGTTATATAGAAAATCCACTGATTAACGACTACAAAAATTAAAAGAAACCTAGTTTCTACCAATGCTGTACAGTACCATACCATAGTAAATCTATGAAGCTTCAACGTAACTGGAAGCAATTTCTATTAAAAAATTGGATTATCATGTAACATGCAAATTTATAATGAATGGAAAAGCAATATATAAAAGCAAATAATTGTGCTGCTAAATATATATTAACTATTTACAGAGGTATACATGAACTTACTAGTCTTTTTATGAAGTAGTTTATGTGATTCCCATGAACCCTTGAAGCAACTCTGAAAGAAAATGAATTATTTGTAAATCAAAATTGAAACTACAAATATTGTAAATGTCTTGCATCAAAATAATTAAACAAAATTTATTCACTTGTGTGGTACTCAAAACAAAGAGTGGTTACAATTGTTATAATATTGAATATCACACTAGATGGGGTAACTGACAATACCCATGGTACTTTGTTAAAAAAAATTATCATCATATTACCTTAAAACTACCAGTATTTTAATGCAACTCACAATTTATGTGCACAATTAATAGAACACATTACCTATCCTAAGGAATGTGATTATGTTTGAGACAGACCCATGGAACCTTGCACTACTTGGATACTGTACAAGAAGTCCCTGAGCCCATTATGTGCCTCTGTAACCCTTTCCACTACTGCCCACAAGATGGGTATGGGGTGCATAATAAATGAACTAAATTAACTAAACTGTACAAGAAAATACAGTTGGATCAGACATCAATAAACCACTTATTAGCAGTGCAATGCCACTAATTATAATTAGCACTGTACATTTTGGGCCAAATTTCATACTTTACCACTTTTGAAAGGATATACAGTAAATCACATTGTACATGACTGACTCCCCAATAGATTTTATAATCATTAATTTTGTCAGGGGCAGGAAGTTGGTGTACATATATGTACAGTACTTCAGATATTTTATTTCCCCCAAGGTAGCACTACTGACCCTCCCCAGGATGCACCACCACAATACTGTAGTTGTCCGATTCCCAGGTACCTATTTACTGCTAGATTAACATTGGTATTATGTGAACGCAAACTTGCCCAATCATTTCTGTCCTGGCCAGGAACTGAATCCAGAATCCCCCGATTGTGAGTTGAGAACCTTAACGTTACCCAACCCAAATGAGTAACATAAATGCTTGATTGATAAAGATTAAGCCACCCAAGAGGTGGCACGGGCATGAACAGCCCGTAATGAGTAACATAGCCTGACCTAACCATATATACAGGCCTGACATACACAACAACCTGTCAAAACACCTGTGTACAATTGAACAATACCTTTTCTGAAAGCATCAAACTTTCAATTAAAAAAAAAAAGACTCTACACTTGCCTGTACAAATAACAGTATCCCTAAATAATGAAATAATGACACGCTAAAACCATTAACTGTAACTCCTCCTCTTCTGCCCGAAACGCTGCGCGTACTAGTGGCTTTACAAGATTGTAATTACTATCCTATGCATCCTCACAATCCCAATGTACCTTCTTGTATATATATAAATAAATAAATTCTATCACATAAACTTCTAAAAATACTAATATAGGCGAGAGCACGAGGAAACACGACCCGCGCCTCACTCAGCACAAGAACTAGACTGACAACGGGCTTCACCTGTGTGCAAAAAAACGATCCCTGTATTCCTAATTTGATGCAGGTTGGACACTGGAGCTTAGCATCGGCACCGCAGCCAGGTGTTTCACAGACGTGAGACACAACCCCGTTGGCCGACATCTTTGTTGTCGTACTGAGGTGGGCGGCACACGAGCCTAAACCCGTCCTTCCTCGCCCTCAGCCTCACGCCTCTCATCCACCCTCTACTCATTAACAAACTACTTACTTAACGAGCCATCGTCACTTAATTAATTCAACATTTATTATATCGGTAATTGGGGCTGTGTAGATTTAAACAAAATGGTGATATAGGGATTGATATAGTTTTCAGTTGTACAAGGGGTTGCAGGGAGTAAAAATAATGTTTTTTTATGTAAATTAATTAAATTATGGAATAATAATTATTATTATTATATAATAATAATTTTTATTTAAAAGAATGTGTGTACAATGAACAAAAGAGGAAGGGACGATTGTAGGGACAGTTGTTTCACATACACTTAGTATAAGGGTCTCGGTAGTGCAGTCGGATTCGTTCTCGACTCACAATCGAGAATTAAAGTTTGAAAACCGGGCGGAAGAGAAATGGTTGGGCCCATTTTTGATCACTTAATGTCTCTGTTCACCTAGCAGTAAGTAGGTATCCCAAGAATTAGTTAGCTTGTTGTGGGGTTGCAACCTGTAGTCCAGTCGAAAGAGAAAAAAATGCCGAATAAGGACAAAAAATCAGGAAACGCTGCAATTTTATCGTCTTCGTAACAGGGTACTAAATAACATGAATTGAGTACCCTTTACCACCCTTGGCCACCATCTTGACATAAATGGCGGCCAAACACAGTTCTTTTTTTTAACATCACGCTTAGGACTCGCTTTAAAAACAAATACAAAATACAAATACAAATATTTATTCAGGTAAAGTACATACATACAAGGTAAGATACAAAAGTTGATGGATTTATAGATAGAGCTAGTACATACAATGCCTAAAGCCACTATTACGCAAAGCGTTTCGAACAGGAAAAACACTAAGACTAAAACTTAATACTAATTGAGATTAAAGTATAAATTGTGACTCGGTTACAAGTATCTCTGGGACTTCTCATTATCTGCTGATGTAGACCTGACCAAATGTAAACTGTGTCAACAAAATTATTCGCACACCCTCCGTCACTATGTGATGTAGTGCGAAAAGATACGTGAATTTAGAGACAATTCTATAACCAATGTTCCAGCGATGTGTAAATATTTCATTCAAAATGATCTGCTACCAGAAATTTTAGCCAAATATCCCCAGTTTGCTAACTGTAGGTAGTAACTGAGTGATTGTAGCCTATCCACCGCTGCCCACTGGATGGGGGGCGGTGTGCAGGACAAACATATCAATTGTGACACTAGCTCTCCACATATGTCCTATTTATAACCCCCCAGTCCCGCTCATGTACATGTCCAACCCATGCTTGAAAACAGAGAGTTAGTATAAATGGGGTTAAGTCAGAGGGGGATAATGTTGTTAGTGGAGTACCTCAGGGCTCTGTCCTGGGACCTCTGTTGATTATAATATACATATAAATGATTTAGATTCAGGTTTGAGTAGCAACATTTGCAAATTTGCCGATGATACGAAAATCGGTAGGGAAATTAATTCGGAGGAGGACTCACTATCACTTCAAGTTGATCTAGATAGGGTTTTGAAATGGTCAAATGATTGGCAAATGCTGTTTAATGCTGATAAATGTAAAGTTCTGAGGCTAGGTAATGATGATAGAGTTACAAGATACGAGCTAGATGGTGTTGAGATTGCGAAGTCGGATTGCGTAAGGGATCTGGGAGTTATGATTAGTAAGAATTTAAAACAAAAGGATCAATGCATGAATGTTTGTAATAAGGCGAATAGGACACTGGGATTTATTAATCGAAGCGTTAGTAACAAGACACCTGGTGTGGTTCTTAAGCTATATCTTGCTCTGGTTAGGCCCCATTTAGATTATGCAGTTCAGTTTTGGTCGCCGTATTATAGAATGGATATAAATTCACTTGAACGTGTCCAACGTAGGATGACTAAGTTAATTCCCCAAATTAGAAATCTTTCATATGAAGAAAGATTAACAAAGCTTAAGTTGCATTCACTGGAAAGGCGAAGAGTTAGGGGTGACATGATAGAGGTTTACAAGAGGATGAATGGACATAACAGGGGGGATATTAATAGGGTATTAAAAATATCAACACAAGACAGAACACGAAACAATGGGTATAAATTGGATAAGTTTAGATTTAGGAAAGAACATAAGAACAAAGGTAACTGCAGAAGGCCTATTGGCCCATACGAGGCAGCTCCTATTCTATAACCACCCAATCCCACTCATATACTTGTCCAACCCGTGCTTGAAACAATCGAGGGACCCCACCTCCACAATGTTACGCGGCAATTGGTTCCACAAATCAACAACTCTGTTACTGAACCAGTATTTACCCAAGTCTTTCCTAAATCTAAACTTATCCAATTTATATCCATTGTTTCGTGTTCTGTCCTGTGTTGATACTTTTAATACCCTATTAATATCCCCCCGGTTATGTCCATTCATCCACTTGTAAACCTCTATCATGTCACCCCTAACTCTTCGCCTTTCCAGTGAATGCAACTTAAGCTTTGTTAATCTTTCTTCATATGAAAGATTTCTAATTTGGGGAATTAACTTAGTCATCCTACGCTGGACACGTTCAAGTGAATTTATATCCATTCTATAATATGGCGACCAAAACTGAACTGCATAATCTAAATGGGGCCTAACTAGAGCAAGATATAGCTTGAGAACCACACCAGGTGTCTTGTTACTAACGCTGCGATTAATAAATCCAAGTGTCCGATTTGCCTTATTACGAACATTTATGCATTGATCCTTTTGTTTTAAATTCTTACTAATCATAACTCCCAGATCCCTTTCGCAATCCGACTTCGCAATCACAACACCATCTAGCTCGTATCTTGTAACTCTATCATCATTACCTAACCTCAGAACTTTACATTTATCAGCATTAAACTGCATCTGCCAATCCTTTGACCATTTCAAAACCCTATCTAGATCAACTTGAAGTGATAGTGAGTCCTCCTCCGAATTAATTTCCCTACCGATTTTCGTATCATCGGCAAATTTGCAAATGTTGCTACTCAAACCTGAATCTAAATCATTTATATATATTATAAACAACAGAGGTCCCAGGACAGAGCCTTGAGGCACTCCACTTACAACATTTTCCCACTCTGACTTGATTCCATTTATACTAACTCTCTGTTTCCTTTGGTACAGCCATGCCCTAATCCAGCTTAATATAGCACCCCCAATACCATGAGACTCTATTTTTTTAATCAGTCTTTCATGTGGCACTGTATCAAAAGCTTTGCTAAAGTCAAGGTATACAACATCGCAATCCTTACCACTATCAACTGCCTCAACAATGCTAGAATAAAAAGATAACAAATTTGTTAAACATGAACGGCCATTTATAAAACCATGTTGCGACTCAATTATTAATTTATGTTTTTCAAGATGAAGACGAATTTTATTTGCTATTATAGATTCGAGTAACTTTCCCACAATAGACGTTAGGCTAATTGGTCGATAGTTAGACGCAAGTGATCTATCTCCTTTCTTAAAAACTGGTATCACATTAGCAACTTTCCAAAACTCTGGCACTCTGCCTGACTCTATTGATTTATTAAATATGGTTGACAGTGGGTCACAAAGCTCCTCTTTGCATTCTTTAAGCACCCTAGCAAACACTTCATCCGGCCCTGGGGATTTGTTTGGTTTGAGTTTTACTATTTGTTTAAGAACATCCTCCCTGGTAACTGCTAAACTCGTCAACCTGTCCTCGTCCCCACCCACATAGACTTGTTCGGCTGAAGGCATATTGTTAAGTTCCTCTTTAGTAAATACAGATACAAAATATTTATTTGACTTGGGTATATACTGGCTCAGTAACAGGGTTGTTGATTTGTGGAACCAATTGCCGCGTAACGTGGTGGAGGTGGTGTCCCTCGATTGTTTCAAGCGCGGGTTGGACAAGTATTTGAGTGGGATTGGGTGGTTATAGAATAGGAGCTGCCTCGTATGGGCCAATAGGCCTTCTGCAGTTGCCTTTGTTCTTATGTCAGTTGCTTAATTTAGAACCTGTACTTGAGGTCGATCTCCAACCCATTGTTGATGTGACGACTTATATTGAATTTTGTAACTAGCTCATCAAGATTGTAACTTGCTTAGCTAAATGAATTGTGGGGGTTCAGTCCCTGAGCCCATTATGTGCTTCTGTAACCCTTTCCACTACCGCCCACGGGATGGGTATGGGGTGCATAATAAATGAACTAAACTAAAAAAAACTAAAAACTGGGGATATAGTAGTATAAGAAAAATATAGGCTGAGTCCACCTTTTGTACTGAGAGGATTAATTCATTAGCTCCACCTCTCATTAATCTAATGGCATTTATCTCTGAAATTCTATAAGAACATAAGAACATAAGAACAAAGGTAACTGCAGAAGGCCTATTGGCCCATTCGAGGCAGCTCCTATTCTATAACCACCCAATCCCACTCATATACTTGTCCAACCCGCGCTTGAAACAATCGAGGGACCCCACCTCCACCACGTTACGCGGCAATTGGTTCCACATATCAACAACCCTGTTACTGAACCAGTATTTACCCAAGTCTTTCCTAAATCTAAACTTATCCAATTTATACCCATTATTTCGTGTTCTGTCCTGTGTTGATACTTTTAATACCCTATTAATATCCCCCTTGTTATGTCCCCCTTGTTATCCCCATCACTTTTTGGAACAACCGGCAGACTGTCAATCAAAGACAGCATACAGAGATCCTTTCAGAAAAACATTCAATGTAGAACAAGCTCATGGATGGATAATCTGGTCAAGATTCTAGAGAAAGTGGACCTGAAATGAACCACCAAAAACAAAGTGGAAGAGAGACCATATCAACACTGTCAGCAGCCTCCTCTATGGGAAGAATCGAATCTAAAGATAATCATTGAAACCAGTTAAAAAATCAGCATGTGACCCACAGAGGCTCAAGGAAGTAATAGAACAACAAATAAAAACCATCTCAAGACCTACAACGACTCACATCTTCACAGACGGATCAGTTGATCAAGTTGTTCTGCTGGGGCAGCAGTTTACACTACCAACCATGAAGCTTACTGGAGCATGAATAGTGGGTGCTCAACATTGCAAACAAAATTATATGCCCTGAAGGAGGCAATAAACTATATAATTGAGAATAATTTACATGATGTCATCATTCATACCGACTCTAAATCTTCGCTCCAGGCATTGTTATCCAGTCAGCACAGAGATAATATACAACTCACAGAAATTCAACATATAGGAAAAGAAGCCCATAATCTAGGGCTGTCAATCACCCTAAATTGGATACCAAGTCACATTGGCATAGATGGTAATGAAAAGGCAGACTCACTAGCAAAAACTTCCACTGCTCTACCTGTTGTACAGGTTCAAATACCTCCAAGTTTTTCACAGATTAAGGAGCAAATCAAGAAGAAAATATTCTCAACTATCAAAAGTCGCCACAGAGCCAAAGTAGTGGAAGGAAGAAATGCTGCGATATGGTACGAACAAGCCACTGGTTACTCCTCTTTCAAGCCTGGCAAAAAATATCCAGAGACATTGCAGTAGCCATACACAGACTTGGTTACAAGTGCTGCTGGGAGGTAATGAACCCAATAGTTAAAGAGTGTCACATCTGTGAAATAGAAGCAGAGGCGCCACTATTGCACTACTTACTGGAATGTGAAGCTACTGAAGCCCTGCGCATCAAACTCAACATTAATCCAACGACAGCAGCTGCATTAGATGCACATTCCACCGCGACTACAATGATTAGAAAAGCCGTTGGGGAATGGGACTCACTAGTGAGCATTCTGCATCTACATCCGCCTCCAAGATAATGTTAATAAGGCAAGACTAAAACCAGTGCACTAAAACAGAAGCGATAAATAAACAGGGAAAAAGTAGGAATCCCCTCCTCCATTTTAAACTTAGACCCAAATATCACAGAAACAAGGTTATCACGAATAACCGAACTCAATTACGGGCTCACCATAGCCCGTGCTACATGGACACTTCGTTTTGAGTAGCTAAATCTGAAACAACAAAACAACATCCCCATCAATAGTAGTAGAAAGTACAATTCATTAGCTCCCCCACCTCTCATTAATCTAATGGCAGAGGCTACATTTATCTCTGCAATTCTATCCCCACTACTCTGCAGATTCAACTCCATCCTCATTATCTCAATCATAGCATTTCTTCAAAGATAGCCAAAGTACTAGTGGGAAATGAGACTAGGACCGTGCGTTTTGCTTTTTTCCCATGCACGGTTGTAGCGACAGGGGTGTTTTTAATTTTTTCTCCGGACGCACGGTCGTAGCCTCAGGGGTGTTTTCAATTTTTCCGACAGTTGCGTCTAGCCTCAGAGTATGTTTTTAAATTTTTATTCATTAGTACCTCATAGTCTCCTAATATTTTCATTAATTTATCCTCCTCTCTGTTCAAACATATGTTATTTTCCAAAATGTGAGCTAAAAAGGTACTCTCCTAGGTTACACATAAGGGGCATAACTGGCCAACCCCTCACAGTGTTCAAGAGAGAACTGGATAAGCACCTTCAAAGGATACCTGATCAACCAGGCTGTGACTCATACGTCAGGCTGCGAGCAGCCGCGTCCAACAGCCTGGTTGATCAGGCCGGCAACCAGGAGGCCTGGTCGACGACCGGGCCGTGGGGACGCTAAGCCCCGGAAGCACCTCAAGGTAAGGTAGGTCCCGCCATTTTGTTCAAGGGGATTAAAAGGTCGGTCCCTGTCATAGCCAAATTTAGTTACCCCAGTGATCCTTGCACAGACATCGCTAATGGACAATGACGTCATCAGCTAGCCAGTCTTCAACTTACCTGGGGGATTAAAAGATCGGTTCCCGTCATAGCCGAATTTCGTGACCTCAGTTTCCCCCGCACAGACATCGCTAATGGTCAATGACGCCAGTCAATCTTCATCTTTCTTGTATAAGACTATTATTGTATATTAACCAAAACATTAACTGCCTCTATTAGATGAATTGCAGTAGGTCTATTCCCCTTTCATCTCCATTTATACACTTCAATAATGTTACTCTATTTATATTCAGAAGGAACTGCAGGGAAGCTTTATAGTGCTCATCCAAAGATGGTTTATTGATCATAGGAATGAATGAAACCCACCATCAGCCATTTGCATGTAGCAAAGGGGGGTACAACACAGAGTATGAACTATCATGTATCTCAGTGTTCACCCCTGTTACCTGTATTTACCCAGGTCTTTTTCCTAAATCTAAACCGATTTATACCCATTGTTTCCTGTTCTGTCTCGTGTTGATCCGTTTAATAGGCTATTAATATCCCCCCTTTATTGCGTCCATTCAGTCACACCTCTATCATGTCGCCCCTATTTCTTCGCCTTTCTAGAGAATGTAATTTAAGCTTTGTCAATCTTTCTTCAGAGATTGCTTATCGAGCATAGGGCAAATAAAAATGAAAACCCACTATCATCCACTTGTATGAAAACAGAGCCCCCAGGCATGGTGACTTCAATGCGAGTTCAGTAGTATTCCAATAATGCTGCATAAACGCATAAATATATATATGCACGTAACTGAAAACTCACACCCCAGAAGTGACTCGAACCCATACTGCCAGAAGCAATGCAACTGATGTACAGGATCCCTTAACCACGTCAAGTGGTTAAGGGATCCTGTACATCAGTTGCATTGCTTCTGGCAGTATGGGTTCGAGTCACTTCTAGGGTGTGAGTTTTCAGTTGCATATATCTGGCCTGGAGACCGTTCAGGCTTGTTCGCATACACATGCATAAATATATATGCACATCTCACATTCACTCAAAAACATGCCTCCCACACCCTACTATAGCATATAACAAATCAAAATACTCATTCAGTGAACAAATCCACAAGGGCCGTGACGAGGATTCGCACCTGCGTCCGGGAGCAACTCATTCAGTGTACATATATATGAACTACAATGAGTAAAAGCAAGCCTCTCATGTTTTTGAAATAAGGTCTAACAGTGGGCTTTTCGTCATAATGGCAAGTTCATTAAGTATTTCATAAGTTACTCCATTCTCCCCAGGGGCGGTAGATTTCCCAACTTTAATCGCCGTTATTAGTTCTTCTCTGGTAATATCTGTGCAAGTGACATCACCACTGTTACCTGCTGTAAGTATAAAATCCTTTCTTAGATCTTTCCAAGACACGGGAGACATCTTCCGTCACGCAGGGTGCAGTCGCACCACAGATGTTCAGTATCAGCTAATGATACTGGTAAGGGCTCCAAAGGGCCACCACTTACGGGCTATTCATGCCCGTGCCACCTTTTGGGTGGTTTAATCTTAATCAATCATCGCCAATCTTTCCAAGAATTTAATGACTCTCTTGTTTCAGCGGGTAATGAAATAAGTTTGGCAGCTTCCGCCCATTTATTTACGAGACCATTTGCAATTCCTTTGCGGATCAGGATGTGCAACAAAATTATACTTTTTACCCCTTACTTTATTTACGTCTTGCCAGATTTCCTTCAAGTTTCTGTTACTCCCAACTTTCTCTGCAAACTCCTGCCAATACTTGCTCCTAATTTCCTTTCTCTTCTCCCCACACAGCCTAGCAACTGCCAGTAAAGCATTCTTCCCTTCCTCAGTCCTACCATTCCTATTCCAATTCCTGTGAGCTCTCCTCATTGTTAATGTCCACCCCTTAAGCATCTTGTCATGTGTATAATTTTATTTTCTGGGAAGATGCTTTTTTATACTATAAGTTTTCCGGTTCAATGTTGCATTAAATACATCTACCTCCTTAATTAGATCTTCATAAAATGCTTCTGCCGAAACTGGCTTATAAGTATCATACCAAGACAATATGACCTGGCAGACATTCTTTTTATCTAGTTTAAGCTGTATTTGTAATGCAAAATGATCACTCAGCATTTCATCCAAGTAAGACAATTCCCCTCTATGCCCTGAGCATTTATCAACCAAGCATAATCTAATCTCCCTCCCCTCAGATGAGTAGGAGAGGGGCTCTCCCAGCAGTTGAACATCATGTTCCTGCAAAAGCTGGTACCATCTGCAACCATTCCTATTTGCTTTACCCCTTGAACCTAAAGCTGGATGTCTGGCATTAAAATCCCCTACCACAAGTGTATCTTCAGAAAAGAAGGAATCTGGCAAGTATTTTAAATCAAGGGAGCTATCAAAGATGTATAGATTAATGAAATTTAACTCTCGAACTTGTAATTGTATTCGCAAGCTAATACTTTCAATACCTCTATATCTCTGAGAGATTCCAGTTATCTCGGCAGGTATGGTACTTTTGACATAACATGAGACCCCCCTAGTTCCTTCATCAGCATATAAGTGAAAACCTCTATAGCCATTTAGCCTCAGAATTCTACCATTCCTATTCCCAGTTTCCTGGAGTGCTATTATGCCAATATTCTCTCTAAGAGTATAATAGTGTACATCCACCTTACCAGTGTAATCACCTCTGTCAACTTATATTGTAGTTATTTGTTAACATAAAACCTTGCTACACTCACGGGAGACATCTCCCGTCACGCAGGGTGCAGTTGCGCCTCCACAGATCTCCAGTATCATCTTTGATACTGGTAATGGCTCGAAAGGGTCACCACTTACGGGCTATTCATGCCCGTGCCACCTCTTGGGTGGCTTAATCTTCATCAATCAATCTTCCTCATCACCACGGGAGACATCTCCCGTCACGCAGGGTGCAGTCGCACCTCCACAGATCTCCAGTATCAGCTCTTGATACTGGTAATGGCTCAAAAGGGCCACCACTTACGGGCTATTCATGCCCGTGCCACCTTTTGGGTGGTTTAATCTTTATCAATCAATCAATCTTGCTACACTGTACCTTTTCCTCTTGCCTGGTATGCTAGATTAAGGACCTGCCCGAAACGCTATGCTTGTTAGTGGCTTTGTAATCTTATGTAATCTTATGTAATCTCACCGACCCATTATACCTTCTTGCAAATAAATTATTATTATTATTATTATTATTATTATTATTATTATTATTATTATTATTATTATTATTATTATTATTATTATTGTACTAAATAAATATAAGAAATCAGTAAATTCTTTGTGTCTTATCGTAAACGTAAGCATACGTTACAGAATCCACATGAATTATACTCTGTTACCAACAAATTATAAGTTTGCTGTAACAAATAGAGCATCAATTTGCTCCATTCGTTTGTGTCTAGCTTCAGATATGAGCATGTTACAACTGTCTTGAAGAGTTGAGCGCAGTTAAGGATGATAAAGAATCCTTTACAATTAATAATTTATTGTGTCGGGGGACAGGAAGCCAGAGTGTACTGTCGGGGGACAGGAAGCCAGAGTGTACTGTCGGGGGACAGGAAGCCAGAGTGTACTGTCAGGGGACAGGAAGCTACTAGAGTGTACTGTCTGGGGACAGGAAGCTTCTAGAGTGTACTGTCAGGGGACAGGAAGCCAGAGTGTACTGTCTGGGGACAGGAAGCCAAAGTGTATTGTCAGGGGACAGGAAGCCAGAGTGTACTGTCGGGGGGACAGGAAGCCAGAGTGTACTGTCGGGGGACAGGAAGCCAGAGGGTACTGTCTGGGGACAGGAAGCCAGAGTGTACTGTCAGGGGACAGGAAGCCAGAGTGTACTGTCTGGGGACAGGAAGCCAAAGTGTACTGTCAGGGGACAGGAAGCTACTAGAGTGTACTGTCGGGGGACAGGAAGCCAGAGTGTACTGTCTGGGGACAGGAATCCAAAGTGTACTGTCAGGGGACAGGAAGCCAGAGTGTACTGTCGAGGGACAAGAAGCCAGAGTGTACTGTCGGGGGACAGGAAGCCAGAGTGTACTGTCGGGGGACAGGAAGCCAGAGTGTACTGTCGGGGGACAGGAAGCCAGAGTGTACTGTCGGGGGACAGGAAGCCAGAGTGTACTGTCGGGGGACAGGAAGCCAGAGTGTACTGTCTGGGGACAGGAAGCCAGAGTGTGCTGTCGGGGGACAGGAAGCCAGAGTGTATTGTCGGGGGACAGGAAGCCAGAGTGTACTGTCAGGGGACAGGAAGCCAGAGTGTACTGTCGGGGGACAGGAAGCCAGAGTGTACTGTCGGGGGACAGGAAGCCAGAGTGTACTGTCGGGGGACAGGAAGCCAGAGTGTACTGTCGGGGGACAGGAAGCCAGAGTGTACTGTCGGGGGACAGGAAGCCAGAGTGTACTGTCAGGGGACAGGAAGCCAGAGTGTACTTAATGTATCAATTAAGATGTGGTAACTTTTTATTTATTTGTTATTTATTTATTTATTTATTTATTTATTTTATTTATATATACAAGAGTTCTTACATTCTTGTACAGCCACACGAACGCGTTCAGGCAAGTCCTTAATCCTAATTTTTTTCACACACACAAACACTCACATCCCCAGGAAGCAGCCCGTAGGAGCTGTCTGACTCCCAGGTACCTATTTACTGTTTGATGAACAGGTACATCAGGGGGTGAAAGAAACTCTCCCCATTTCTTTCCGCCTCCGCCGGGAATCGAATCCGGACCTTCAGGACTACGAACCCCGAACGCTGTCTACTCAGCATGTCAGGCCCATGCTTACATGTACGACAGATAACTCCTTAGCCGCAGGAGCCATTTGGAAGAAGTCCACAGGAACAGTGCGGGAACTTTGAAGCTTCCTGTCTCCGTCGAGGCCGCTAGAGAGATAACAGCCCACAGGTAAATTTGGTAAAAAAAAACAAAATGCCATTCGTGTTCGCTGGAAGTGTTCTCTAGTGTTTGCTGGTATTGGTGTTGGCTGGTGTTGGTGTTGGTTGGACGTGTTTGCCGGCCCAACACCAATATCAACACGCCAACAGTCGTCGCCGCTTGGGTTTCCTTAATGGTTATTGTTAATGTTAGCTTTCTTTGTTCTTAGAGTCTCATAACCTTGATTTGTGGCAATAATTGATATCTATGAAATTACTTGAGTTTATTTTGTGTCAGTGAATAGCTTGAGTGTTGTGCTGGAGACGATAAAGGCCGCTGAGTCCAGCTGTTCCTTGGTAGACAGCCTTAAGAGTTTAGTGAGTGTAACTGTGAGTGTAATTTTGGCTACTTGGTTTGGAGACACGTAATATTACCTTGCTAGTGTAATCTTTACATCATCTTACACCTCTGTTGTTAAATGTTTGACAAGTTTAGTGCGAATTGTAGTGTGAACTAGACAATGGACAAGTGGGGTGGACAAAAGGTCTGTGTGTAGGAGGATTCACACGGATTGTCAGGTGTAACCCCAGACCTTGGCACGCATGAGGACTATGTGACACAACTGCCTTGTGTAGCCATTGCATACATATTTTAAAACCTAAACACACTTGTGATGTACTTTATGAATGTGAGAACTCTGTGGTGAGCCCAGTGTTGTCGAGCGGAAGCATGTTGAACATGTGTGTGTGTGTGGAAGTGCTCCCCTGGGGCCAAGCACTGACCTGTCCCAAGATACATCCCACAACACTTGACAAACTCCCAACATACCCATTTACTGCTAGGTTTACAGAGCCATCAGGGCGAGAGACAATGTTCCCGAACATCTCCGTCGTGCGTGGCGATGGAACTCCGAGTGCCGACTAATTAATGCCAGTAAATAAAATACAATAGTTACAAAATATAAAATGTGCATGTTTTAAAATTTTACTTTACGGACTTAAATTGCCAGAATGCAAACCTTTGGAGTATAAAATGACTGAACCTCATTGAAATCAGATTCACTGCTTTTCCTTATGATTAGATGTTAGATATCAGATATTAGATATGTATTAGAGAGCTGGATAAGTGATTTACTTAAGACAAAAAAGTTACTTGTTTGCAAGTAATTTTGTGTTGTTAAGGTTATTTGCTTGTAAATTATTCTAAGTGTAGCCATGGTGTGGACATCAGAACAGGCAACAAATTGCATTAGTTCTCAACTCACACTTGGGAATCCAAGGTTTGAATCCCAGGCAGGACAGAAATTGTTGGGCACATTTCCTTTCACCTAATGCCTCTGTTTAACTAGCAGAAAATAGGTACCCAAAAATTAGGCAACTGTTGATTTGATTGTTGCCATTGGAAGCAGCTAGTTTATTGTGCACCCCATACCCATCCTGTGAGCAGTAGCACAAAAGGATTGCAGAAGGCATAAAAGGTTTTAATTGGACCTCAGCGAAGATTTTACATTAACAATTTCATCTAACCTGCATATTTTATAATGATAATATCAGCTAGTTACCCAAAAAATCATTACAATATCTATGTATATACATGAATTATTATATGCAGACGAGGAGTCACAATAACGAGGCTGAAATATGTTGACCAAACCACACACTAGAAAGTGAAGGGATGACGATGTTTCAGTCCGTTCTGGACCATTCTCAAGTCGATTGTGGAATGGTCTCTCACAATCGACTTGAGAATGGTCTAGGACGGACCAAAACGTCGTCCCTTCACTTTCTAGTGTGTGGCTTGGTCAACATGAATTACTGTATTATACATTGATAGTAGATCTTTTGCTAATACGTACATAAAATATTTAGATGGGGATATTACAGGATCATAGAAGAGCTATTTATTGTGTCTTCACATTACACAGCCTATTCATAATCTCATATACTGTACTGCATGCCATTTATCTACTAGAAATGAAATATAGATACAGTGCAAGGATTTCAGATACTGTACTGTATATTATAATTTGTAATAAGATGATTTAACATTTCATGCTGTTTAAGTTTAGATTTACAGTGGAACCTCGAGCGACGAGCGTCTCCATCTATGAACGTTTCAGGTGACGAGCGAGTCATTCGTGGACAATGTCTCGATTGACGAGTTTCCGCTCGATAAACCACGTGGTGCGGATCTCGCAAATTCTCAGACAAATTCAATTGTATTTTTCAAGTTCAAAGGAAAACTGTAAAATACAACATTTATAATAATTACATGTATTATATTATAAAATGTCATATTGATGTTTTTTTGGGGTTGAACGGATTAATTTTATTTCCATTATTTTAAATGGGGAAATTCGTTTCGCAAGACGAACGTTTCTCAAGACGAGCTCGGTGCCGGAACGGATTAAATTCGTTAATCGAGGCTCCACTGTATCTCTAAATGGTTAAATTTTGTCACAGTCTAAGATGTAATGCTTTAGTGTGTCCCAGTCTTTGTCCACACACTTTACACTTGACTTCATCTGCATTCCTATACAAGCCGAACTGCTAGAGAAACAGTACGTGTAGCCAAGTCGTATTCGAGCTGTGACAACGTCTTTAGTCTACTGATTTTGTTACTTGCTCCATACACATGTTTTGTTTGATACATCTCATTATGATAAACAATGGATCTGCTAGTTCCTGTTTGCACTATTGCACTTTCTTCAAATTCATCCAAGAGCTTTCATCTAATAACACTTAATATTGGAACTATTTGATAGCTCAAGATTATTTACCTGATTTACTCGAGGGGCCACTAACCCTAGTGGCCTCAACAAGTACAGACAGTTGGCAGCTTGTCAAAGGTCCCACCATTTGCCTTGATCTTTTCCAGATAGATTTTAAAACTTAACACAGTTTTGGCATTTATGGCATAGGTGGGTAGGCAGTTCCATGGGTTTATAACCCTGCGGGTGAAAAAGCACTGCCTGTTCTCAGTCCTACATTTTGGTTTGTTGAGCTTAAAATTGTTGCTCCTTGTTTGTATTATATCTGACTTTTTGAAGAAATTGTCTGGATCAACATCCTCCAATTTGTTCAGTATTTTCAAAGTTTCAGTGAGATCCACCCTGTCTTGCCTGGTTTGCAGTGTTGTTAGCCCTGTGGCCTTCAACTGTTCCTGATATGAAAGATGTCTTAGCTCTGGAATGACTTGTTGCCCGGTGTTGCACTTTTTCCAGAGCAGCTATGTCCTGAAAATGAGGTCTTCATACTTGGATACAGTAATCAAAATGAGAGTGCACCAGAGATTATACAGCTGAATCATTACCTTCTTTTCCGTAAAATCAAAAGTGAGCTTGATTGTTTCAAGGATTTGGTTAGCTTTTCTGAATGTATATAGCACATATGTGGTAGGAGTGAACACGAGGTTGATACATGCAAGCATTATGATAACTAGTCAGGTGTCTTGGATGAAAAATTGTAAGTTAATAAAAGCAAGAAGAAAGCTACAGTAAATATACAGTGCTGCAATTTGCATTGACTAAGGGTGTCAGTCTCTCTCCTTGCTCTCAAGTGCTATAAATTGGCAAATAATTGCAGTGAATAAATACATCCATGTATATTATCAATAGCCATTCTTTGAAAATTAGTCATTGCCACTAAAGCTCAATTTATATCATTCTTGTAGTATGCAGCTTTTGATAGTTAAACATTAAAGCCAGATTTCATGTGACAACTTGGTCCATTTAACCTGAAGCTAACCTGACATAACAGGGTCCTGTACAGTGTGTAGGGTCCTGTAGTACTGTTGGCTTCATTCTTGACTCATAACTGAGAATCTGGGGTTTGATTCCCGAGCTGGACAGAAATTGTTGGGCATGTTTCCTTTTATTTAAAGCATCTGTTCACCTAGCGGTAAATAGGTACCAGGGAGTTAGGCAACTGTTATGGCGTTGCATCCTGGGGAAGGTCAGTAGTTCAACCAAGGTGGGGGTGGGGGAGATCTCAATTCAAGCCTAAAATACATACAGTACATACACAGGCTTCCTGTCCCCAACAGCAGTAATTATCTTTGCCATGGGTTGCATTTGCTCTAGTTTATATAAGCTCATTGTGAACCTAAGGCTATACATTTTTCAGATATGGTAAATAGGTGTGAAAAAGTGTGTAAACATAAATAAGTAAACAAGACACAGAAAGAGGATGCATTGCTTTGTTTTTCAACTCTTTCACTTGTTTGGGAGGAGTGAGTTTATGTTGCTGTTGTATTTAAGGGTTGTTAAAGCATATGTTATTGTATTAATCCTCTCTTTCCTCCAGTGGAGATTTTGGCTTCTGAGTTATATTCTCTTTAGTTCTTTTAAAGATTGTAGGAAACCAAAGGATCATATTCAGTATTTGTGTGTGTGCTTTACCATCTAAAAGTGTGAGTTAGTTCAGTTGGTATCTCAGTTTGTTAGGGATTGAATGGATGCCCAGATAGAAAATTAGAAATTGATCTATTATTTATGGATTCATGTTACTGTAAATTATTCACAATTTTCATGATATACACTGCACAATATAGAAAATTGTGTACCAAGAGTCGGGTGCATATTCTTTTGAGCTTTGTTATAAACACCGGGGCAAGTTTTTATTATTTTTCTTCTAATTTTATAAGAAAGCCTAGAATTTTATGTACATTTTTACATTTTAAACTTTTATATTTTGTATGTATGTATGTATGTATGTATGTATGTATGTATGTATGTATGTATGTATGTATGTATGTATGTATGTATATATGTATGTACGTGCATTCACCTAGTTGTGCTCGTGGAGGTTGAGCTCTGCTCTTTCGGCCTACCTCTCAACTGTCAATCAATCAACTGTTACTAACTACTACTAACAATTCCCCCCCCCCCAGGAAGCAGCCCATAACAGCTATCTAACTCCCAGGTACTTATTTACTGCTAGGTGAACAGGAGCATCTGGGTGAAAGAAACTCTGCCCATTTTGTTTACAAATACAACAAATACAAATATTTATTCAGGTAAAGTATATACATACAAGGTGAGATACAAAAGTTGATGGATTTATAGATAGAGCTAATACAGTGCATACAATGTCTAAAGCCACTATTACGCAAAGCGTTTCGGTTTCTGCCATCACCAGGGATCGAACCCCGGATCCTAAGATTACGAACCCAGAGCACTTTCCACTCAGCTATCAGGCCCCCTGTATGTAATTACCTTAGTGTAGTTACAGGATGAGAGCTACATTCGTGGTGTCCCGTCTTCCAGCACTCTGTCATATAACGCTTTGAAACTACTGACGGTCTTGGCCTCCATCATTATCTTGCCTAACTTGTTCCAACCGTCAACCACTCTGTTTGCGAAAGTGATTTTTCGTATGTATCTTCAGCATCTGTGTTTAGTTACTTTAAATCTATGACCTCTTGTTCTTGAAGTTCCAGGTCTCAGGAAATCTTCCAAATCAATTTTATCAATTCCTGCTACTATTTTGTATGTAGTGATCATATCACCCCTTTTTCGTCTATCTTCTTGTTTTGACATATTTAATGCCTATAACCTCTCTTTGTAGCTCTTGTCCTTCAATTCTGGGAGCCACTTAGTAGCATGTCTTTGCACCTTTTCCAATTTGTTGATGTGCTTCTTAAGATATGGGCACCATACAACCGCTGCATATTCCAGCTTTGGTCTAACAAAAGTCGTGAACAATTTCTTTAGTATACAGTATCGCCATCCATGTACAGTATTTAAAAGCAATTCTGAAGTTAGAAAGCGTGGCATAGGCTCCTCGCACAACGTTATTTATGTGGTCCTCAGGTGATAGTTTTCTATCAAGAACTACCCCAAGATCTTTGTGTGTGTGTGTATGTGTGTGTGTGTGTGTGTGTGTGTGTGTGTGTGTGTGTGTGTGTGTAATTACCTAAGTGTAATTACCTAAGTGTAGTTACAGGATGAGAGCTACGCTCGTGGTGTCCCGTCTTCCCAGCACTCTTTGTCATATAACGCTTTGAAACTACTGACGGTCTTGGCCTCCACCACCTTCTCACTTAACTTGTTCCAACCGTCTACCACTCTATTTGCGAAGGTGAATTTTCTTATATTTCTTCGGCATCTGTGTTTAGCTAGTTTAAATCTATGACCTCTTGTTCTTGAAATTCCAGGTCTCAGAAAGTCTTCCCTGTCGATTTTATCAATTCCTGTTACTATTTTGTATGTAGTGATCATATCACCTCTTTTTCTTCTGTCTTCTAGTTTTGGCATATTTAATGCTTCTAACCTCTCCTCGTAGCTCTTGCCCTTCAGTTCTGGGAGCCACTTAGTAGCATGTCTTTGCACCTTTTCCAGTTTGTTGATGTGCTTCTTAAGATATGGGCACCACACAACAGCTGCATATTCTAGCTTTGGCCTAACAAAAGTCATGAACAATTTCTTTAGTATATCGCCATCCATGTATTTAAATGCAATTCTGAAGTTAGAAAGCATAGCATAGGCTCCTTGCACAATATTCTTTATGTGGTCCTCAGGTGATAGTTTTCTATCTAGAACCACTCCTAGATCTCTTTCTTTATCAGAATTCTTTAAAGATTTCTCACATAATATATAGGTTGTGTGGGGTCTATGTTCTCCTATTCCACATTCCATAACATGACATTTATTAACATTAAATTCCATTTGCCAAGTGGTGCTCCATATACTTATTTTGTCCAGGTCTTCTTGAAGGGCATGACAGTCATCTAAATTTCTTATCCTTCCTATTATCTTAGCATCATCAGCAAACATGTTCATATAATTCTGTATACCAACTGGTAGATCATTTATGTAGACAATAAACATCACTGGTGCAAGAACTGAACCCTGTGGTACTCCACTTGTGACATTTCTCCATTCCGATACATTGCCTCTGATTACTGCCCTCATTTTTCTATCAGTCAGAAAATTTTTCATCCATGATAGAAGCTTACCTGTCACCCCTCCAATATTTTCCAGTTTCCAGAACAACCTCTTATGTGGAACTCTGTCGAAAGCCTTTTTTAGGTCCAGATAGTTGCAGTCAACCCAACCATCTCTTTCCTGTAATATCTCTGTGGCTCGATCATAGAAACTGAGTAAATTCGATACACAGGATCTTCCAGATCGAAAACCATACTGTCTGTCTGATATTATATCATTTCTCTCTAGGTGTTCTACCCATTTAGTTTTGATTAGTTTTTCCAATACTTTCACTATTACACTTGTCAATGATACAGGTCTATAATTGAGGGGGTCTTCCCTGCTGCCACTTTTGTAGATTGGAACTATGTTAGCCTGTTTCCACCCGTCTGCTACGATTCCTGTACACAGGGATGCCTGAAAGATCAGGTGAAGTGGAATGCTGAGCTCAGATGCACATTCTCTCAGAACCCATGGTGAAACGCCATCTGGGCCAGCTGCTTTGTTCTTACCGAGCTCCTTGAGCATTTTTTCCACTTCGTCTCTAGACACCTCTATGTGTTCTATGTTGTTCTCTGGAATTCTTATTGTATCTGGTTCCCTAAAGATTTCATTTTGTACAAACACACTTTGGAACTTTTCGTTTAGTGTTTCACACATTTCCTTTTCATCTTCCGTGAATCTATTTCCCATTTTCAACCTCTGAATATAATCCTTTACCTGCAATTTGTTGTTTATGAATTTATAGTGTGTGTGTGTGTGTGTGTGTGTGTGTGTGTGTGTGTGTGTGTGTGTGTGTGTGTGTGTGTGTGTGTGTGTGTGTGTGTAATTACCTAAGTGTAGTTACCTAAGTGTAGTTACAGGATGAGAGCTTCGCTCGTGGTGTCCCGTCTTCCCAGCACTCTTTGTCATATAACGCTTTGTGTGTGTGTGTGTGTGTGTGTATGTGTGTATGTGTATGTATGTATGAATGTATGTATGAATTTATGTATGTGGTCACCTAGTTGTTCACCTAGTTGTGCTTGCAGGGGGTTGAGCTCAGCTCTTTCAGCCCGCCTCTCAACTGTCAATCACTAACTACTAACTAATTTTTTTTTCTCCACACACACACTCCTAGGAAGCAGCCCGTAACAGTTGTCTAATCCCCAGGTAACAATTTACTGCTAGGTAACAGCGGCATCAGGATGAAAGAAACTGTCCATTTTGTTTCTGCCATCACTGGGATCAAACCAGGACCCTACCTGGTTGATACCTGGTTGATGGGGTTCTGGGAGTTGTTCTACTTCCCAAGCCCGGCCCGAGGCCAGGTTTGACATGTGAAAGTTTGGTCCACCAGGCTGTTGTTTGGAGCGGCTTGCAGGCCCACATACCCACCACAGCTCGGTTGGGCTGTGGTGTTAATCCACCTAGGATTACGAGCACAGAGCGCTCTCCACTCAGCTATCAGGCCCCCACATACATACATACACACTATGTATGTATGTATGTATGTATGTATGTATGTATGTATGTATGTATGTATGTATGTATGTATGTGAAGTTAACTATACAGTACTATATGTTTAGCCTATGCTTGAAACAATCCAATGGCCCCATATCTATTATATTACCCAACAACCTGTTCCATAAATGTCACTTCAGGACAGCACAGTATTTCCTATGCTATTTTTTTTTAACAAACACTTGGCTTTTTTTTCATCTACTAATTGCTTATGTTCTGAATCTGAAGTTAGCAGCAAATTTGTATCATAGCGTAGGTTCTTTTATGAACGAGCATAAAATATGCTTGATATACACAAAAATGTGCATAAAATATTGTTGTATGAAATACAAGCATACAAGCATTTGCTTGTATTTGTAGAATAGGTTTGTGTTCTAATTATTTAATCTTCATATATTTAGCAACATATTAATATTTTCAATTTTACTGACGTGTTGCCATATGGCATAAGATATTTTTTTAGACCATATGGCATGATTGCCTCGTACATTACAATGTTTGTGTGAGAAAAAAAATTATATTTTTTGTTTGCTTTCAGGCAGGAATGAATCAGTTTTGAAGTACAGTATATGTACGTGTCTAGGCAGGAGGGGGGCAAGTTTACCCGCATACATTGATCTGCATATCTTGAAGCCAAAGTTAAATGTAAAACACCTCCAACCAAATAATCAAGGGTGAGCTATTTCAAGACCTGTACAAATTCTACGGTTTTTGCCTGCAGTTCCTTAATTTTATATATATTGTAATATATACTGTATATTGTACCTAATGGCTAAAATTGTCTGACAAGCCAAATTTTCTTTACAGTATTAATTGTTTTTTTTTTTATTTTTATCTTATGGAATGAGTTTTTTATTATAAAATATGTAATGGGGATTTTTAAAAATTTGAGTCAAATTTAATTAAACATCCTGATCTGACTTAAATATGCTAATTATTGCTCAATACTGTACTCCTAACATAGGTAAAACTAGGCTTAAGTTAGAAATTATGTTGTTAGCATAATATATTAATATTATTAGCAGCAAGCTAATTTTGAAATAAATATTAAAAAATACAGTTGCTCACTAGGCCAAGTAGTGGTGTTCTAGCCATTAAGTACGACATACATGCATTTTTGAGTAAGATGAAAATTTTATCTCTGTACAGTGGGTTTCTGACCCCTGCCATTCTTATTAAAACTTATTAAAACATCACTTTCCTTTTCACGTTTTATGCTCAGGCCTGTATTTAACCATTTCTTCAATCCTATTTCCCGTATAAGGGAAGATGACTTAATTTTGTAGGTTAATGTGTAGTTAACATAGTGGATTTTTCTGCATTTGTATGCTGTAGTTTTATGTTGTTTTAAGCAATATTGAAGATTCTGATTTGGGTAAATATAACTGCTAATAGGCTTTCCAAAATGGATCCCTTAGTAGCTTCCCAAGCCTAGCTCTGGGTCCACCAAGCCTCATCCCAAGACACCAGGCCTCTGTGACCCCTTCGTTACTTACTAGAAGCAAGGACCAGAGTCTGGCAGAATCTATGAGGGTGAAGGAAGCATGGAACCAGAGATAACCACAAAACCACTAGATTTTGATTGTTGATGCTGGTTATATACCCTAATTATGATGAACCTGAAGATGTAAGGATATGAAAACCATATGAATGCCCATATCACCTGGGGTTACACCCAGCCTGCCCCTCACTCTTCTGTCTGGTGTAATCCATCCAACACATATAGCCTCTTTTCGGCCCATCATTGGCTTTTTAGCTTTCAACTAAATGTGGTGCTGGCATCAACACATTGTTATTTTGCTTCTCGTTCTTGCTAGTGCTTTTAGAATCCTGGTTATTTAAATTTTGCCACACTGAATTTCCCCCCCTGCAGGTTCAGGGTGGCCAATGGATATTCCCGCCATGCCTGTTTTCACCTTGTGCAAAATTGGAGGATTGTTAGCTTCGAAACAGTCAAAGGTTTCTGGGTTGGGGCAGGGTTTAGATCAGATTGTGACTCGGCCGTTCTCTAGAGGTGGCTTCTTCCAATTTGAGCACGGAGGCAATTCAGTTGGCTGGTCTCTCCATGTTTTAAGGGTTTTCCTTCCAGCCAGCCCCTTCTGAAGCCTCTTCCTCGGAATCCATTTTTGTATCCTAGGCACTGGACATGTACACTGGCTCTGCCCCAGGGAAACTGCCCCAGTTTCCAGAGCTTGGGAGGAGTCAGATGGGGGGACAGTGGGTTCCCTTGGACCCCAATTTGGGTTTTGTCTCTTCGGACGAAGGCCTTTTGCATTTAGTTGAGTGGGGAGGGTATTTCAGTTGTAACATATATTTACGTATATGTATTTGGTTGATAAGACTCAGAGTATAGTGGTTTTTTATATTTATTTGGTATAGACTTGGTTACAACAGTCAGTTTGTTGGCAATGTAGTGAAATGTCTTAGTACCTGAGACAAAGTCTGGAGCAGCCCAGAGAGCTTGAGTGAGGCTGGGGGTAGAGTCCCCGTGGTGCAGTGGTAACACACTAGCCTTGTGCTTTTGTGAGCAATTTGGGCTAGGTTCGTATCCTGGAAGGATTGGACTAGGCACCAGTCCTTAACAGTATACCTCTGTTCACCCAGCAGTGATTGAGTGAACAGAGAAAGTAATTACCACTTTCTGGTTCTTCCCTCTGGCTTGAACCTGACTCCCAGAGCTTTCACCAGGATAGCTTGGGTTGTGGTTGTCTTTGCTTGTTGGGAGTTCTTATTCTGGCCTACCTCGATGATTGTTTGGTGTGGGCTTCCAGTCAATCTATGTATCTGCTAGCCAACGATTTGGTTCTTTCTCATTGGGTTTTAGTTCCTGGCGACCTGGCAAAGTCCTAATTAGTCATGTCTCAGGTTCAGACTTGGCTGGGTCTTGTATGGAACTTTCAGTCAGTTTTGCTTTCCATAAAACCAGCAACTTTGCTTTGGCTGCAGTGCTGCTGCCTGCGGGTGTTGAGGTGGCTCCGGATGACTCGGCAGTTGCTTGAGCTGTTGTGCAGGAGCCAGAACTTTGCCTGCCTAGTTTTTCCACTGGGCAGGGTATGGTTTTGGGGGCTGTTCTGGTTTCTTCGGTTCTGCCCCTTTCACCGCTGCCACTACTGTTGGGTTTTGGATGCTGATTGCCCTTTGCCAGCTACTGCATAAGTAGCTTTCTCCTCTCTCTTTTTGGGGTTCCACTATTTAGCGCCTTCTTCCTCCTTCACTTGATGTCTTTATGGATACTTTGGCTCTGAGTTGGGGCTTCATGACCAGTGCTTACCAGGCTACTCAGGGTTGTTGGTCACACTTCCTTGGGTGCACAGCATGATATGACTGTACTCACCTATTTGTACTCACCTATTTGTGCTTGCGGGGGTTGAGCTTTGGCTCTTTGGTCCTGCCTCTTAACTGTCAATCAACTGGTGTACAGATTCCTGAGCCTACTGGACTCTTATCATATCTACATTTAAAACTGTGTATGGAGTCAGCCTCCACCACATCACTGCCTAATGCATTCCATCCGTTAACTACTCTGACACTGAAAAAGTTCCTTCTAACGTCTCTGTGGCTCATGTGGGTACTCAGTTTCCACCTGTGTCCCCTTGTTCGCGTCCCACCAGTGTTGAATAGTTTATCCTTGTTTACCCGGTCGATTCCTCTGAGGATTTTGTAGGTTGTGATCATGTCTCCCCTTACTCTTCTGTCTTCCAGTGTCGTAAGGTGCATTTCCCGCAGCCTTTCCTCGTAACTCATGCCTCTTAGTTCTGGGTGGCATGTCCTGCGATGAATCCAGATTCCCCCAGGTTCCGTGCTCCATCTCCATTCAGATTGTGCCCTGTTGGTTCATTATCTGCTCCAGGGGGTTCTCTTCATTCCATTTTGTCTTGTCTCCTGTGTCATAGTCTGGTGATTGATTTCACTTTTGTTTGTTGAGTTTCTGTTATGGGTAAGCACTTGAACTAATGAAAAAGACCCTCCCAGAAATTAAGCATTGAATGCAATGAAATATCCCTTACTGGTGGGCCCCAGTAGCTCATTGTCTTCTGTTCCTGGGTGAGAGAGGGGGCTGGCTGACACCTCAGGTGACCTGGATTATCTCCTGGTGGCAGTCAGGTACATCACAGTGAATTTACTCCTTGGCAAGGATCATTTGCCTTGTTTACCTATGGGCAATTTCTTTTAAGCTTTGTTGTACCTTTGCTCAGTGGCAAGTTTTCTTCAATTTGGTAGTTGATTTCTGCTCTCCTGTTCCCCTTTCCTTTTTGGGTGAGGCAGATTCTGGTCCTTTTTCCCAGTAGGGAACACAGGGGTCTCAGAGGCCGGGTGTGTTGGAAATTGAAATAAGTTTATTGATGTAAAATACACACAAATGGATGAGGTAGCTCAAGCTATTCTCACCCCATCGTGTTAATACATACATAGACACACATCACAAGCAATAAACGTATTACCGAACATTCTGAGAGATAAACATATACATTTCCTCCTTTACACAAGTAGGGTGTGTTGGGGTAAGGCTTAGTGAAACCAGAGCTAAGCTCAAAGAACTAATGGGGGCTCACCAGAAAAGTGCATTTATGGGGGCTCACCAGAAAAGTGCATTTCATTACATTCAGTGCTGAATTTTTAGGGGGCTGAGAAATATATACTTTACTAATCGATATTTTTGTATATTGAATAAATTTTAATGTTTGCTGTACTCTTTGTAATAAGATAGTACATGTACAGTACAGTGTTTTCATTTTTGAACAATTGAAGTGTTTCCAACTGTAAAAAATTCTTAAGATCCTCATCTTGCTGAACATAGATTTTGTTTCACATAGTACAGTATAATGCTTTCATTGATTTGATAGTTGGAATTTGATAATTTTTAAATGCTGTATTGGACATTTAACTGTTCTCATTTTTTTTGTTAATTATGTTTGCTAATGTTCTTTAGTTCCCATTGCATTTATACATTGTCGGGGATTTTGTCATTAGAGTTCTCATCTTTAATCAATTATATTCATGATAGCTGGCAGATATATTCATGTCTTAATGTTTTTTTTATTATCTAAGTTAGAAGTAAGGATAATTAAAAAAATTCTTGACTTCCAGATAAGACATTTACAAGCTTGTGTATTTTTCATCTTCATGTTTCAGATACTGTATCTTTTCATCGGCAGTCTTGGGGAAAAAAAATCACTGCCTGGCAAGTTTTGAAATAAGAACGCACTTTTGTGGCTGCTAAGAGAATATGTTGAATTTTTATATGAAGTCAGTAGCCTGAAGTACAAAAATGTCTTCTCTGGAATTTGACCATAGTAACAAGGAGGATGAGAACTCTGTATGTGAAATAATGAATGTTAGTGAAGATTCAGGAACTGAAGTGAAGGATAAGGAGGAGCATGATGGAGGCTACTTTGAAGCCATGATGGAGCAAAATACCGAGGAAAGTGATGAATCCATAGATTCATTTGTGAGAAGGACAGAGAAGGAAAATGAAGAGCGTATCAAACGTGAGAACATACAAGAGAAGAAAAAGGCTATGATTGTTGACACGTGTGTTTATGCATCAGGGGAAAGTAGCTGTAATACAAATGAGGACGTGATAAAAGATCTTAAGGGAACAACTTGTGAGGCACGAGAAGTAATGTTTGATGATATAGGTGTAGAAATAAAGTTGAAGGATAGACACAAAGAGAAGGATGTAATGGCAAGTGCTGGTGGTGGTGAGGAAGAGGAGGAGGAGGAGGAGGAGGAGGAGGAGGAAGAGGAGGTGGAGGAGGAGGAAGAGGAGGAGGAGGATGAGGATGTTGAAGATGATGATGATTTGATTACAGATGAAGAAAATGAAGATATGACATGTGAAGAAAGAGAAAGTGGAGACAGGGCAGGAATGAAAAAAGATGATGATTTACTAACAGGTGAAGAAACAGATGAAGAAACAGATGATGACATGATGGCAGGTGAAGAAACAGATGATGATGATGATGATAGTGAAGTAACAGAAGATGGTGGAGTGGTTGAAGAAATAGTAGATGAAGTAGTGGCCTGTGAAGAAACGGAAGAGAATGTGGAAGGTGAAGATACAGACGATGTAACAGATGAAGAAAATGAAGATGCTCTAGCAGGTGAAGGAAAAGAAGTTTATTTGGTAGATGATGAGAAGGAATATGTGTCAATCATTGATAAGGAATATGCATCAAGTAAAGCAGATAAAGATAATTTGACAGGTGAAGACAATGAAGATGATATTGCAGGTGAAGAAAATGAAGATGATATGGTAGGTTTAGAAATTGAAGATGATATGGCAGGTGAAGACATTGACGATGATATGCCAGGTGCAGACATTGACGATGATATTGCAGGCGAAGACAATGAAGATGATATGGTAGGTTTAGAATTTGAAGATAATATGACAGGTGAAGACAATGAAGATAACATGCCAGGTGCAGACATTGACTATGATATTGCAGGCGAAGACAATGACGATGATATGGAAGGTTTAGAATTTGAAGATAATATGGCAGGTGACGACAACGATGATATGCCAGGTGAAGAAAATAAAGCGATGATTGATATCGTGGAAGATATGGCAAGTGATAAGGAAGGCAACGTGTTAGTTGATGAAAAAGAGAAGGTGACATTCAATGAGAATGAGGTTGTGTCAGGTGAAATAAGGGAAATTGTGGCAGATGATGCAAGAGAACTTTTGGCAGATGACGTGAGGAAAGTTGTGGTAGGCGACGTGAAGGATGTAACGGCGAATGAAATAAACCAAGATCTAGCCGGAAAGGAAACGGAAGCTGTGGCAGAGGAATGTGTATCAGATGGAGCGAAGCAAGATGTGACAGGTAAAGTAAAGCAAGATGTATCAGATGGGGCAAAGCAAGATGTGGCAGGTAAAGCAAAGCAAGATGTATCAGATGGGGCAAAGCAAGATGTGGCAGGTAAAGCAAAGCAAGATGTAGCAGAGGAAGCAAAGCAAGATGTGGCTGGTAAAGTAAAGCAAGATGTAGCAGAGGAAGCAAAGCAAGATGTGGCTGGTAAAGCAAAGCAAGATGTAGCAGATGGAGAAAAGCAAAATGTAGCAGAGGAAGCAAAGCAAGATGTAGCAGAGGAAGCAAAGCAAGATGTAGCAGAGGAAGCAAAGCAAGATGTGGCTGGTAAAGCAAAACAAGATGTGGCTGGTAAAGCAAAACAAGATGTAGGAGATGGAGCAAAGCAGGACGTGGCAGGTGAAACAAAGCAACACATGACAGATGAAGCAAAGCAAGATGTGGCAGATGAAGTAAAGGCGGCTGCAGAAGAAGAAGCAAAGGAAGATATGGAAAGTAAAGTAAAGGTAGATATGGCAAATAAAGTAGAGGAAAATGTGTCAATTGAAAGACATAAAGATGCATCAGACAAAGAAAATAAAAATCTTTTAGATGAAAAACAAGATATAAATAAAGAAAAGAAAGGAATTGCAGATGAGGTGAAGGAAGTTGATGCAAAGGAAAAAGGATTTGATAGAAGAGTTGCCATGGCAGAGGAAGAAAATAAAGATAGTGCTGTAAAACCTGGAAGAACGAGAAATGACATATTGAATAGCAAAGAAGCAAGGAATGAGACAGCATCTGCAGAAAGTAGGGATAGTATTGCAGTAGACAATATTGATGAAATGGCAGCAGAGGAAGAATGTGATAGAATGGAGTGCGATGATTATGATGATGAGGCTGAAGGTGAAGTCAAAGATGATGTGACAGAGAATGAGAATGTAGAAATGGTTTCATTGATATCGGGGGAAAGCAAGACCAGGTCTCTGCATGATGACTTTGCACACAATAAACATGCAAATTCTAAACAGAGGTTACCTGGTCCGTCTGGTGGCCATGATAGAAGAAAAGAGGCTGATATTGATAAAACTAAAAGCAACAATCAAATAAAGTCTAGTGAGGTGGGCAACATTGGACCTAGGGCCCTTTCTGAACATAAAGTTGAATTTACTAAAGGTGTAAATAAACAACCTAAAAGAAATGGTGATGATGGACAGCAAATTTTGCATGAAGTTAAATTATCAACTACAAAATGTGCAAGTCAAGGCGATGCCGTAGATTGCCAAGATACATTACCCACAAAACATGTCAAAGATGGAGAAGGCAATAAAGAGGGCTCAAAAGTTGAGGATGATGGAGAGTCCCTGCACAGTCATGATGTCTTGGAAGTAAATATTTTGAACAGAGAGAAAATAATAGACAAGGCTCCAAATATGACCAGATGTGGATCTGAAGATTTTCAAGATTATACACAAAAGGAAGTTTTGAAACACAAGCCTTCTGATGCAAAGAAAGGTGAGAGAAAAATAGCAGAATGTAATAATGTGGTGAAACTTGATTCAAAGACAAGTAAAATAATTAAAGACAATAAAGTTGTAGATGAGAAGGGTTGTGGGTTCAAGAGTACCTTAGTAGGAACTGTTGAAGAGGGAAGTCGGAAAGTTGTACATACAAATGTTGACAGACTGAATAATGCACAAACAAACAAAAATGAAGATGAAAATGCAAAATTTACTCATACAAGTGAATGTAAAAAAGAGTTTGACAGTGATCAGAAAATAGATAAGAGTTTGAAAAGTTTTACTAGGACAAAAATTCATGTTCATGATGAAGGCGAGACTGAAGTTGAAACTGACCAGAAATATGACAATACTGTTGATCGTGCAGATCAAGGTGGTGGTGGCGGCATTAAGAACACAGTTTCAAACATAGAAAGGGTAAAACGAAAAATTGAGGAAATCATGGAAATATCAAAAGTTGAAGAGGATGCTGCAATAGAAGAGCTTCATAAGATGAAGAAAGAAAAAACAGATATATTAAACAAAATATCTTTAGAAATGGAAAAGCTGAAAACTGTTTTGACCAGAGGGAAGTTTGAGGATCAGGAAAAATGACAAACTTGATTGCACAGATACAGTTACAGGTGTACATAAAAATATTAGAAAGTTCAAATGGTGTAGTGGTATCATATGATACAAAACCCAATGTTTTTATGATGATTAGATGTTTGCCTTGTAAAATGTTGCAATCTATTCATAAATGATCAGTTTCTTTCAAAAAGAAAGAAAGACAATTCGCACAATTTTCTATACAGTAGTGTATTATTTAACTTGTTTCTCATTAAGAGCAATATGATCTTAAGTTGTCAAATTAAAAGGTAAAAGGTTATGTTTAGAAAGCCTTTACAAAATTTCAACTGTACAGTATATCAATAATGGTATAATAATAAGTGCAGATATTAAGAAATTACTGTATATTGTGCTCCTAGAAGAAAGCTTAAATGAACTTGAAGTCATGTGAATTATGTATTATTTCTTCAATTAGAAGTTGTGTCCAGTTGTATACCTTGTGGAGATGGTGACAAATCTCTCAATAACTGAATTTAATAAAGTTGTATATATCTTAGGTTGAGATGGTTAATGTTATTTTGGGTAATTTTCAAGTGTTGAGCATTGCTTGATGACAAGGAAATAACACATGATTTGTGTGACTTCAGAGTTGATTTTTGTGTATCAGCTGTCATTTCATTTCTACATTATTACTTTTGTTTTATACAACATTGGTAAGGGCTCTGGGGAAATATAATCTTAAGTGAAGCATTGTTTAACTATTGTAATGTATGTCATATTGTTAAGTATTATATACATAGCTTGGTCTTTGCACACACATTGTCTAAAGCATAGTTATTAGTATCTCAATGATTGTGTACCAAAATAAACATGACTTTTGGATACAGTAGTCTTGAAACATTTTTATGCATCCACAAATAGCATTCTTAAAGTGTTTAATTGCTACATATTAAAATCGTTTTATATTTTAGAAAATGTGAATAATGTGTAAAGTAGAACTTTTACAACAGTAGCTGCTATATGGCAAAAGAAATATATGCTGTACTTTTATGTTGGATTATACTCACTTTGTATGTTTGTATATTTTATTATGAATATTTTCAAAACAAAATTGCGTAACAAATGATCATAGTTAATGAGATTTAAGGTAGAGAAGATAGTGTTGGGCTTACACTAAGAAAACATACAAGATATACATAGTATAACTTGTACTTGCAGAGTATAACGAGAGCAATGATGCAAAAATTTATAACAATTTTTTTTTTAAGAAAATTTGAGTAAGAATGTTTATAACATGCATACTTACATCATATTCTAGGTAAAAATAAATGTGTTTAGCCATTGATATAAAGTGAATTTCTAAATGTAACTAGCGCAGCCATTTGTGAACAAGTACCTAAGTAATTTTGCAGGCCAGAGCTGGACATGCATGGAAAACAGATATGGAAATAAATGAAGGAAAGGAATCGAGACTGGTTAAAAAATAAAATAATTTGTGACGAGAAACATAGACAAAGTGGTGTATACAGTAATAACTATACTCTACAGAGTAAGAAATATGTTAATAAATCATGACAAATAAGCACATCAAGAAATTAGGTATTTACACTCATGGTATGGAATTGTGGTGTGGTTGGACAGTGACAAATAGAGGTACTGGTTTTCTTTTTTCAACAGCAGTATTGAGCACCAATAACTTGCATTTATTCACTACAGTAGATTTATGGTGCAGAGCTATATAATTATTTGTAAACAGCAGGTGATGGCCATCAGTCTTGTGTTTACTCGGTAGTCAATATAATGACTTGTAGTACTGTACTGTATATATAAGATACAGTACTTGATGAAGTGAAGATTGGGGTTGGGGTGTATTGTATTAAATTTATTGTATGGTATATGTATTTTTTAGAACTCCTGCAATGGGCTTGAGCACTGTACATAGGACATCTTACAGAAATCTCCAAGTCCATAACACAGTATATATGTATGGTTGTTTGCTGCTACAGAACAATCTGGTATTGAAAACTCACTGTAGAGGTTATATATTCTGTACTGTAGGGGTTAAGCAATGTAAATGTTGCATTGCTGGTGTAATTGATGACTATATTCTATTACCAACTCTGATTATATGTGAATCATACATTAGTGGCACTAATTGAAATTACTGTCCAGTACTTACATTGAAAAAAAATGTGTGGATGTTTGTTACCTTTACTGTACCCATATGTATACAAAGCTTAATTATATTTTTGTATATAAGGTATCTTTTTCTCATAATACTGGTCTACAATAGAGAATACTGAATTGACTATAACTTTGAGAAATACAATCTTTCAGATAATTGAAAGCAAATATTAGTTTGTTCAAAAGCATACCGTGTGAGTTTCTAGTTGGCTTTAGTTACCCTGTGAAGACACGATTTTGGTAACGTATGAAGAAGATAGCTTAAATTACACATGAAGGCATTAGTGTGACAAGCACAGTGGCTGGCTTGTTACACAAGATCATTAATATTATCTTAAGTAAAAAGATTCCCCTTTTTTTTCTTCTGAATGTTCTTTTATCCCCACATTTTGTAAGTTTTTTCCATGATTTGCTAAAAGATTAATATTCCATACTGCCCTTTTAGGGATTACGTATTTTCCTTTAAACTTAAATGTACTCTCTCTGGCTGAGACGAGTGTTGGATAGGTGTGTGTGTGAATTTTGCATAAGATAATAGGGTACTGTACTGTACTTTATATTATTGTAAGTCATGATGTAAACATGGTGGTTCTGCCTGGAAATGAGAGATCTATGAAGGATTATTGAACATTTTGTGAATGTAGTGTACATGTGAAATCAAAGTGTATTTAGTATTGGAATCTGTTGGAGTTTAAATGCCTAGAATGTGGGATGTACAAACTAAGAGTTTGTGCAAGTTGAAAAAATCAGTGGAAGGAAAAGGTGAATGTTTTAATGAAAGTCCAGACGAAGAAGAGCAGAATAACAAGAAAGGATATATCGAGCGAGCTGAATGATGCAGGTGGTCCCACTGGTGTGGCACTCCGAGCGTTAGGGTAGCAGAGATGAATAATATAAGGGGCATGTGTGGTTTAATGATAGACATGTCAAGAATTGATGTTATACAAATTTATAAAGAAGAAAATGTCTGGTATTCATAAGATAGAGAATGCATACAACAGTGGCATTGTCATGCTGAGTTAATTGATGGTATGAAAGTGGCAAAACATATTTAAGGAAATTTATAGGTAGGAGGAAGGCCAACAGCATGAGGTAGATGTATCGAGCAAGCGAGAAACATAACATGCTGTATGTAAGCAAAGCATGGAAAGTGGCATTCAAGAGGGTCGAATGGAAATAGTGAAGTTTTCTCCCTGTCCCCCACCCTAATAACAGAGTAACTGGGACTGGTATATGTTTATGTAATATTAGTGGTTGGGTACCCTCACTCCGTCCTTTATCCCAGTTCCTATCCTATTCTCATATCCCTTTCATGTGTTATATTGTCATGTTGGCTTAGCACTTTTGCCTGACCTAATATAATTTTTTTTAATATATATTTAAATAAAAAATAGCTAGGAATATGTAAATTTCTATTGCAAAGTTTTCTGGTACAGATGAAAATTAGTTACAAATGCTGTAGGTTAAAATTTCTATTGGAATATTTTGTGGCACCCTCCAGTGTTGGGATAAGTGTGATTAACCTTCCTTTATCTATGTATATACTATTTGGTGGAGACATACTCAAACTTTTTCAAATGTATGTTGTTTGGAAATTTGGTAAAAGGGACACTACTGCAAAGTTAATTGGGTATTTGACAGTAACGTTTAATATGGCATCCCACAAAAATTTCACTAGTAAAAGTTTTCACTAATAAAAATACTGTCTGTTTTAAGTGGTGATAATTTAGGTCAAAGGTAAGGCACTGGAACTAAATAGTTTTTAGTGGTAATACAGTAATATCCCACAATGCCAAATATGAATAGTGTTTGAAAATTTACCTTGGTTAATATAGCAAAGGTATTATCTATAAATTTGTATTTCAAGTTATACTACTGTTTCCATTATCCCTGGAAGATAGCTTCACTTATTGACTATTTCCTCTTGTGGGTCCTCCATAAACCTTTTAAGACAGTTCATATAATGTTAAAACAATTTGCAATGTAAATAGGTAATGATTCACTTTCAAACTGGAAGTGATACTCGGCATGCTAGATGTTTTGAGTATGAAGAACATTAGCACTGGGCATTAAGAGTGGGAAAATTGTGTAAAATACAATTTTTATAGCAGTTTTATTTTTCATAATTCATAGTTGTTCTGTGACTAAGTGTGAAGGAGCCTGTTTTAACAATTTACGACTTAAGTATTTGATTTCGGATGAATATAGTAAAGCAGAATACTGTACCTATAAATAATTAGAAAATATATTGAAGCACTAAAATAAATAAATAAATTATACATATATATATATATATATATATATATATATAATATATATATATATATATATATATATATATATATATATATATATATATATACAGTATATATATATATATATATATATATATATATATATATATATATATATATATATATGTCGTACCTAGTAGCCAGAACTCACTTTTTGGCCTACTATTCAAGGCCCGATTTGCCTAATAAGCCAAGTCTTCCTGAATTAATATATTTTTTCTAATTTTTTTCTTATGAAATGGTAAAGCTACCCATTTCATTATGTATGAGGTCAATTTTTTTTAATTGGAGTTAAAATTAACGTAGATATATGACCGAACCTAACCAACCCTACCTAACCTAACCTAACCTATCTTTATAGGTTAGGTTTGGTTAGGTAGCCGAAAAAGTTAGGTTAGGTTAGGTAAGGTAGGTTAGGTAGTCGAAAAACAATTAATTCATGAAAACTTGGCTTATTAGGCAAATCGGGCCTTGAATAGTAGGCCAAAAAGTGAGTTCTGGCTACTAGGTACGACATATATATATATATATATATATATATATATATATATATATATATATATATATATATATATATATATATACATATATACATATATACATATATACAGTATATATATATATATATATATATATATATATATATATATATATATATATATATATATATATATATATATATATATATATTATATAATATGACAGCAATTGTTTAACAAAAACTAATATTACTTATTTTAAAGGATATTACAATACAAATATTTTCACTTAAAATATTGTACAGTATGTAATTTTTTTATTTTTTACCTGAAGATGTAATTTAAAGTTTTTACACACCTTGGCAAGAGTTCACATATGTATACTTTATGAAGTCAAATGGTTGGGGCCGTGTGCAAACTGAGATTCCTTTTGTTTATTTTCTTATGCTGCAATAATTTACACTAGTCTTTGTAATTATATATTGGCTTTTGTGCTCCATCATTTATTAAAGCTTACAAGATGGACAGCCACTAAACAAAACTGGCCTTTTTATTAGTTTAATGGTAAGTTTAGTGCTGTATTTTGTCAGCATCTCATTTAAAAGTCTGAATAATTTAAACTTAACATTTTAGAAATGTATTTTGTCCAGCATTCTCAACACTGTTTTCTGAAAGAATTTTTTCTCTTATCATGTACCTGAGACAAAAAATGTTAAGGTTCTGCTTTTTTAAGAATTAATAAATAGATAATTAATTGTTGTCTTTTTAATTAACACAACATAGCTAGAGCTAAATTGTGTTTTTTAAGTTTACTCCAATGAGGTCATTTATTAGAGGTCATTTATTAAAGTTTTGCTGAAGGATGTGCCTTTGTATGGAAGACTTTTTTGTATTCTTTACCTAATTTGCTCTAATATCCTAATAAATTTTGTTTACTTAGTGGGCTATGGAGTCGGTTATAACTTAGTTTAAGAGCAACATGGATGTGAAGGCTGACCTCGATGTGCTGAGAAAAGTGCATGAACCACCAGTATGCACCCCCCCCCCCCCCTGCCAGCCAAAGTTGCTCCTGGCTTGAGTTAAGACAGGATAGTTTTGAGACACCTAACTCCCTGAACAAGGACCACCACAAACGAGGAGGACTAAGGTGTGCCCTCCAAACACCAGGGAACCCTGGTGATGCAAGGGCAGCACCATGGACCACACAGGGAAGGTAACCGTGTGCACATGCCACTCCAAACACACTCAAACCTTGGTTCACACTACACACTGAATAGGAAGTGCCACTAATGGCAAACACTACTACTTAGTGGAACAAGCAGAACAACAGAGCCAGTATGGAAGAGAGGCAACCTGGTACATACTACATCAGCACTAAAACTAAGGGCTGCGAGGCTGGCTGGTGGTGACCTACCTCCCTCCAAATGAATGGGAGAGATGGAGCGAATGAGCTTGTGCTAGATTTATAGCTTGTGCTTTAGGCAGATTTTGCAGTTTTATTCTCTTTTGAAGCCAGCAGTGGTTTGTTTTGACTCGCTGGCCTTCTAGCTAACTTGTCTGGTGAGGTGGTGAAAATAAATGTCACCATTTCCTACGCCTCTTTGAGTGGGCCATGTTTTGGTGCCGGTCCACATTAAGCCTATAGAACTCCACAGTTGATGTGACCTAGTAGATGGTACTATATCAGTAAAAAGTAGCTTTCAGGGCTTTCCCCAGAAAACTATTTTTCTATATTTTTTGCACAAAATTATAGCTCAGTTAATGTACATTACTCACTGAAAGACTACCATTATTTTCAGTTACAACAGTCTAGTATAATTATCGTACTACTGAAACAGAATCCTTATGTTGCATTTTGCTTTACGGTGCATTGATTTCTGTTTAAATGGGAGTCCACTATGATTTTTTTCTGGAGGGAGCTTCTTACGGCTCCCTCCAGAAAGCTATCTTCCTAGAAACTGATTGCTTCATACTAAAAGATCACATCAACTGCGGAAGCTCTGTTTGGGGTTTGTTTTTCTAGTAAGGAGATAATATCACATTACTAGAAAAAGCCTCCAGAAAGTTATCACACTGTTTTGTAATTGAACACACAACTGGAGGGTTCACAGAAATCAAAGCCTTGAGACTCTCAAATGAGTTGCACAAAACAAGTGATTCACTCTTAACAAGCTTGAAACTCGTTAGCACTGATTACCACCACCAGGTGACCTGGTCCTGGCTTATAGCTGGCTCCCCAACCCAGTTCTGCTGATGTGTCTTCACACCTTTTTTTTTATTTTTTGAGATATATACAAGAGTTGTTACATTCTTGTACAGCCACTAGTATGCATAGCGTTTCGGGCAGGTCCCTGGAATCCGACCCCCTCGAAGAATCGTTGTTACAACCAAGTACACATTTTACTGTTGCGTTAAACAGAGGCTACAGTTAAGGAATTGCGCCCAGTAAATCCTCCCCGGCCACGATACGAACCCATGACAAAGCGCTCGCCGAATGCCAGGAGAGTGTCTTACCATTACACCACGGAGGCTGTTTTAGTGCTTCTGGTCATGCTAGCTTGTTAGCAAGACCCAAAGCTTCAAATGTCATGGCTTTGTGTCATCCTTTGCAAATTATATAAAAATCAGGACGAAAATTACCTCTGTAAAAGACACTGAAAATCCACAAGCTGGTATTAATAAAATCTTTGATTGGGAAATAGAAAATAGCATGATGTTTAAGGGATAAGTTTCAGGTACAGTAGAACTCCCCATTCCCCCAGACCCCCTCATGCCGGCTACCCACACCTTCAGTTCTCGGCTGATGTGATTGAGTCTTGGTCGTGTGACTCCAGCTCCTGTTTCTTGTCTCAGTGCTGTGCCTTGTGTTTAGTGCTGTCTTAAGGGTGGTGCGTGAGCTGGGAGTAATCTTCTCTGGTACTTGGGCTGCATGCACTTAGGGTTCCCTTCCCTATGTGCCCTGTAGTTACTGTCCTTGGGGTTATCTTCCACAAGTCACCTTTGGGTCTACCTCTGTTGGTCTTTTGCTGCTCGATGATTGACTGCCCCGAGTGTGCTGGGGGTGGGGGGTGGGGGTTCTCCTCCTTTACCTTAGGGTAAGGGGTAGTTAGCACTGGTAGGAGGCACGGGGGTACTACAAAGCTAGTTATCACCTATTATAGCGGCTGGCTCTGTTCCGCCTGGGTACGTTGTCCTCTTATGTTTTTTGTTTTGTTTTTGTTTTCCTGTCTGGTGCCGGTTTGGTGCCTTCTTTTGATAATTACCTTACCTTACCTTCCTGTCTGGTGGGGGTCTGCCTTTGGATCCTTGCCCGCTGTCTATATCTTTTGTTTATATATCTGTGTTTCTGAGTGGTACCCCCTGTTAGGCCCCCGTGAGTGGACACGTCCTGGGGGTTCAGTTTTTAGGTTTGATTGGTAGACTTTGGGTGCCGGTTCGCAGTACCCTGTCTAGAAATACACTCACTGATATCAGTCTAAGGGCCCTGGGAAACCCTGTGGGGGCGCAAGAGGTCCGATGGATGTGATCCCTAGGTCTTCTCTTGCCTTGAGCAAGTTTGAGGGTTGCTCTGTCCTCTTGTCAGCCGCGTCCAAGAGCCTGGTTGATCAGTCCAGCAACTAGGAGGCCTGGTCGACGACGGGGCCGCGGGGACGCTAAGCCCCGGAAGCACCTCAAGGTAACCTCAAGGTAAGGTTGTCTCTGGGTGACTCACTCTTTTTGCCTCCGTCATGCTGCCTGTTGGGTCGGTGACACCATCGACCCAGAGTCCTGCAAGATTTGTTGCTTGTTTATGAGTCAGTTCACCCAGTCCACTGATGACTTTATTAGGGTGCAGGTAGCTCAGGCATTGCATGCTAGATTTAGGTTGCTGCAACGCGCTAGATTGATTGCTACCCTGACAGCCCCGAGGCTGCCCCGTTTTGGTTATAGGGACCCGGACTTGGGGTATTATTGGTTGCTTTGGCCTTGGTTCCATCCGCATCCCCTCTTTTTTCCCCCTGCTGTGGTTCATTCTGGTCATTCCCCCCTGCCTCCTGCCCTGAAGCATCTAAGGACTTTGGGGTCGGGGCAGGGTTTAGAAGGTTCTGAGACTCGGGCAGTTTTGGGGGTTACCCCTACCGGGGTGGGGGGGGGGAGGACAGAGGCATTTGAGTCGGTTCCTCCAGCCGTGGCGACAGGGTCTGACTAGTGGGCCCCCTTCCTTCTTGCCTTTCTGGCTGCCCCGGTTTTCTCTTTGTGATGCCGGGGCTTTGGAGGACGACTCGGCCCCTGGGTCCTGGTATGGAAGTTCCCGGGGTTGAGGACGAGCTGACTTGTAGGCCTTGGGCCCCATTGGACCCTGCCTGGGATTTCCTACCCTCCGAGCGGGGTAGGAAAACAAGGAGTGTTACCGTTACAAGGAGTGGGGGATTTCTTTTCTTCTCTCTGCGTACTTGTTGGATTTGGTGTCGGCTCCTCCCCGGGTTCGGGTCTGTCGGTTCCGTCCTTCCGGAGGTTTTCGGCCTCCCGCATCTTGCCTATTGAGGTGCAGGCGGCCATTGCGGCTTACTTCATGCGCGACCCGGATTATGCCTCTATAATGGATCAGTCTTCTTTCAGATTTGGGTCTTCGTCTCCATACTGGATTCGTTGTGAAGTTCTGGAGTCGTCCTGGCTAGCGGACTACCCTGTGTTGTCGCTGGATGGTTGGAGTACTTTCTGTCCTACCCACACGCTTGAGTGGCGTGAGGCGTTGATGGTGGTCCAGGTTTACCAAGGGGGCGAATTCAAACACCTCACTGCGTGTTTGTTTGCCCCTGCCCTTCAGTGGGATGTTGGCATGGTTCAGCTTCAAGTACAGGCTCCCTCGCTTTCGGCTGCACTGGTGGCTGAGGACTTGTGCGCTCGTGGCCTGCTAGTGGCATTGGTCTTGAGATTCTTTTTCTCTCCTGGAGCTGTCTTCGGATTGGCGTCAGGAGGATGTGGAGGCGCTTGGGGCCGTTTCCTTGGTCTGGTGCCTTGGTCTCGTCGGCACGTGTCGTCTGCAGCTGTTTGCGCCGATCCTGCGGGATGCCGTGTCACAGTTTTTCGCTTCGGGTCTCACGTGCCGGCAAGTGGTGTTCGCTTCCTTGTTGGAATCTGCCTAGGCCCTGGCTCTTAAGTTTTAGTCGCCATATTGTCCCTTACTGTTTGCAGAGTCTGCAAACAGCAAGGGGTGGGCAGTTTCTGCAAGCAGCCTCTTCTAGTTGTCTTCGATGTCGGACTTTGTGGTTCTTCGGGAGTCCCGGGGGGGGGGGGGCTCCTCCTGGAAAGGTCGTGCTTGAGCTTGGGGTTCCTCTCGTCGTGGTAGACCACTGGTGCTAATTTCTGAGTCGGCACCGCCTTCGAACCCGTCTTCGTCTGGTCAGCGCGGTGATCGTTCAGTGCATAAGTAAGGGGCGTCGGCCCTTTCGCGGTTCGCCCCATTGACGAGACAATGGGGGGGGGGGAGGTTAGCGCTCTTTGCTCACGCCTGGTCTCACGATTTGTAGGCTTTCGGGTCGTTTCCGACGGCCTGTGGTGGCCCCTCCTCCTTCGGGGGTTCGGGGCTGGCGAGGCAGGCCTCTTTTCCTGCACTCTGTTGGGTCATCTCGGAGTGAGTACGCTCGGGCGTGGTCGAAACGACGGCGTCCCTCAGGTGGGTTTCCCCGTCTGTTCCCATGACATGCAGTTCATTCTGGACTTGTCCCGTCTGAACCCCTGAGTCTTTTGCCCCTCTTTACTCTATAAAGTTGATTCATTGAATTCCTGCTTGTCTCATTCAGCACTGGGGAAAGGTGGAGGATAAATGTTAATCTGCATATGTCAATCATCCATGAAGGGTGATTATGTATGCTGAAATGCGCACCACACATCGGCTTGCATGCATATTTCATTATTCTTTTAATTTTGTACATGGATAAGCCGAGTGTTGAGATTGGTGATAATGAGTGTTAAGACAGGGTTCTTGACAAGTGTTGCTGCATGATAAATAAATAAATAAATAAATATGTTTATTCAGGTAAGGTACATACATACATACAAGTGATGTTACATTAATGGATCGGTCAGTGAGGTGGCAAGAGTCACTCTGATGCACTATTCGCTTTACATACCACTAATTAGTAAAGCTGCTCCAATTTATTAGCAATTAAGTTATCTGAATAAATGTATATTTTTGTACCTTTATTGTTGTTGTATATGTTTATGCTTTACTGAACATTGCCAAGCTAATCTGCTTGAACGACTGTCCCAAGTGACTGCTCTAAGCTCCATACTCTTTAGGCTGGAGGGGCTGAACTACTCAAATTTGATGTAGATGGACCCTAGGAAAGATCCATATATTACATTTTTTAGCTGTGGGAGACTTCCACGACCAACGTAATTTGAGGTTGAGGCGCAGCTGACCAATAAGGATCTCCCAAAACCTGGTAAAGTGCACCCTGAACCTTTAATGCTTTCCTCACTTCTAAATTGGTTAAGTGGAGGCATTTGTATGCAACATTGCACACATTTGCAACCTTGACCTAGTAAAATCGGCACTTGGATACAACAATCCAACTGGGGGGCACATCAGAGATTTATACAGTTGAATAACTTATTTTCTTTGACGTCAAAGGTTTGACTATTCTGATAATTTAGTTGGATTTTTTTTAAACGAAGCTCCCGCTTGTTGTGCAACTTTCAGTTATTTTTGGATTCTGACTTCAAGGTGGTGGGTGGTGGTGGTGGTGGTTGATTTAGGGGCAGTGACAACTGAGGATGTGCCCTGGAGTAACCTTAAGGTTAAAACAGAAAGCCTTACTGCTAAATAAACATTGCTCGTCTACAGAGACTGATGCACCTCATAGGGAATAACACTGATGGGCAGATGATTGGGGGAGCCCCAGGAGCCTCTCGGGGAGGCTAACACTGGTCCCCACCCCACACAGAAAACGCTGGGTGATCAAGGCAAAAAAATACAGCCCCTCAAATTAGTTCCCAAATGAGCAAAAATGAAAAAATAATATTCCATTGCCTTCTGGCAGAGCAAAAGCCAGTCGCCCACCAAGCCCTGAGGGTACACCAGAAGTCCACCAAGACCATCCCAACCCTGGCACCTCTTGGTCAAGCTGGAGGTGGACACTATATCCCTGCCTGAAGAACCAGTCAGGATAAATCTATCAACTTCCCTGTGACCCAAGGCGATAAGTGCGCCAGGCGCCCTAACAATCCAAACCGCTGATCTGGAATGCCTGACAGCGGTATCAATACCCACAGGGTAAAATCATATCACGTGACCCGGCAGCCCCCAGGCGGAGCAGGTGTCCTGATGTTCATTTTGTCACTGACTCTGAGGTCCTTTTTAACATCAATCTGTTGCAAGGTAATACTGTTGATTTGGTAGTTGTGAAGTGTACTGTGCCCCCTCATGCAAGGTTTTACATTTCTTTTTAAATTAAAAGTATTTACCAATCTACCGACCATTTAAAAAAAAATCAAAATGTTTAAAAAATAAAAATAAAAATAAAAATGTTTATTCGGGTAAAATTACATACATAGAAGATGAGTTACAAACAATGTTGGATTTACAGATAGAGCCAGTACATACAATATCTAAAGCCACTAATACGCACAGCGTTTCGGGCAAGGTGTGGAAAAAACCTTGCTTAAACTCAGTTAATACTAATTGAGATTAAAGTATAAATTGTATTGAAAAAAAGGAAAAAAAGGTGGGTGGGGGGGGGGGGAACGTGGCAGAAATCAGCAATTATACAACTTGATCAACAAACAGTATTGTTTGAAAATAGCAAGACATGGGTTGACATTTAGGGGGTAAGGTAGGTTACATGGAGTTTATTAGGTAGTACTTAGTTTTTCTCTTAAACTGGTTGAGAGAGGTGCAGCCTTTGACATGATTGGGAAGGTCATTCTACATTCTGGGTTCTTTTGATTTGTAGAGCATTTCTAGTTTGGTTAAGGTGCACTCTTGGAATATCAAATAGGCATTTGTTTCTGGTGTGGTGCCCATGGGTTCTGTTACAACGTTCGAGGTCAGGATTGACATTACAATTCAGAGTTTTAAATATGTAAGAGTACACATGAGGGGATGTGCAGTGACTTAATATCTAACATATTCAAAATTTAAGTAAAGGTACCGAGTGCTGTCTGGGGCCAGAGTTTGATATTGTTCTAATAGCAGCTTTGTGTTGAGTAATTAGAGGACTAATTAGAAGAATTATTTGTTTAGTAAAACAATAAAAGTACCTCAAAATCTTACCACATAATCCATAGACTTGACAAATATTAGTTCTAATTAGTTTAAATTCAGTACTGATGGTAAATTTATTTAGATTTGGCCTTTGCTTTTCTCTCATCCTCTATAATCTGATGGAGATTCTCTAGATCACTCTTGACATTACGGAATAGGATGGAAGAAGCACAAATAAGTCCACCCCACACAGCGCCATTAAAACCACAGCAACATACATCCTGTCCTGTTAAGTAAAGCCCTACAACAAAGAAAAGAAATGAATTAATAAAAATTTGATTGTATCTGAAGTACCTCCTCAAAAGACATAGAGTACTTGTACAGTACAATTACTGCTTGTATTATGCATTATGTTTCTTGTAGATATAATCAGTGCAGTGCAAACTATGTGCATTAGAGAATGTTTCATATAACTTACCTGGAATATCAGTTTGTGGTCTGAGTATTGCATTATTCCGAAGGGAGAATCTTTCTATAGTATGAGCCAGCCCACAGATCTCGCCACGTGGTGAACCCAAATAATGTCGATTGGATAACGGAGTGCCAATGTTTACGTAGTCAATATGGTCCTGGAAAAAAAAGTAATTTTATTTATTTATATAGAAGGAGGTACAATGAGTTGTGGAAGTACATTTATTAGTGATTAGGTGGTAAGTTTTGCAAAACCACTAACAAGTATAGTGTTTCTGGAAGGTCCTTAAATTATCAGACATTTAAAATAATGAAGTGCCATTACTGGTGGCAGTGGTGTATCTCCCGATGACGGGGGCGAGAGGAGCGACCTTTCCCAGCAGCACTTCCCGATGGGCGGCAAAATACTATACTGTATTGTATACACTGTATACCACTGTACTGTTAGGTGGTCAATGTAAAAAAACAGCGTTGAATGTAATGAAATGCCATTTTCTAGGTGAGACCCGGAGGCTCCCCAGAGATATACCGGGCTGATGTGTATATATTAGACCGTGGCAACAGTCAATCGGTGGAGTCCTAAGCCTATTGGGGACCAGAACCAGAACCTGCCCCCCCCCCACACACTTCAAGAGAGGCACGAGGAGCAATGGCCTATAGATACCCATGTGATTGCAAGCAGTCTGTTTGGCATCTACTAGGTCAGGCACCCAGAAAGGTAGGAATTTCAAAACAAACAACAGCTGGTTAAAAATTGCAACCGAAAGCCGAATTACCAAGCAGAACTCCCCAATCGTAAACAAGTAAACAATCATGACGGCCGAGACTAAACTCGCAGGTGGGACACCATCAACGAAGCCACCTGATCACCATACAAGTGGTGATAAACCCACCTCAAAAAGACAGACCAGATGCAAAGAAGGGAAGGGAACTATCAGGGGGAAGCGCCAAGCCATTACGACTATATTGCACTGGGAAGAGGTCAGGATAAGGATTTGGGATGGGACGGGGATGGTAAGGAATGATGCCCAACCACTTGGACCATATGTGAAGAGCGGAAGAGAAGATCGAACTAGCCACGTACTGGATTGGGTCAATCTGCTGAAAGAGGCGGAGCCGCGGGAAGACCCTCGGATGCGGACACGGAGCAAGCAGCGCCTGAAACCTGAGCTGGGCCGGCCACCAAGGGCCCAACAGGATTACCCTCCCCTAGTAAGTCTCCAAGCATGCCAGGACTTGGAGCAACAACCGAACCAGTGGGAAGAGGTACAGGTAACCCCACATCGACCAGTCCAGGTGAAAGGCATTGACCCCAACGGCCTCGCAGTCGGGGAAGGGCGCTGTATATACCGGAAGACGTCTCGACCAAGCTTGATGTGAAGAGTCCACGTCCGGGCGCCCGAACGTCCGGCAGAGCCAGCGGAACAAGTCGGTGTCGACCGTCCATTCTGTGGACAGGGGAAATGAAACAGGACAGGCCGTCCGCCAGTAAGTTGGACACTCTCTGGACATAAACCAGTAGGAGAGCCGAACCCCGAGAACTCAGCAGATGAGTCACCTGAAGCGACCAGCCCCAAAGAGCCAAGGACCGCATCGAACCCCTGTGGTTCAGACAATGAACCTCAGGGAAGCACTCCAAATGGAGCCGGATCGTCGATCCGCGAGCGATTAACCCTCTGAAGTTAATACCACACCGCTATGAACTCCCGCACCATGCTGTGAACCCGACGGAAGGACGGACCCCACCGACCCTGGCCGGCCTGGTGAGCACTGGTAACAAAGCCCCAGCCAAGAGACGAGGCATCTGTGAACACATCGAGCGAGGGCTTGAGTAGGCGCTATGGCCCATGGTGACCCGACTCGACGGTTAGACCAGCACGGAAAAATTCAGACTCCTGCACATTTGCTCGAACAATCGACACATGACCCGGGTGCCATCCAAAAGCAGCTGAAGGCAGGACTGCAGCAACGCAGAGAGAGAGAGAGAGAGAGAGAGAGAGAGAGAGAGAGAGAGAGAGAGAGAGAGAGAGAGAGAGAGAGAGAGAGAGAGAGAGAGAGAGAGAGAGAGAGAGAGAGAGAGAGAGAGAGAGAGAGAGAGAGAGAGAGAGAGAGAGAGAGAGAGAGAGAGAGAGAGAGAGAGAGAGAGAGAGAGAGAGAGAGAGAGAGAGAGAGAGAGAGAGAGAGAGAGAGAGAGAGAGAGAGAGAGAGAGAGAGAGAGAGAGAGAGAGAGAGAGAAGAGAGAGAGAGAGAGAGAGAGAGAGAGAGAGAGAGAGAGAGAGAGAGAGAGAGAGAGAGAGAGAGAGAGAGAGAGAGAGAGAGAGAGAGAGAGAGAGAGAGAGAGAGAGAGAGAGAGAGAGAGAGAGAGAGAGAGAGAGAGAGAGAGAGAGAGAGAGAGAGAGAGAGAGAGAGAGAGAGAGAGAGAGAGAGAGAGAGAGAGAGAGAGAGAGAGAGAGAGAGAGAGAGAGAGAGAGAGAGAGAGAGAGAGAGAGAGAGAGAGAGAGAGAGAGAGAGAGAGAGAGAGAGAGAGAGAGAGAGAGAGAGAGAGAGAGAGAGAGAGAGAGAGAGAGAGAGAGAGAGAGAGAGAGAGAGAGAGAGAGAGAGAGAGAGAGAGAGAGAGAGAGAGAGAGAGAGAGAGAGAGAGAGAGAGAGAGAGAGAGAGAGAGAGAGAGAGAGAGAGAGAGAGAGAGAGAGAGAGAGAGAGAGAGAGAGAGAGAGAGAGAGAGAGAGAGAGAGAGAGAGAGAGAGAGAGAGAGAGAGAGAGAGAGAGAGAGAGAGAGAGAGAGAGAGAGAGAGAGAGAGAGAGAGAGAGAGAGAGAGAGAGAGAGAGAGAGAGAGAGAGAGAGAGAGAGAGAGAGAGAGAGAGAGAGAGAGAGAGAGAGAGAGAGAGAGAGAGAGAGAGAGAGAGAGAGAGAGAGAGAGAGAGAGAGAGAGAGAGAGAGAGAGAGAGAGAGAGAGAGAGAGAGAGAGAGAGAGAGAGAGAGAGAGAGAGAGAGAGAGAGAGAGAGAGAGAGAGAGAGAGAGAGAGAGAGAGAGAGAGAGAGAGAGAGAGAGAGAGAGAGAGAGAGAGAGAGAGAGAGAGAGAGAGAGAGAGAGAGAGAGAGAGAGAGAGAGAGAGAGAGAGAGAGAGAGAGAGAGAGAGAGAGAGAGAGAGAGAGAGAGAGAGAGAGAGAGAGAGAGAGAGAGAGAGAGAGAGAGAGAGAGAGAGAGAGAGAGAGAGAGAGAGAGAGAGAGAGAGAGAGAGAGAGAGAGAGAGAGAGAGAGAGAGAGAGAGAGAGAGAGAGAGAGAGAGAGAGAGAGAGAGAGAGAGAGAGAGAGAGAGAGAGAGAGAGAGAGAGAGAGAGAGAGAGAGAGAGAGAGAGAGAGAGAGAGAGAGAGAGAGAGAGAGAGAGAGAGAGAGAGAGAGAGAGAGAGAGAGAGAGAGAGAGAGAGAGAGAGAGAGAGAGAGAGAGAGAGAGAGAGAGAGAGAGAGAGAGAGAGAGAGAGAGAGAGAGAGAGAGAGAGAGAGAGAGAGAGAGAGAGAGAGAGAGAGAGAGAGAGAGAGAGAGAGAGAGAGAGAGAGAGAGAGAGAGAGAGAGAGAGAGAGAGAGAGAGAGAGAGAGAGAGAGAGAGAGAGAGAGAGAGAGAGAGAGAGGACAGACAGGACAGACAGGACAGACAGGACAGACAAGACAGACAAGACAGACAAGACAGACAAGACAGACAAGACAGACAAGACAGGCAGACAGACAGGCAAGGTAAGCCAGAACCCAAACCGCTACCAGTGGCAAACGGGTCACCAGTGTGAAGCTTTGTATCTCACAAGGCTGTTACCAAGCAAGGGAGAAAGAGAAGGAAGGCTGACTGGGGCCCCAGTGACCTGGGTAGCCACCTGGAGGAAGTCTGGTGCATCACAAGTAGGGTGTTTATATCACAGCAATGATCAATTTGTTATCAGAGGGTACCTATCTTTCTTCATGTAGTGGTTTGTTTTGTCGTGCTTATGCTTTTTTGGTCGGGTTTTCTGTTTTGGATTGATCTCTTATCCCCAAGCTGCCTTTAGCTCGTAGAGATCCAGATTCTGGTCTTTATATTCACGGTTGGCAAGGGCGAGTCTCAAAGACCCCTGGTGCATTTCTCTAAGGCTTGGCTGGACCAACTGTGTGTTATGTATGCTATGATGCAACATGTAACATGCATACCCTGATTGACGGATACAGCTCACAGGCTTTTTCAAGAGCCTTGTGGCCAAGAGTATTCTTCAAAGATTCATATTCATCGCCACGCTTCATAACAGGTTTATTTTCCCATTCTTCCATCCAATGATATGGAATCAGTGTAACTAAGGCCATAGTTGTCTTGCCTGAAAAATAAATGACTAATATAAGCACATTATTTTGGTAAAATAACAACTATTTTCGAATTCAATATTCAGAGAAATTATCTGCTATGGAACTTTATAATATAGTTTATTACATAAAGTATTTATTATTCTTACGATTGTACCCAACCTTGTGTTACGAACTAGTACTTTGCTATTTAGAACTATAACTCGATACACGTTTCATTATCACCACCACACTATTAATATTATACTGTATATAGAAATTATGTTCTCTTAAATTACTCCAATTTCTCGTGTACTTCAGTCTTTAGTTTTATTTCTTTGTTTAATATTGACTGTTCACCTTGTAACTTAAAATTTACTAAGTTTTGATAAGCTTTAAGACTTGACTGAAATGTTATGAGTATTATTGTCTTTGTCAGAATGCACTGTATTACCAGAGTCAGACTAAATCTATGCAAATGCCATGCAAATAAAACAACCCATCATCCTGAAATGATAATATTTATAGTAACTATTTGGTCAAAAATATCAATATGGATAGAGCACTTCATGTGCTCTTTGTGATTAGAAGGATTCAGAGCTCTTAAACTCTGAAACATTAAGCTCTTAAACATTAATGTTTAAATAAAGTACAGTATGTATTTTATTGAGAAAAGGACGGAAAAATTTGTACATTTGTAGATTTCTGAAACTTATACGTTTAAGTTTGATATGAAAGTTTTTTTTTATACAGTAAATGGTTTTTAAAAATCAAGGGGCTGCCTTTACCCACCCAGTGGGCCCAATATCCAAGAGTGGCATTGATTCAATGATATCAGCGTTTATTCAACATTCAACATAGATTTACCAGGGCTCTTGGATATTTTGCTCACCTGGTTAAACTCTCTTTTAGTAACACTTTCATGGCATAAGTTGAGCTTCACATGAGCTTAAACCACACACCAGAAGATGAGGAGATGACGACGTTTCAGTCCATCCTGAACCATTATCAAATCGATTGTGATAATGGACTTGATAATGTTTCGGTCCAGGACGGACCGAAACGTCGTCGTCGTCTCATCTTCTGATGTTTAGTTTAGTCATTATATCTTCAGCCACGTTATTGTGACTCATCGTCTGTATATGGGGTTCACATTTCCTACTTAGGTTCATCCTGCTTGAACTCTTTAAAAAAAAAAATCCCAAATCGTCTTCAGAGATTTATAAAGTTACAAATTCATTTTACATACCAGGAAATTTCTTTTTCCATTCCGGATCTTTAGTTGAGGGGAAGGAGAGGAACACATGAGGAACATCAGCATCAAGAACTTCTTCCCGGCTAAGATTCCAGTAATCCACAGTCACCTGCATCAATACAAATTGTAAAGCCAATAAAACTTTTGTTTGCTTATATGTTAAGATTTTGTTTGGTATTTCATGAATATTTTTGAGCAGTAATTAACAATACAGTACGTCAATTGAAATATATACACACTGTACTTGAGCACTATATAATGTTATAGAATTGTGGTGATGACAGTGTACAGTACTTCTTTCTTATAGGTATTTAGTTTTATGTTTGCAATTCTGATTTGCCTCACTGTCTGTTTATTATTTATTAATAAATTTATAAACAAAAAAGCGAGCCTATATGCAATTTTATATCAAGTGACACAGACTATTATGTGACACAATATATTGTACAGTAAAATTAGTTAATGATTATTTACCTTATCAATGTCACTACCAGTAAAAATCCAGGCATTCTTATTTTCCAGAATATCAAGTTCGTCAGCATCACGGTTTATCCCCACAAAGACGTACAAGGACCCAGGACCATGCTTTGCCGTCTGAACTATTGGCCAGAAACGAGATGAAGATGCAACCTCCAGTGGGAGGAGCCGCTCGAATGTGTTGTACACGCCTGGAAGAGAAATATATAAGATGCACAATCTCAAATTAATTTTGTTAATAGTTCATTTATCTACCTATTTATAGCACTGATGTATCATATTTTCCAGCACCTTTCTGTTTGATATCAGCCATATAATGTTGCTCATAATTAAGAATTGACAGTGACACATTAACCCTTCAGCTGCACATCACATGATGGGTACCTAAATACACACAGACTGCTCTTCCCATCATATGAAGTACAGCATTAGGGAACTGTCAAAGATTTAAAAGTCTTGCACATCCATAGGGCTCACAGTTGCTTCCTTAGGCCACCAATAACACTCCCCAATTAAAAAAAAGAATTCAGAGTCCATCACTTTCTTTCTAGAGATTAGTATAATAAAAAAAAAGGACCATATGTGGCAACATCTCCATCCAGTGTCTGAACTTGCAGGGCAGCCATAATAGAAGTCATATATAATAATAAAGAATATATATTTATATCTAATAAAGAACGCGATCTAAGGGTGATTTTGAATAGTATACTGTCACCAGAGGAACACAAAAAAAACATTGTGCGAGGAGCGTATGCGTCGCTTTCCAACTTCAGACTCTTGTATATAAATAAATAAATAAATAAATAAATAAATAAATAAATAAATAAAATAACAAGACTGAATAACCTTATTTTGGGTACACACCTGCATCAGAGATGATAAAAGGAGCTGTCACATTCACCAGTTGGTTCCCTTTCTTCACCTCTACTCCACATGCTTGACCTTTTCCATCAATAATAATCTTGGTTACCTATAAAAAATGAAAAATATTTTGCCGAAATATCCATGTGCATCTCATTTGTAAATTACATTTAATCTAGTACAGTCTTCATGATTACAGGCTTGAGAAAAAAAAACAGTGTTGAATGAAAATGCCATTTTCTGGGTGAGTCCCGGAGGCTCCCCGGAGCCATACCGGGCTGATATGCATATATTAGACCGTGTCATCAGTCAGTTCGATTGGAGTTCTTAGTCTATCGGGAACCACGAATCTAGACAACTGGCTGCGACCCAATGCGAAGCCAATGCCAATAAGAAAAGAACCTTAGAAAAACAATCCTGAACCGAAGGGTGTCACCACAAACCGAGGAGTAGAGAGAAAAGAGAGCACCTGGTCCAACAACCAGGACGGCTCAGGCGGCGCATGAGCAGGCTGGATGTGAAACAACACACGAGAAAGCGTGGGGAACGGAGCAGAGGCGACATCCATCCCGAACGCAAGCAGAAGCGGTTCCACCAGCGTCACGCGATATGAGACGACAGTATTCGGCATAAGATGACGGTCCTGAAATAGCCAAGGGAGAGAAAGGACAAAACAACCTTATCAGAAATCAAAGACAACTTACGAAGAGACAAAAATTTACCAAAGGACCACCAGGAAAACTCATACTACCGCCGTAACGAAACACGCAGGAGGGACACCATCAACGAAGCCACCTGATCACTATACAAGTGGTGATAAACCAGTGTCAGAAAGATCAGAGGAGAGGTTCAAACCAGCCACTTACCGGACCGATCTGCTGAAAGAGGCAGAGCCGCGGAAAGAACCCCGGGTTTGGACACCAAGCAAGCACCGCCTGAAACCAAGGCTGGGCCGGCCACCAAGTGGCCAGCATGACTACTCTCCCTCTGGTAAGTCTTTAACCGAGCCAGAACCCGAAGCAAAAGCTGGACTGGGGAGGAAGAGGTACAGGTAACCTTACCTCGACCAATCCTGCCGAAAGGCATCAACCCCGATGGCCTCGAAGTCGGAGGAAGGTCGCTACATATACCGGGAGACCCCACATATATCAGAAGATGCCTCGACCACGCCAACGCGAACGGGCGCCCACCGATGGGCGCCCGTTCATCCAGCAGAGCCAACTGAAGGAGTCGGTGTCGACCCCAAAATTCATTTAATAATACTTTAATAATAATAATTCATTGTGCCGGGGGACAGGAATCCAGAGTATTCATACACGTTATGCTTATATCGAGGTCCTCGCCGTCCCCTCCCTCCAAGGTTGAATTACTGGCCCCGCCCAGGATGACAGTGACAGAGGGTGTGTGGATAATTGTACTGACAGTTTACATTTGGTCAAGTTTACATCAGCAGGTAATGCAAATTCCCAGAAATACTAATAGCCGAGTCTAAGCCAAGCGGTACTAACATTTAGGATCTCAGAAATACTGTACAGAAACCAATTCAGAAATACATATAAAAATAAGCTTAGAAATATAACAAAGGAATCAAGTATACAACTTACCCTAGCACGAACAAGAACCTTGCCACCAGCAGCCTCAATCACTGGAATAATATTAAAAGGAATTTCTGATGCTCCTCCAACAGGGTATGAACTACCTGAAATATGAATACAACAATTCCGAGTTATTAAGGTTATTTGGGGATAAAATAAACCAATTTAATATCAGGTAAATATTGTGGCCCAAATATTCACTAAGCCAGCACATTGTAATGTTCACACTAGTGCAGGTCAGTCCTACAAATACCCAGAACCAAGTTAATTGAAAAGGATTTTATATATAATATTAATATAATAATATATTCAGCAGATATACAAAGGAACATATTAGAAACCAGATATTCATTGATAGCAGCAAATTTAAACAAAATATCATAGTCTTATGAGAAGTAATATTGTTCTGTACTCTTGATAAGTTATTAGTTTTGTTAAATCTTCTTGTAATTTTTCTTTCCAAGATTAACGCCTGCACTATGCATAGTGCCTTAATGTGCTCGATTGAGGGTGTGTATAGCGCCGTTTATTGGTACAGTACAGTATAGTGAATGATTCAAAACTCCTGCGCGTACATGGGACTGACATCCTGTTTCTCAGGGCTCCAGTAAACAGATGCCATCTTGAAAAAAATCGTCTGCATCCCTCCTGGCTGTAAGAGCCTCAGTACTACTAAAGCAACCAATGAACCAGTGTAACCAATGAACCACTGGGGAGCAGTCTGAATGGAGCCGGATCGTGGATCCGCAAGCGATGCGCACCCTCTGAAGCTAATGCCACTCCGCTGCAAACTCCTGCACCATGCTGTGAGCCCGACGGAAGGACGTACCCCACCGATCCTGGCCGGCCTGATGAGCACTGGCCATAAAACCCCAGCCGAGAGACGACGCATTCGTAAACACATCGAACGAGGGCTGGGGTAGGCGCCACGGCACAGAACCCCGAAAACCTGAAGAGGAAGCACCCAACGCAAGGCCCCCGGGATCTGAACCCAGCGATCGCGAGAGCGGCGTAGGAAGGAACCAGAACAGCCGGCGAAGCCAGATCTGACCCGACGGGTAGACCAGCGCGGCGATGTTCAGACTCCCGCACAGCTACTCGAGCAACGGACGAGTGACCCGGGTGCCCTCCAAAAACCCGGGTGTCTGGCGGAACTGCAGCTGCAGAAACGCTGCAGGAGGGGGAGACAAGAAAGCGGGCCAAGAGTCCCATGCAAGATTCAGCCAAGTTCGAACCTGAGAGGGAACCCGAACCCGGTGAGCTGAGAAAGAACCAAATCCCTGGCGAGCAGACACGCGGACTGGCTGAGCGCCCAGACCAGCCAGTCATCGAGTTAAGCCTGAACTGAACAGACCCCTAACAGACGCAAACAGGTCACCATGACCCAGGTAAGGTGTGGTCTGGGCAACATACTTCAGCCACGTTATTGTGACTCCTCGCCTGCAAGGCGTGTAAACACGTGAGGTGCCAGAGGCAAGCCGAATAGAAAGCAACGAAAGCGGTAAGCCTGCCGCCCCATGACAAAACCAAGCCAGTCCTTGAACCCCAGATAAATAGGGATATTGCACTACGCATCCCGGAGGTCCAGGGACACCATCCAAGTGCCCGGCTCCAAAAGTAGCTGGACCTGGGACAGAGTGGTCATCCGAAAGAAGGGGCAAAAGACCCAAGGGGTCAGATGGGACAAGTCCAGAATGAACCTGAGGTTCGCAGGGTCCAGTTTTGGAACTGGAAACAGACGGAAACCCCACCTGTGGGATGCAATCGTTTCGACCACGCCCCAAGCGAACACACCACGATGACCCAACAGAGCGCAGGGGAAGAGGCCTGTCCCGCCAGCCCCGAACTCCCGGAAGGAGGAGGAGCAGCCACCCAACGCCACCCCAGGCCGGAAGAAACGAACCGAAACGCCCACGAATCGTGGGACCAGGCGAGAGCAAACAGTGCGAGCCTCCCCTCCATCAACGGGGCGAACCGCTAAAGAGCTGACGACCCTCACAAATAAAATACAGTTAAAACGTATATTCAGTGCTGGAAAATATATGGAAACAACAGTGTGTTAAATGTTGAAAAACAGCCTGGAAATTTATAAGATATAGAAATGAACTAGTGGAGAATACAAGTGTGTAACATTATTGGAATCGGAAGGTTGGACACAGATGCGCTAACGGACTCGTGGACGCTGTTGTGGGCAGGACGAAGAGTAGGCCGGTCTTGTACTCCCCTAGTTGTGTTTGCGGGGGCTGAGCTTTGGCTCTCTGGTCCCGCCTCTCATCTGTCAATCTTCTGGTGTACAGATTCCTGAGCTTCTCGAGCTCTATCATATCTACATTTGAAACTGTGTATGGAGTCAGCCTCCACCACATCACTTCCTAGTGCATTCCATTTACTAACTACTGTGGCACTGAAAAAGTTCTTTCTAATGTCTCTGTGGCTCATTTGGGTACTCGGCTTCCACCTGTGTCCCCTTGTGCGTGTACCACCCGCGTTAAATAATCCATCCTTGTCTACCCTGTCAATTTCCCTGAAGATTTTGTATGTGGTGATCATGTCTCCCTGAGCTCTTCTGTCTTCCAGCTATGTGAGGTGCAGTTCATACAGTCTTTCCTCATAACTAATGCCTCTTAGTTCTAGGACTAGCCTAGTGGCATACCTCTGAACCTTTTCCAGCTTCGTCTTGTGCTTGACAAGGTACGGGCTCCATGCTGGGGCCGCATACTCCAGGATTTGGCTTTACATATGTGATATACAGGGTTCTGAAGGGTTCCTTAAACAGGTTTCTGAAGGCAGTTCTGATGTGTGACGGGCGACAGTCTCCTACAATAACGATAAGTGCATTATTCTCATACATGCTATATCCGTGCTCCTTCTCTGTGTATAGGTGGTGTTTTGTGTTATTTTGATTCATTCACTCAGATTTCTGTGACACGTGGTCTATACCCAATCAACCATGGTCCCTATTTGTAAAGTGTTTAAGGGCCAGGATATTGTGTATGGTTAAACCCATGTTTCCTTTATAGCCCATCAAGGAAGTGTAGAATAGCGTAGTGACTAAGTCCCAGTTTGTATTGATCCAATATATTCAATGCTTCCCTAAGGCTTATGTTTGCTGAAAAGTATCCCTCTTAATCTCAACAATCTAATATAACAGAGTGAGTGCCCCGTATTTATTCAGTGTAAAATAATCCTGTGTTGCTCAATAGAACCTAGTTGTGAAATTGTGCTCCAAGGTGTATCTCTCGTCCTTTGTAAAATGAGGTTTATTTTCGGTCAAGCGTTTTGTGATGTATATATATATATATATATATATATATATATATATATATATATATATATATATATATATATATATATATATATATATATATATATATATATATATATATATATATTCCTACCATTATTTATAAGAAAGTAAGAACTGGTTTGTTAGTTGTACTCTAGAGTACGGCTTTCAAGCCCATACCTTATATTACAAAATATTAACAGGAATTGACCAAATCGACAAAGAGTAATTCCTGAAACCAGCAACTTCACAAGAGGACACAGACTACACACACACTAAGGAAACAAAAATGCCAAAAAATATTAGAAAGTTTTCTTTTGCAAACAGAGTGGTAGACGGTTGGAACAAGCTAATTGAGGTGGTTTGAGGCCAAAACCGTCAGTAGTTTCATAGCATTATACAACAGAGCTTCTGTTGTATAAGACGGGACACCACGAGCGTAGCTCTCATCCTGTAACTACACTTAGGTAATTACACATACAAAAATATATACACACACGCAAATAATCAAATTCACTTTCACAGAGTGGTCGATGGTTGGAACAAATTAAGTGAGAAGGTGGTGGAGGCCAAAACCATCAGTAGTTTCAAATCGTTATATGACAAAGAGTAGTGGGAAGACGGGACACCGCGAGAGTAACTCATCCTGTAATTGCACTTAGGTAATTACACTCACACACATATATGAAGAGGCTTCCTGCTCCTGACAAAATTAATTTATTAATTATGATCACCATATCTTCCAAATTATATAGTGCAATATCACATAGAACCAGCACTGTCACTTTAAAAATTAAAGTACTCAATATTAATGTAGTGTACATAATTATTGGCAACACTAAAAAAAAATAATTACCCTCCGAGAAGTGTTTGTACAGGTACATTAACACGGGGAAGCCAGTCATGCTCGGGGGCGCAGCAAAGTCACCAAAACCATAGGAGAGGATATCACGCAGCTCCTGATTCTTCGTCAGTCCCTACAGGTAAAGGTAAAATAACAAGTTTCATTGACACAATCAGCATTATTATTATCATAATCACTATCGTCCCCTCCTCTATCTACTATCATGATCACCTGCTCTCTCTTGATCTTTAGCTTTGAATATTTGTACTGTTCTGTCTTTCTTAAGTCCTTTGTCTCTTAATACTCTCTCTTTTTTTTCCTGTTTTACTGTGAGGTCTGGTCTAAAAGATCTTCCAGATCTTTTAGTTTATATGCACTGTTGAGTATCCTCCTATCTTCAAAATTTGCAATTGTTATGCGTACCAGAATTGCTTTAGGCTTACCTAACCTCCCTGAATTGAATCAGCACGGAACAGATAACTAACATGCCAGTGAAAAGAGTCCAATATGCAAATGACTAACTATACCTAACAATACGAGCCCAATTCACAATAAAATAAAACGTTTTAAGACCAAAACATATCATTTAAGGATTATTGTAACGAGGTCTTGATCTAGCCGGGCACCAGCTGACAGGAAAAACCAAGATGAATTTAATTTGGGCAGTTCATGCTATTCTTTTGAGATGTACTAGGTCTGACATCTAGCAGCAGTTGAAGGTAGCAGCCATGCAGGCCATCTTGAAGTCAGCAGAACATTACTTAGCATTTTCCTTGATATTGAGTGGTGTTTAGAGGAAGATTAATTCTATTGTATTGAAAATGAATGAACCTTCTGGAATCCACATCGCGTGGAGACATTTGGAAAGATCTCTGATGAACTATGGTGTAAATGTTGATCTGACATGGCTGTGCCTGTTTCAGTTAGTGGTAAGAGCTAAATACTGCCTAAAACAACACCTTTATAGTAAAGATCATGGATATGAATCCTGGTATAGTCCTGGCAACTGATGACAAAGTGCACAACTGAGAAATGGCTTAAATTCTTTCATCGTGTGCAGAAGAGTGCAAAATCTCTAACACTAAGTGTACTTTCCTGGTTAAAGTAAAAAAGTACTTTCTCATTGAGTCTCACTATAATCATGAAATAACTTAGGAAAGTATAAATACATATGGTTCAGCTAAGAAAGAATAGTCTTGCTAGACTGAGGGTTGGGCACAATTACATATATGAACACAATAACAATAACAACTTTCTCGCACATATTTCTCAACGTGAATTGTTCACACACAATAGTGCCGCCAGATGGTGCTTACATACCCATATAACATCCTTGCACGACTTGTTTTCCCACTCGTAGAAATTGGTAAAACACTTGAGAAGTCCAGTAACTCTCATCAGCCATACTGCCCACAGTGGAATAAACTTCACAAATGCTGACGTTAAAACTCCTGGATAAACCTCATCCATCATCTTGAAGAATCTGACAAAATTGATCAAGAAATACAATAGGGCAAAATAATATCGTTTTATTATACTTAAAAGTTTAATTTATATAATTAAATATAATAATATAGTAATGGAATATAATATAATAATAATAATGGAAATATAATTAACTTTCCCTATTTAGGGGAAAGTTAATTATATTTCTTGCCTGTGGCTGTGAATTGCTGAAAAAGTGGACTCGCTAGAGTGAGTACCTCAGAAGAAGGGCACACAGGGAAGGAGCCCTGAGTGTTGTGCTAGAGGGACGACTCACTGTCATAGAAAATTGGAGGTTTTTGTGGTGTCCCGAGTGAAAGTGACACGACATAAGAAGAGAAAGTTCACTTTCTCTTCTTCTAATACACTTTGTCTCACAACGAAGGTCTGGATTCTATCTGAGAATATTCTCTTAGGTGGCTGAGCGGACAGAACACTGGACGCGTGATCCTGTGGTCCTGGGTTCGATCTCGGGCGCCGGAGAGAAACGATGGGCATAGTTTCTTTCACCTTGATGCCCCTGTTACCTAGCAGTAAGTAGGTACTTGGGAGTTAGTCAGCTGTCACGGGCTGCTTCCTGGGGGTCGCGGACCGAGCCGCGGGGACACTAAAAAAGCCCCGAAATCATCTCAAGATAACAAGATAGGTTACTCGTCACTGAACTGCTCCTTAGCCACTTTTCCAGTTTTGTCATCAATGTGGAAATGCTTCTCGCTAAATGCCTGAAAGTGCGTTGGAAGTCCATAGATGCAAGTTCAATCCCATCATGGTACAACCGGAAGTACGAGTGCCCGGTGAGTCCCGGGAGAAAGTAAGTGCCCTGGGAGTCTGGAGGGAGGGGAGTGCCTGGGGAATAAGAAGCCAGCGGCTAGTCAAAAAATCTCCCTAGAATTTTTCAAGCTGAAATTTGATCTAAAATATTGCCTTGATATTTACAGTTTTGCAGGTACACTGTTCTATGGGTTTATTACCCAATAGATAAAAAAAACAACTTGCATTTTGGCCCACTTTATGGCTTGTTGCGCTCGAGGTTGTTATTACTTGTATGTGTTACATTTGCCCTCAGGTTTGGATTAATATATTCTACTTTGTTCGGTACTGTATAGGTCTTAATATAATCAGACTTGTCATGTCGTGTTGTTCTAAAGCCCTCAGCCATTCATGGAATGAGAGAATACTTTGTTTTGGAATAATTTGTCAGTCTTTGTTCATCTTTCTCCAAATCAGATACAGTATATTCTTTTGAAGGCGAAGTTTTCACACTTGGAGGCAGTAGTCCAGATGGGAGTGTACTGGATATTTGTACAGCTGAATAACTACTTATCTCCATTAAGTCAAAGGCTCATTTGATAATTAATTTTTTTTTACCACCTACTTTTTGAACAACTTTCAATGGTTCATATCTCCTTTTCTTCCTCAGTCTGTTGTATTGTAATGCTGTTGATATGATAGCTGTGATGTGTATTGCTTTACCCTACATGTAAGGTTATACATTTTTAAATGTTAAATATCAAATGACGGTCATCTGACCATTGGTGGCGTTCGAGTAAACTGCTTTGCAAGGCCTCAGTTTGGGTACAACTATCAAGACTATTACAATATTCTTTGTTTTATCACCAGGGCTGGCTATTAAATCAATTTTTTATCATAAATATTTTCATTTTAATGCATATTTACAAATAATTATCGACTTTTCCATTTAAAACATCCTCGTACATTAAATAACATATTAAACTGTAAGTAGCTTATCAAGACTAACTTGCTTAGCTCAGTTTTAGGGGTTCAGTTCCTGAGGCCATTATATGCCTCCTTAACCTTTCCACTACCACCCACAGGATGGGTATTGGGTGCATAACAAGAATGCATATCAACCTAGCGTCAGGTATCGGCGTGAGGTTATCACGTGTGTGTCAGGGATCAATACATAGAATCAATGGCTGCCCGAAACGCTTTGCGTAATAGTGGCTTTAGGCATTGTATGTACTAGCTCTATCTATTAATCCAACAAACTTTGTAAAATCTCTTGTATGTATGTACCTTACCTAAATAAACATTTATTTTATTATTTATAATAGCGAGAGGCGCGCTGCATGGCGAACGCTGTCAAACATTTACCCGGCGCATCACGCAATACAAACATGGCGGGGCGGCTGCAGGCGTAACCCGCACGCTCATTGGCTGACGCTCCAGCGGCCGGTGTCGGGTGCATAACAAATGAACTAAAATCATCTCTTGTGCGAAATATACAACAATCCTAAAAATAACATCAGAGAACTCCATACATACTTGTCAATATTTTTCGCTTCTTCTGGGAATGTTTTCTTGAGATATTCCTCCCATCTGCCATTGCCACTGAACACTGGATATTTGCGTGGCTCTTTACCTTTCTCAGCAAATACCACATCATCATAGTCATCACCTGGTAATAGAACACTAAATGTGTTACACTGAAATTAAGTTTACATTATTCCTACTGTACTAAGTTGTAATATTTATATCAATACCTTGTTTGAGTGAATTACACTGAATTTGGCGAGCCGGAAAGAATTGGCAAATGGAAAATGAAAAATGTTCTTTGTGAATCAAAATATTGGGTTTGCTTTATCAAGCCCTCTCTGTAGAGAGAGCCTAACCACCTAATTAAAAACTGCATTGAACATATTGAAATGCTTCTTTCTGGCAAAATGTAACAAATTCAATTCATGCCAAGCCCCTAGATATCATATGTAAGCCTCCCAATAACCATAGAACAATACTTGGCCTCTGTAAAGAGGCAGAAGGAGCAGAACATCGTAGAGCACCCTAAGAAGGAAACGTCTTCCAGGAAGGTGGATGAATCAATGCAGGGGCTGAAGTACAAACAACAGCAAAGTACACAAAGCATAGAAAATGGAAGTGTCGAAGCTTTGATATTCATTATCCACTTGGTGGTGAAGCAATTCTCATAAAATAATAATTCATTGTGTCAGGGAACAGGAAGCCAAAGTATTCATACACGTTAGGCTTTTATGGAGGTTCCCCACCCCACCCCCAAGGTCGAATTACTGTCCCCACCCAGGATGCAACCCCACAACAACAAGCTGACTCCTGGTTACCTACTCAATGCTAAGTGAATAGGTGCATTAGATGAAAAGAAATGTGCCCAACCATTTCTGTCCCGCCTGGGATTCGAAACCAGAATTCTCAATAGGCGTCGAGAACGAACCTGACTACCTGGACCCTCCCGGTAGCACAGTACCGATGATATTTGTACTATCTTCCCACCATCATGGGACTGCACCGTTTTTTTCCTCATTCCACAAAACTTGAATCCTCAGTCACGTACCCAGGAAAATTGAAAACTGAAGCCCTGGAATGCTGTTAGAGGGGATCCCAAGAAGCCACCAAGGACCGTCCAAAAAGAGATCTTTCATAACATTGAATGCTGTTTTTTGTGAAGGGTTTTTAATAGTGGCTCCTTGGTGCTATGTGGTTTCTTAAAGTTGTACAATAAGATGGTTTGCATCTAACAGGTCGCATCAGCCATGGAGTTTTATAGGCCTACCAAGGGCCAGCACCAGAACCTGGTCCCCCTCAGAGAAGTAGGAAGTGGTGACATTTCGCCACCTCACCAGGAAAGACAACCAGAAATTCGGCGAGTGAAAAGAAATCACCAATGGAGTCAAGAGAGAACGAAACCTTGAGAAACTTGCCTAATAGGCTCTCGCCTATGTAAACACATGACCGAATAATCTCGAAACTAGTTAGAGCGAGTTCATCCCACCTTCCCCACTTGTTGGGGGGGGGGGGGGCGGGGCTAGTGCTCACTGCCTACTAGGACCTGACTTGTCAGTTCTGGAGCTGATGTAAACACCCATCTGGAAGAGAGATGAGGGGAGGGGAGTGTGATCAAGGAGCCTCATTCAATGCCGGTTTTCTGAGGGAAGGAGGGTACCCTTTGTGGGTCCCTGAAGTTAACTACCCACGGAGAAGAAAAAACACGAGAACTTACCAGTGAGGAGGGAGCATTGCAGGAGTCAAGAGAAGGAGACCACGGATGAGACACTCAACCCAAGGCCACACAAAGGCGCTGAAGCCTGGGAACATTCACCAAATACTGGGTCACCATAACCCTGTTAGACTTTCCAAAAATCCCCGCACCTGAATATTAGCCCAGAACATATTTGAAAAACAGCCGAAAAAGTGGCATACTTCTTATTATGCTACACTTGATACCTATGATATTGATGGATCATAGATGGGTCTTGATACTACTTGATACTACTGCAGATGATCTGCAAAATATAAGCCTTGGAACAAGGAACCAAGGAAACAGGCTCAACCCACAAAACAACCAACACAGCAGAATCGGTGCCATGAAGGCAGCGGTGGAGAACCACCACCGGACACAACACATGATGCAACCCCAGTCGAACCAACCATGCATCAATAACCAAAAGATCCCTCCAACCAACTCTTTCTTTGTCAGAAAAGGAGCTGGCTGCAAATGAACAAAACACCCACCAGGGCCAAAAGTACAAAAACCATGCCTCTGGACGAGAGCATTAAGCTCCTCAACCCAATATCCAGAAGCAAGAGAAACCAAAAACAATGCCATGGTGGAGGAATTGTGAAGAAAGAATGTGTCCTACTAGGACACATTCTTTTGAATACAAAATGAATTTAATTGAATTTAATTGAAAACAAAGCGAGACACAGGCTGCAAAATGGTGCCGAGGTAGAATCAACACCGAATGCAAGCTGAAGCAGCTCCACCAGTGCCACCAGAAGAGGAATACTGGTGGAACAGCATCACAAATGCCACATGTTTACCATGTGGTAAACTTCGAAGTTCGGTGCCATGGCACCTTCCTCCTCCCTCACTCGATGTTTACATGGATGCCTCTTCTGTCGCTTGGGGCTTTGTAACCAGCACTCACCAGTCCGGCCAAGGACGTTGGCGGCTGTCCATGGGTCTTTGAAGAGCTCTTTGGTCCATTGTTTTTATTATTTAGCAAAATTAGGTCCGTGGTTTTTTGGGGCTAGTCACTTCGAGTAGCTCTTCTGCCCAGTTCTCGGGGTTTAACTCTCCGCACCGTTCACATTCAGGGAGTGTCCAACATCTTGGCAGATGGGCTGTCTCACTTTGTTCCCCTTTCCCCAGAGTGGACGGTCGATACCGATTCCTTCCTTTGGCTTTGCCGGACGTACGGGCGCCTGGAGATGGATCTCTTCACGTCAGCGTGGTCTCGGCATCTTCCTGCTTATGTGGTGCCATTCCCCGGCTACGAGGCTCTTGAGGTAGATGCTTTTTGACAGGACTGGTCGAGGTTGGGGTTCCTGTACATCTTTCCCCCGGTCCAGCTGTTGTTCTAGGTTCTTGCTCTGCTGAAATTCTTCTGAGGGAGGGCGATTCTCCTGGCCTCATGGTGGCCGGCTCAGCCTTGATTTCAGGTACTGCTTGCTCGGTGTCCTAACCCGGGCGTTTTTCCCGGGTAGTTAGCTTCAGGGAGCCGAAGGGGCTCCCCCACAGAAAACCAGCGTTGAATTTAATGAAACACCAGTTTCTGGGTGAGCCCCGGAGGCTCCCTGACACCCTCCCTCTCTCCGGTTGGCAGTTTTCATCATTCAAGAACTGGAGGGTGGGTAACCCAGCTCGCCCAGGCCGGCTTCCTGTTTCCCCGTGCTTGAGGGGGTCGCGCCGGGGGTCTAGTAGGACGAAGTGTTGCTCGTTTATTTTATTTTCGGGGGAGTTCTTTTACACTCTTGAGGACGTAGATCACAATTTTCAACCAGACAATGGTCTGTTTTGTTTCACCTAACTGGGTGCCTTTGCTGGTCGATGGCAAGTATGACACTTTAAATAATAATAATAATAATAATAATAATAATAATAATAATAATAATAATAATAATAATAATAATAATAATAATAATAATAATAATAATAATAATAATAATTTATTTGCAAGGTACAATAGGTTGGTGAGAATACATAAGATAGCATAGCATTTCAGGCAGGTCCTTAATCTAACATATCAGGTAAGATGAAAAGGTACATTGTAGCAAGGTTTTATATCAACAAATAACTACAATATAAGTTGACAGAGGTGATTACACTTGCAAGGATATATGTCTTAAGTACTAATATTAGGGAAGTGGGTAGTACAAGATACAGTGAGAGTTTGAAGCACAAGGTAGGAAACTATGAGGATGAAATTAGGTACTTTTTGGTTTAACTTTTGAACAGGTTGGACAATTTTTAATTCATCAAGGAGCGAGTTCCATAGACTGGGTCCTTTTATTTGCATGGAGTGTTTGCACAGATTTAGTCTGACTGAGGATATCAAAGAGAAATGTGTTATTTAGAATGATATATTATTATTTATAAAGCTAATCCCAGCATTGGTTTTAAGTGATTGAATTATGGATATAATGTCTGTTGGGCTGACTAGTAAAAGGAGTCACGTTAGGATAGCTGCTTGTGAGACATGTAATAACATGTGTCTGGGTCTCTCGGATTTTTCTGGCAAGGTTAGCACTAATTGATGAAAAGAAGCTTTTGAATTCAGTTGCAATATCTAAGTCTGTTGCAAGTATCTAACCATCTTTCGAGTGCTTAAAATATTAAGAGCCAGATTAATAGAGGAGGGTAGGTTCTGGCTTGTGGTCCCCGGTAGGCACAAGAACTCTGGCTGATGACCCCAACTTATATATAGCACTATATCAGATTTATAGCTTCAAGGAGCCATCGGGGCTCACCAGAAACTGCCGTTTCATTACATTCAACGCTGTTTTTTTGTTATTCTTGTTTATTTTAAGTGTTAGCCTCATTAAGCCTTAAATTTACTTTCTTACCCAAAGTTATATTATGTTCCAGTCTTTTCTAAATTACTCCTTAGTATTTCCATTCTGCTATTAATGTAAATAAACTACTTTACAGTTGCGAGAACTACTCCATAATGTAATAGTCTATGCCTATCATCAATAAGTTTCACCTTTTCACAGAGTTTACCCTCTTCGCACTTAAAAAAAACTATTTAAAAAAATAAATTGGACAAAATTTAAAGTTTTGCCCGAAACGTTTTGCATAATAGTGGCTTCATTAGTTTGTGCAACTCCTGATCTCACACTGTGCATTACTCCTATGTTCTTTGCACACACATTCTCTTGAATAAAAATTTGAATTTAAATGTGAATTTATACCGGTTTTATTGGCTCAAGAACTGAAAAAGCTGCTAACATGGAATGGATAATATGGTGCAGATATTTTTCTGAGTTCTCACATTTAGCTGCTGCAGCTGCATGCAAGATCCCATTGTATTACATGGCATTTTGTAATGATCTTCGACATGGATTGCGCAGCAAGGCAGGGTCAACATATAATTAGATATGTTTATTAAACAATATTGAATAAGTTTTAAAAATTTATACAGTACTGTACTATATTACAAACTGTAACTTACGCATTGGTGCCCATTCCAGTTGACCATTTGTGATCTGATCAACATATGTCTTGCATATGGTCTGGGTAGCCATCTCGCCAACATAGTGGATGCCAACATCAAACTCGTAGCCTTTTTCTATATATGTGTGGCAACAACCACCAGCCTGGGACAGAAGGTTAGAACAATTCAATATTATCATCATACCAATTTCCATTTTATTACATATACACTTTCAGTACAGTCAACTAAGTTTTATATAGTGATGCTTTCAAAGGCACTTCATGTTAAAGTAATGTGCATAAAATTGAGTTAAGAATCATTAAGAAAAGGTAGGATATATTTTAGAACGAAGAGGTTGGTTTTAAGTGAGTGAATTACGGCTATAATGTCTGTAGGGCTCACTGGTAAAAGGAGTTGAGATTTTTCTAGCAAGGTTAACACTAATTGATGAAAAGAAGCTATTCAGTTGCCGTTTCAAGGTCTGTTGCAAGTGTATTTGTAAGTGTGAAACCATCTTCTCTTGAGGTTATCTTGAGATGATTTCGGGGCTTTAATGTCCCCGCGGCCCGGTCCTCGACCAGGCCTCCACCCCCAGGAAGCAGCCCGTGACAGCTGACTAACACCCAGGTACCTATTTTACTGCTAGGTAACAGGGGCATAGAGTGAAAGAAACTCTGCCCATTGTTTCTCGCCTGCGCCCGGGATCGAACCCGGGACCACAGGATCACAAGTCCAGCGTGCTGTCCGCTCGGCCGACCGGCTCCCTTGAAGCTCCACCATCCTTGAAGAGTTTTATTTGCTTGTTATTTAGCAACAGCAAGCAACATGTTGCTTGTTGGTAAGATCCTAGGATATTAGAGATGGCTCCATGACGCTATCAAACTGACATGTGCCATATTAGTTTGGTGCCATCAGTCCTTGGAGTTCGAGAGTCTGCCGGAGGCCACAACCAGAACCTGGCCCCCTCAGAGAGGCGCAGGGAGCAATAGCCATACGAGCTCTCTACATTTAGAGTTTGTCATTTCTGCCATCGACCGGGGAGGGCACCCGGAGAAGTAGGCTTCCGATTACAAGAGGTAGGTACCCATTACAAGAGGTAGGCACCCATTACAAGAGGTAGGCACCCATTACAAGAGGTAGGCACCCAATACAAAACTAATTGGTTAAAATTGCAATCTACGTCTAAGTAGAGGCCCAGAACTCCCCAATAGAAAACAGTGAAACAAGCAACACGTCATCCAACTAGCGCACCTGCTCGTTAGCGCCTAACTCTCCCCCTGACAGGGGTGGGGGGGGGGGGGGGGGGGTGCAGAACAAACATATCAATTGTGACACTAGCTCTCCACATGTCAGTTGTTTAATTTAGAAACTACTTGTGGTCAGTCTCGAGCCCATTGATGATGTGACGACGCTTATTGAATTTTGTAACTAGCTCATCAAGATTGAAACTTGTTTAGCTAAATGAATTGTGGGGTTCAGTCCCTGAGCCTATTATGTTCCTTTGTAACCCTTTCCACTACCGCCCACAACATGGGTATGGGGTGCATAATAAATGACCTAAACTGACCTGTAGATGAGCAGAGCTAAAATGTTTTATTGATTAATGAATTATACGTACTTTATAAGACAACTGATAACAGAATCTTACCTGATCATGTTGTTCCAGAACTAAAACTTTTTTTCCAGACTTTGCCATGAGTGCCGCTACAGACAGTCCCCCAACCCCACTCCCTATCACAATGGCATCCAAATTCTCTGGAACTTTGTCTAGACTGAAACCTGAAAATAAAATATAACTATTTAATATTTATATAAGAGAGTATATAAAATAATATATAAATATATATATATATATATATATATATATATACATATATATATATATATATATATATATATATATATATATATATATATAACTGAAAACTCACACCCCAGAAGTGACTCGAACCCATACTCCCAGAAGCAACGCAACTGGTATGTACAAGACGCCTTAATCCACTTGACCATCACGACCGGACATAATGAGGTGATAGCCGAGGCTATTTGAACCACCCCACCGCCGGCACTCGGATAGTTATCTTGGGCATAGCATTTTACCAAATCACCTCATTCTTTGGGGCACACGTGAGGAACACAAATGCAAACAAGCCTGAATGGTCCCCAGGACAATATGCAACTGAAAACTCACACCCCAGAAGTGACTCGAACCCATACTCCCAGAAGCAACGCAACTGGTATGTACAAGACGCCTTAATCCAGTTGCGCCTTACATACCAGTTGCGTTGTTATATATATATATATATATATATATATATATATATATATATATATATATATATATATATATATATATATATATATATATATATAATCAAATACATAAATAAATCTGCAGATCATGTCAAATCACCGCAAACTTGCAAACCATGCTGCATGCCTGACAAAGGAGACTCGCCAAATGATCCTGGGAAGCCTCATGAGTGGACTCTACCCCCCCCCCCCCCATCCTACCCCTCCAAAATGGCCGAAGAGATTACTAGAGAACCAAATGCCACCATAAGGCCACCAGAGACCGCACCTGATTTTCCTTTCACTGCCATAGGGTCTGAGTCTTTTTATTGTGGTTTATTTCCTGGATAGGGTGATCATGGAGCCTCTGTTCTTTGCTCCTTTGTGAGGGGAACCAGGTTTTGGCCTGTGGTCTCCAGTAGGCTTTGTGACAAGTCTGGTGCGACTAGAAATGCACGAAGTTAACTAGGCAGCTAGCAACAGGGAGCCACCATGGAGTCCTCCCAGAAAGATCCCTTAATGTCTGCCCCAAATATAATGAAGGGTACAGGAATAAGTTAAAGGAATACCAATGCAGAAAGAATATCAAACATTTTCTTCAGTAATAATCGTTATATTCATTCTTTTTATTCATAAACGTTATGAAGTCATTATACTTGTATGTACAAAATGTGCAATTCTTGTACTTCTGGTGTGAAACCTCAAAAAAATTTGTCCTGTACAGTACAGAGTAAAGCCACCTACATTTTCAGATCTGGAATATTTCAAAATCCAGGTGACCGGTTATAATTACAGTAAACGGTATTGCGCCTCCGCGCCAGCCGGCCTGGCGCATGGGGGAGTGCTTCGCCGGTCCTTTCTCCCCCCCCCCTCGCTAATTATCCGGCATAACTTAATTGAATGTTTCAACTCGTATATGCTTGCCACGTTTCGTTTAATCTGGATCTTTGTACGCATGTATACATACTCATCATGCATACTCTGTGTTTCTGTGTGAATGTAGCTCGTCTCAGCATTTGCACTAATGTAATTTTAAGGCACATATGTGACTGGGTAATTATAAAGTAATTAGTTAATTATTTAGTATTACTTGTGCATAGGCGTTTGGCATCCTTCGTCATTATTGTTAAGTGCACTATATATATTTCTCGAATGAATTCTCTAACCTTATATACTTTAGTTCCGTACTAGTATGTTCGGGTGCATGTGCCCCTATTAACGTAAAATAGGTATGCAAGTGTAGTTATTAAGGCCGCTGAACATGTATCCTTTTCACATGCACACCATAGGCTGCAACTCGCAGTTGCAATTTTCTAGCAACTGCAGTGCCAACTTTCCAGCAACCGTGAAGCTGCAATAAATTCCAACAGCTTCAGTTGCAAATTATTAGCAACTGCAGTTGCACAACATTTCATGCAACTTGCAGTTGCAAATATTTTATAAATTAATAAAAAGTTATACCGCCTATAGTGTTTGTTTTCACCCGACGCATAAAACTGAGCATTAAGGAACATTTTATAATGACTACAGTATTAACAAACGAAATAACATTACAATAAACACAGATACTAACCTTGCTTAAGAACAGCATCTCGTTGCTTTTGATCCGTAACTTTGGCCTTGACTTCGGTACACGTGTTTTTCTCAAATGGGTTTGGCGAGCAGATTAAGGACATAATGAACTCTATAACCTTTTCCCGAAACCAAAGCAATAATGCTAGCAGTATTATCAGAAGTGAAATTAATTCCATTTCAGCTCTGGAAAAAACAGAAAACATTTTAGTTGTAAATACAGTACTTGTGCAAGTTACAAAACAGTACTATTATCACTAATACAGAACAGTAAGTAGCTTTCAATATCCTTGAAATACCAAGAATTTTAATACATAAAATACCAGCATTGAATGTAATGAAATGCCAACTTCCGGCGAGCTCTGTAGGCTCCCTGAAGCTATCACACTGATAGATTACCATACTACTAAGTACCATCACTCGGAGAGTTCTTATTTGTCTACAGGGGACCACGCGCCAAAACCTGGCACCCATCAGAGGGGCGCAGGGAGTGGTGGCCTATGAACACTTTACATTTAAAATTTATCATGTTTGCCACCACCAGGGAAGGAACTCTGAAAGTCGGTGAAAAAAACCAGACTACTACATGGTTAAAACCAAGACCACAACCTCAAAAACTGCCAAAAGGACTCCCTGTAACTACGAAAACAAAACCAAAATTTCGTGAAACTAGGAGGAGCTAGTTTGCCCCCACACCTTCCTTCCTTTCCCCCATGCCCGGAGGAAGGAGGGAGACGGATCAGGTCAACCGGCCCATACTACCCCTCAGTTCTTATGATGGAAAACGCTGACTCCCAGGGAATAGGAGGGTGTCGGGAGCCTCCGGCCCTCACCCAGAAATTGGAGTTTCATTACATTTAACGTTGTTTTTTCTGGGGGGGGGGAGGGATCACCTTGAGGTTCCCTAAGTTAAATGCCCACAGAGAAGGGAGGAAAGGGGGGGGGGGGGGCACACACCAGCGAGGAGGCAGCACAGCATGTATCAGGACGAAGAAGAGACATCTGGCTACGAGCCACAACCCAATGCAACATGCAACTGGCCGCTGAGGGCCAGGAACATTCACGAGACACCTGACCGCCAAGGCCCTGTTCAACCAACAAAACTTCCGCGCCCGAATATCGGCCCAAGACGATATTGTGAGCACAGCCGTCAAAGCGACATGCTTCCAGACACTATGGACACGAGGGTAGACCGCAGGCTGGCCAGCTTTTATAACACCATGGATGACCTGAGAAATACAAGCCTAGGTGGCACATGAACAGGCTGGAGGCAAAACAAGGCACGAGAAAACTTGCAAAACGAAACAGAAGAGGCAACCACCTCAAAAGCAAGCAGGAGTGTTAATGTTAAAGAAATCTGTAATAGCAGCAAACATCTGCACATCTTTGGAATGGGAATAAATGGTTGCATGACTGAATTGAACCACCATTTGAAAAAGATCCCAGGAAAGGCAGTCCTTATAACTAGTGACATAAGAAACAGAGCAACAAACAGCCTAGATTACAGTAGCAAAGGCCTTTCTCAGGTCAATGAAGAGGCCAATTGGGTACTCATTTTTGTCAAGGAAGGGCTGTGTAGATTATATTAAGCAGACTAACAGACTAATAATGGCATCATTGGTACTCTTTTAGGAGCGGAAGCCACACTGGCAGGAATTTTATATATTGAGTTTTACAAAGTAGGAATAGAGCTGTTTGTAAATAATTGTTTAAATTTTTTTTTAAAGTATTGGTAGATTTTATATCGGTCTAATTATTTATATCAGCTCTCTCGCCTCATTTATGAACTGGCGTCGCTCTTGCTTTTTTTAAGGATATCAGGAAAAGTATGACACTAGAAATTTGTTGAATAGCAGAGCTATGGCTAGTGCAAGAGCAGCACTCTTATATGTATCATAGATGGTATGATAGGCGGGAGGAAAAGTTTTTAGCACAAGAGAAAGTAACCGGACAACTCTGGCAGGTGAGGTACGTGATCAGGCTTCAAGCGGCCCGGTTCGGGTGGAAGCTCCGCCTCTCCCGAGAGATAGTATTTATGAAATGAACCAGGACTCCCCCCCCCCCTCTCTCTCTCTCTGTGTCTGTCTGTGTCTCTGTCTGTCTCTCTCTCTCTCTCTCTCTCTCTCTCTCTCTCTCTCTCTCTGTGTCTGTCTGTGTCTCTGTCTGTCTCTCTCTCTCTCTCTCTCTCTCTCTCTCTCTCTCTCTCTCTCTCTCTCTCTCTCTCTCTCTCTCTCTCTCTCTCTCTCTCTCTTTCTCTCTCTCTTTCTCTCTCTCTTCCCCAGAAAAGGCGGGATTTTCATCACGCTTCATTTTCAACTTTCTGCATTTCTTTGTTAACAGTAAACTTGAATATTATTGCTAAAAAGTAGGTTTAATCGTGTGTAGATGCCTTCCCTCTGGGGAAGGCAGACAAGAAAGTTGGGTAGAATAGAAAGTCAAATGCGAGCCGAAGCAGTTACAGCCCCGCTCCTGTGCCAGGTAAGTCCACTACCACGGGCTCACCATAGCCCGTGCTACTTGTAACTTTTTGTTCCCATTAGCTGAGTTTTAAACGACAACAACGCCCCAAAGAGTATAGGGGAGTCCTACAGCTAGTTGGCGGGGAAAGTTAAGGCCTATAGCTATCTGACGGGTTGTTGTGAGTAGTAGGGATGAAGCGGCTCCTTTTTATTTTTGGAAAAAGGGTCCGCTGGAGCTTCGGGTTTCCAGTTAATTTAGGGAAGGGTCCGCTGGAGCTTCAGGGTTCCAGGTAAACTTTACGGACAATTTTTGTTTGTTTTCAAAATCGCACATTTTTCAAAGACCATTTTCAGATAAAGTGTTCATAGAAGTTTGTTAAGAGTTCTTATGAGGAAAACAATTTCATAGAAGTTTGTTAAGAGTTCTTATGGGGAAAATAATTTCATAGAAGTTTGTTAAGAGTTCTTATGAGAAAAATAATTTCCGAGATCTTAGAACTTTGTTAAAAAAAGTCAGAGCAAAGTTGACTTTCATATTACTGAGAATAAAGGAAACAGACATCTTAACAGTAAGTTTTAGTTTTTATATGCTTTTATGGCTGTTTCACCTGTAAAGGCCAAAAGTTATTCAGAGACCATTTGTGGACCGATTTCTTCAGAGTCCCTTTAAGACAGAGATTATTTTAAACTCAAAATTTATCAGAATCCAGTTTGTGCCAAAAATTCATCAGAGTCCAATTAACGACAGAAATTCGTCAGAGTCCAATTTATGCCCAAAATCGACAGAGTCCAGTAAAGACCGAAAATTAGCCAGAGTCTAGTTAATGCCCAAAATTAATCAGAGTGCAATTGTTGACCTAAATTATTCAGAGTCCAGTTTATACCGAAAATTCGTCAGAGTCCACTTTGTGCCCGAAATTATTCGGAGTCCACTTTGTTCCCGAAAATATTCAGAGTCCAGTTTATACCCAAAAATAATCAGAGTCCAGTTCATTACCGAAATTTGTTAAGAGACCGCATTTTCGCTACTAACAGTCCAACTTCAACCCAATTTTAAACAGTCATATTTCAGACGTAGTAAAATGGATCATATCAGTAAGCAAGCTCCAGCTCCTGTCCCTGCCTTAGTCCCCTGTCGTATATTCAATACTAACAGTCCAATCCCCCTGAAATTTTAAACAGTCATTTTTCAGACGTAGTAAATCAGTAAAAAAGCTCCAGCTGCTGTCCTTCGCCTTAGCTCTCTCTCGTATCTTCGTTAATAACCCATCAATTTTCCTGAAATTTAAACCCCCTGTATTTCAGACACAGTAAATAAAACTAATTAACTTAATGCAGTTACCGAGTTTCAACTCTCGTTCCCTGCTTGGCTCATTTAAAGATGTTCTTTATTATCAGGCCAAAAACCCCTGAGATTTAAGATCACTATATTTCTAACGTAGTAAAAAAATCAAGACATTAACCGAGGCTCATGTCCTCCACCTTAGTTCAATGTTTATCAAAATTATTTCAGATCAAGCCCTTCTCCAGTCTATCAAAAGTAAACATCATGGCCTTTAATACCCTTTTTGTACTCAGCTATGTAATATTCACACGGTCATATAACACCTTACCTTCAATACCTTTTGTTTACCCAAGTAAGCAATAATCACACGGTCAAAAATCCCACCGTACCCTTTCCCTCCCTTACCTTCCTTTACCTCCCCCCCAACTTATCCAAAGCTTCAAAAATCCTACTGTATTTATATATTTTCTCTATATTCACTGTGTTCTTCGCATTCTTTTCCATGTTTTCTGTGTTCACTCCATGTTCAACAAATGTTCACAGCATGCTCAGTTCATATTTTTTTTCATCAGTTTTCTCAATTTTTCTCTGTTTTCTACCATTTTCCCCATATGTTGACTATGTTCTTTGTCATGTTTTCATGTACGTCATATGTTCTCTGTACAACTTTTTATACTCAATATTCATGTTCTCAATGTTCTTAGCTTGTTCTTCACATGTTCAGTGTTCATTCTCTGTATTCCCTATGTTCCTTATCATGTCTTCATGTTCTCTGTAAGTTCATATTCCTCTTATGTTCACTGTGTTCAGCTTTTCTTACATGTTTTCTGTGTTCCCCATATGTTCACTGTGTTCATTCCCTTACTTAGTCTCAATTTTTTATGTTCTTTGCTTCTTTAAACCAATTGTTTCTTCCATTCAGTAACTAGTTCTTTGTCAAATATTATCAACAGCAATACAGTTCCCCAATAAATGTAGTCAGTCACCCAGTTTTATTTGCAAAACTACGTCAAAGTAATTCTCGTAGTCAACTTAATATTTCTTACCATCACTGTTCTTAACTAAAATAACCTTTCTCTTAGCTAAAAATAGTCAAAGGAAACTTTCCAATACTGTTCATAACTAACTTTATCCATCGTCAAGTAACTTAAAATAGTCTTGTTCATCATTTCTTAACAGCCATTATGTTTCGTCAAGTAAGACAAAATAGCCAACGATATCTTTCATCGCTGTTCTTAACTGACATTATACTTTGGGGAGCACAAAAAATAGTCTCCGTCATCATATTTTCTTGTCTTTCCTCAACTAAAAATAGTCAAATGGACATCGTTCTACACTTTTGTAACTAACAGTATACCTCAATGAGTAAGAAAAATAGTCAAAGGTGCTCTTGGAGGCGCCAAAGACACTCTCAGTGACACCAAAGTTACTCTTCGAGAAATCAAAAGACACTCTTCGATACATCAAGGACACAATCAAAGACACTCAAAATTGTCCAATACTACTCATGTCCTCAAAAGTTAATCTCAGACATCTTCGTCCATAAAAGTTATTCTCAGAGACATCTAAAGTTATTCTCAGAGACATCAAAGTTATTCTCAGAGACATGAGAGTCATCAAAGTTATTCTCAGAGCTACGAAAAGTTATTCTCAGAGTCATCAAAGGTATTCCCAGAGTCATCAAAGTTATTCCAAGAGACATTAAAAATTAATCTCAGTCATCAAAGGTATTCTCTAAAACATCAAAAGTTATTCTAAGACATCAAAAGTTAATCTCAGTACTATCAACGTTGTTCTGTAAGATATCTTAGCTCGTCAAAGTTATTCTCAGAGTCATCAAAGTTATTCTCTAAGTCATCAAATTTGTTGTCAAAGTCATCAAAGTTAATCTCTAAGTCACTTTCATTCATCAGAGAAACTTTCCAAAACAGTTTCGCTCATCAAAGTTATTCTCTATGTCATCAAAAGTTGTCCTCTGAGCTATCAAATACTACTCATGTTCTCAAAAGTCATTCTCAAAGTCATCAAAGATATTCTCAGAGACATCAAAAGGTAATCTCTAACTCACTTCGTTCATTAAAGTTATTCTCTAAGTCATCAAAGTTGTTCTCTAAGACATCAAAGTCATTCTCAGAGTCATCAAAAGGTACTCTCATATCCTCAAAGTTAATCTCTAAGTCATCAAAGTTATTCTCTAAGTCATAAAAGTTATTCCCAGAGACTTTAAAAATTAATCTCAGTCATCAAAAAGTTAATCTCAGTCATCAAATGTTATTCTCTAAGTAACCTTTCATTCAACAGAGAAGCTTTCTAAGACATCTTCGCTAATCAAAGTAGTTCTCTAAGACATCAATGTTGTTCTCTAAGACATCAAAGTTAATCTCAGAGCTATCAAAGTTGTTCTATAAGATATCTTCGTTCATCAAAGTTATTTTCAGAGTAATCAAAGGTAATCTCTAACTCACCTTCGTTCATCAAAAGTTGTTCTCTAAGACACCTTCGTTCATCAAAGAAACTCACCTTCGTTCATCAAAAGTTGTTCTCTAAGACACCTTTGTTCATCAAAGAAACTCACCTTCGTTCATCAAAAGTTGTTCTCTAAGACACCTTTGTTCATCAAAGAAACTCTCCTTCTTCCATCAAGTTATTCTTTAAGACATCAATGTCATTCTCTAAGACATCTTCAGTCATAAAATTTCTCTCCAAAATATAACTAGTTCAGCTTTTCATATCAAACCTGCACTTCTGTTAAATATATTTTCTTAGTCACTTTACCTTAAAACTGTTCTCTGGACAACACTGCATAAACCTACCTAACCTATCCTCCCCACCTAATGTTACTTACCTAACATAACGTTCCTAAACCTAACCTAGCTTACATAACCTAACCTAACTTAACCTAACCTAACTTACCTAACCTATCCTAACTTAACTAACCTAACTTACCTTACCTTACCTAACTTACGTAACCTAACCTAACTTAACCTAACCTAACCTAACTTACCTAACCTATCTTAACTTACCTTACCTAACCTAACTTATCTTACCTATCCTTACTTAACTAACAGAACCTAACCTAGCCTAACTTAACTTGTATAACCTAACCTAACTTACCTAACCTAACTTAACTAACCTAACCTTACCTAACTTAACCTAACCTAACCCAACTTACCTAACCTAACTTAACTTGTATAACCTAACATTACCTAACTTAACCTAACCTAACCTAACTTACCTAACCTAGCTTACCTAACCTACCTATCCTAATCTAATCTAACTTAACCTAACCTTACTTAACCCAACCTAACTTAATGTAACTTACATAACCTAACTTACCCTAACCGACATAACCTAACTTACCTAGTTCAACTCACCTAACCCAACCTAACTTAACTTACATAAATATTCCTGCTTGTCTTTTGTGTTTCGTCAATCAATGTCTCATATTCATTTGTTCGTTTCAATAGTTAATTTTTCAAATGGTCATTTATGCATTTCAAATGCTATTTGTTAAGATTTGTTATTTAAGCATTTCAAAAGATTTTTTTTATAATGGGCGTTTACTCGTTTCAAGGATTATTTTCTCCAATGGTCATTTATGCATTCCAAGGGTTATTTGTTAAAGTTCATCAAGTTGCTCATAAGTTGCTCCTACTCCTTCTCCCCCTTTTTCTCTCTATCTTCCTCCTTCTATCCCCCTTTTTCTCTATCTTCATCCTTCTCTCTCCCTTCCCCTCTATCTCTCTTCCTCCCCCCCCCTCTCTCTCTCTCTCTCTCATTCATTTGCTCCCATGCTCTTACTCTCTCTCTCATTCTCTCTCTCTCCTTTGCTCCCATACTCTCTTATTTTTCGTTTTCTCAAATTCAAGCCTTAGTAGATCTGTCTCTTTACTACTGTACTTATATCATTACTAATATAAAGAATGAACTTATTTGTGAAAACAAAGTAAAAGAAGGAATGAAGGTTAAGTGGGATGGCGGGTTTGGGTAAAAATATACAAAAGGAGAAACAAAACTACATCTGAAAGGTTAGGAAAAGGATAATTATATTCAACAAATAAACTATATCTGAAAGGTTAGGTTAAAGGGCGGGGAATAAGAACAAATGATAACCAACATAATGAATACACTAAGACTGTATATACATAATCTCTGTCTTAAAGGGACTCTGAAGAAATCGGTCCACAAATGGTCTCTGAATAATTTTTGGCCTTTACAGGTGAAACAGCCATAAAAGCATATAAAAACTAAAACTTACTGTTAAGATGTCTGTTTTTTCATTATTCTCAGTAATATGAAAGTCAACTTTGCTCTGACTTTTTATAACAAACTTCTAAGATCTCGGAAATTATTTTCCCCATAAGAATTCTTAACAAAGTTCTAAGATCTCGGAAATTATTTTTCTCATAAGAACTCTTAACAAACTTCTATGAAATTATTTTCCCCATAAGAACTCTTAACAAACTTCTATGAAATTATTTTCCCCATAAGAACTCTTAACAAACTTCTATGAAATAATTTTTCTCATAAGAACTCTTAACAAACTTCTATGAACACTTTATCCGAAAATGGTCTTTGAAAAATGTGCGATTTTGAAAAGAAACAAAAATTGTCCGTAGAGTTTACCTGGAACCCTGAAGCTCCAGCGGACCCTTCCCTAAATTAACTGGAAACCCGAAGCTCCAGCGGACCCTTTTTCCGAAAACAAAAAGGCGCCGCTGGCGTTTCATCCCTACTACTGTTGTTGTTATAGATTCAGCTACTCGGAACAAGTTCCAAGTAGCACGGGCTATGGTGAGCCCGTAACTTACCTGGCACAGGAGCGGGGCAAGTAGCACGGGCTATGGTGAGCCCGTAGTGGACTTACCTGGCACAGGAGCAGTACAGTATCTGGCGGGGGAAGGGGGGAGTATTATAGCAAGCTGGTGGGGGGGGGGAAGTCCTATAGTTAGCTGACGGGGGAGGAGGTCAAGGCGTTTCCTGGCTGGGGCGGGGGGGAAGGTGTTTATTGGCAGGTTTATGCACAATTTTGTTGTGCATAGGGTTGCATGGCAACTTTTTGCACAGATACATACGGTATCTGCCCATGGGGTTCAACCACTGCAAGTTTCCTCATGCCCATCATTACCCAGCAAAAATCAGCACTCAGAATGACAACAACTTGTCTTCTAGCAACACAAAGCCCCTCTGTTTAAATCCCTAAACATACACTCACTCCACACTCGTGCTATTTACGTGTACAAATCTTGTTCCTAAATGCTAATCCTGATGTTGTTGTTGTTGTTATAGATTCAGCTACTCGGAACAAGTTCCAAGTAGCACGGGCTATGGTGAGCCCGTAACTTACCTGGCACGGGAGCGAGGCAAGAAGCACGGGCTATGGTTAGCCTCTAATCCTAATCTGAAACGTTTCCTTAATAGATGTAATAGAACCCATGAGCACCACACGAGAATCAGATCAAATGTGTATTCAGGTAACAGTACATACATACAACGGTGAGTTACGAACAAAATTGCTCTAAATGCCCTTGCATTTAGAGAATTATTGATCTTGGGCTAGAATTGCCCTTGCTCTAAATGCCACAGTAAATACTGAGCTAAATAAAGTCCATCTTTGGCTAACTGCCAACAAACTCACCCTTAACATTGACAAAACTTTCTATATTCTGTTTGGCAATAAATCCTCTAATCAAATAAATCTCAAAATAAACAATACCCAAATTTGTAACAAATTAGATGGCAAATTCCTTGGCATTCTCATTGACCACAAGCTGAATTTCCAGGGACACATTCTAAATATATAAAAAAAATGTTTCAAAAACTGTTGGCATTCTTTCTAAGATCAGATATTATGTACCCCGCCCTGCCCTGGTGACTCTCTATTACTCCCTCATCTATCCATATCTCAACTATGGTATTTGTGCTTGGGGTTCTACTACTCAAAATCATTTACGTCCTCTAATTACTCAACACAAAGCTGCTATTAGGACAATATCTAACTCAGGCCCCAGACATCACTCGGTACCCCTACTCAAATCTCTGAATATGTTAGACATTAAGTCACTGCACATTCTCTCATGTGTATTATACATATATAAAACGCTAAACTGTAATGCCAATCCTGACCTCAAAAGCTTCATAGAAGATTGTAACAGAACCCATGAGCACCACACCAGAAATAAATACAGTTTTGATATTCCTAGAGTACGACTTAATCAAACTAGAAATGCTCTACAAATCAAGGGACCCAGATTGTGGAATGACCTTCCCAACCATGTTAAAGACTGTACCTCTCTCAATCAGTTTAAGATAAAAACGAAGCTATACCTAATAAATTCCCTGTAACCTACCTTACCCTTCTATTGTCAACCAATGTCTGTTTTTTTAAAGAGCTCTGTTTGCCGACAGAATTGTAATTGTGCTGCTTTTTCAGCTATGTTTTCATTCCATGTTTTCATTTTATTCTTTATGCTCAATTAGTATTAAGCTTTAGTCATTTAAGTTTTTCATGCCCGAAACGCTTTGCGTAATAGTGGCTTTAGGCATTGTATATACTAGCCCTATCTATTAATCCATCACTCTTTGTAAAATCTCTTGTATGTATGTACCTTACCTAAATAAACATTTGATTTTTGATTTTTGAAATGTTTGATTTCATCCTCAGTTTCCTACCTTGTGCTTCAAACTCTCACTGTGTCTCGTACTTCCCACTTCCCTAATATTAGTGCTCAAGATGTCCAACTTCACCAGTGTAATAATTGTCATCAATTTATATGTAGTTATGTTAAACTCAAAATTGCTACAGTGTACATCTTAATATACTGATCTGTTAGATTAGGGACCTGTCCGAAACGCGATGCGTTTAAGACGCTGTAAAACACTTTGCAAAAATGTAAGAACACCAATGTTTTGTACTCTCACGACCTTATTTTTTAATTAGGATTAAAATTAGGATTAGGATTTATTGTGTTGTATGGTACAGTCTTGTATATAAATAAGAGATGAGGTACCCGCGAGTCACCGCCCGGGGTGGCGGGAAGTCGACGCGGGAGAAAGCGGTGTCTGCAACAATTCGAAAGAGCCGCCCAGAATGTGGGTTGAGGCGCTTAGAAAGTTTGACACAATTCCGGTCCAAGACTTGCGCTGTGTTGCCGGAGGGTGCTGGTTTATTGTGCACTTGTTTGTGCCTCACGATTGTGTACGATTGTGCCTCATTCATGTTAGCGGTAGTGAGGTTCATCAGTGGTTTTCATAGGATAATGAAGAGTTATGTCACATCTCGTACATTCAACATACTAATGTCATTTATCTACTTTTATTTTATTTATTTATATATATAAGAAGGTACATTGGGTTGCGAGTACATAACATTGGTGTTTGAACATTAAATTATTGCAAAGCCGCTAACACGCATAGTGTACAGTAGTGCACGGTGTACAGTAGTGCACGGTGTACAGTAGTGCACAGTGTACAGTAGAGCACAGTGTACAGTAGTGCACAGTGTACAGTAGTGCACAGTGTACAGTAGTGCACAGTGTACAGTGTGTGTAAGTGAGTGTGTGTAACTAGTGTACACAGTACACATAGTAACACTCATAGCTAAGCAATTGTTGTGGTTTGCATCCTACTGAAGATTAGTAGTTGACTTGATCACAATCCCATCACAATCGTCTTGACAATGGTCCAGGACGGACCGAAACGTCGTCGTCCCTTTATCATCTTGTGTGTAGCTTGGTCATCATTAGTAGTTGACTTAGGGAGACCTAAATAAGTCTAAGTATCGATAAAGTAAAATCACTATGTAAAATCTATTATCAGAACTCTAACAAACTCTGTCTTCAGATAACACACAGCCCCCTGTTGTCATAAGTCCCTTAACATGCTAAACATACACTCACTCCACACACTCGTGTGTTATTTACATGCACAAAATTTTGTTCCTAAATACCAATCTTGATCTGAAAATTTCCCCTTAATAGGTGTAATAAAACCCATGACCTAAAATGACAACCCATGACACCAGAAATAAATATCTCTTTGATATACCCAGAGTCAAACTAAACTTGTGCAAACACTCCATGCAAATAAAAGCACCCAGTCTATGGAACTCACTCCCTTATGAAATAAAAAATTGTCCAATGCATGCCTTATTCAAAAGTAAAACAAAAAAGTACCTAATTTCATTCCCATAGTTTCCTAACTTGTGTTTCAAACTCACACTGTCTTGTACTATCCACTTCTCCAATATTATTACTTAAGACATATCTTCACCTGTGTAATCACTTCTGTTAATTTATAATGTAGTTATATGTTGATATAAAATGTTGCTACAATGTACCTTTTCATCTTGCCTGATATGTTAGATTAAGGACCTGCCCATAGATGTAAATTGCCTTGTATAGTCATTTGTGAGACTCTTGTCGACTTACGTGTGATATAAAAAGATTACTGATATGTATATATATTGGTGTAAATATTGTATTATATGTACATGTGTATGTAACATTAACAATTGTGTAACTAGCTTCAAAAGATTGATGCTTGTTTAGCTAAATGAACTATGGGTTTAGTTCCCGAACCGATTATGTGTCTCTGTAACATTTTCCACCACCGCCCACGGGATGGGTATGGGGTGCATAATAAAGAAAGAAATTTAATTGAATTGCCCGAAACGCTGTGCGTGTGTGTGTGTGTGTGTGTGTGTGTGTGTGTGTGTGTGTGTGTGTGTGTGTGTGTGTGTGTGTGTGTGTGTGTGTGTGTGTGTGTGTGTGCTAGTGGCTTTGTATGAATGTAAAAATACCAATCTTATGTAATCTCACAATCCCATTGTACCTACTTGTGAATACAAATTATTACTATTATTAAGTACTGGTTCTCATTGACAGCATAAATAACACAATTCTGGTAATATGTATAAATGTATATAAATAAATAAATAAATTTAACTGGCATTCAAAGATTGTGCACGACACTGTAACGATGGAAGGATTAACTGGTTCAGAGTTCACACTACCTGGGGCCTGAACCCACTTCTGCTCTAGATCTGTTTGGGAAAGTCAGGAAGCAAGGTGCCCGTGTATCTGATGGATTCAGGCGCATCCCGGGTACATTTGCTTATAGCATATCATGGTCTAATGGGTTATGGCGTGTGTCTGGGATAACCCAGGACGTGGGTTCGATCCCCATTCTGCTCCAATGATTTTCACATATATAACGCTACACTGATTTATTAATGTATCACACTATCTTCCCCACTGTAACCATTTTAACTACTCAACCATCACTGTAATGATCTACTCAACACGCGACCATCTTCACTGACACCTTTAAATTCTGTCTTTATCTCTATAATGATAATCATTACCCCGAAAATCACCGAGTTCCCAGTCTACAAACTTCCTCCCCTCCACTTTCCCTCCCCTTCTCCACTTCCCTCTCCTTCACTACACCACATTCCATTCATCCCTGTAACCATTTACACTAAACGGTCCGTCAAACTACATAAAGTAACACAATCATCACGTGGAAAATAATATGCTGGATAAATCTTAGTTAGGATGGTATTTAGCGAGACCGGACATTAGTGTCATTAAATATGTCATATATGACAAAGAGGATGCGGTTATGGACGGGGGTTTCTGTGGCCCGAGCTGCCTATGACTAGGCGAGTATCGTCCAACCCAAAATTACAGTAACTCCCGGTACCTATTTACTGCTAGGTGAACATAGGCATTAGGCGAAACGAAGAGCCTGACCATTTCGGTTCCGCCCGCGATTCCCGATTGTTAGTCGAGACTGCCCGAAACGCTATGCGTGTTAGTGGCTTTGCAAGAATGTAAGAACACCAATGTTATGTACGCTCAAGCCAATGTATTTTCTTCTATACAAATAAATAATACAGCACAAGTACCCACTTGCCTCTATTGTTAATCCACAGTGTAGACAAGGTCAGGGCCTGTATACCCGACGTATATGTATAGGGAATACCAGCACGTCACACCGGTAGTTCAGCGCCGCTTGTCACCTTCCGGATATATATTATCACTCAATAACCTAAACAGTAAAATGTTAACTCCACAAGAAGCTGGGAGCCGGCCGGGACGCTGTGCACCTCACCGCGGCCAGGCGAGGTCTGCGGGACATCCTTCTGAAGACCTATTTCACACCGTGAGGTTGCCAGATGTGTCGGTACGTTGCTTTAATTAGTTTATTAAATCATAATAATCTTTAAAATTGGTAGTAAAATAACACATTTGTAGCTGAGTATGGATGAATAAAGGACGGTTTCATGTAGTACTTTCAACAATGTCATCATAATTATGTATACCGTGTGTATGGGTACAGTACAGATATGGCCATCATTCACTCACTAAAACCAAAGCTGGGAACACTAGTGTGTGTTTATGACACAACCTACCAGTTCAGACTGGTCTCTTCTCAGTTATATGTGAGCTGGTAGGGAACTTAAACCCAAAAGAGAGCTCTGGTTGTTGCACTAGACTGTTACTTGCTGACAGGCAGACAGTGTCCCCAGACAGAACAGCCAACCTAAGTAGCCACACTCCCACTATCGTCGGTCGCTACTGTCGGTTTACCTTGATCACCCTATATGCCTCTTGATCTTGGAGAGGAATCCATCATCACCTATTTAGGGGTGCGGCTCCATAACTGGCCTCGTTGTTTTGTGTACACACCCTACTCGAGCCACCGTGACTCCCCACTCTCTCCTTGTTTGGAATGATCTAAATTCCCTTTTCGTGAATTAGTGTCTACTGTCACCCTATCCACAGCAGTGACCCTCCCTCCCTCCCTCTCACTCGCTTTCTGGGAAAGCTCACCAGGACAAGAGCAAAACCCAGCTAACATATAAAACATTTAATACATAAAAAAGGTACATAATACAAGATATATAATAATAATATAACATTACCATACAACACTAAGATGTTACAACCCGGTAGCTCTCCAGTATCATATCCTGGCTTCACCAACTATCCGCATCAGGCTGTTGCACAACTCTTGGCTCACAACCTCCTTCCCCCTCAATGCTTGGGGCTGAAATACCTAGCACAACAATAATGTATCTTCGACCATAAAAGCATATGAAACTCTGCTTGGGGCTGAAATGCCTGGAACCTCTACATAAGTATCCCCAACGAAAGAAGAAATCAATCTCTCATCTTACACTGCGCCTCACATGCCAATAAGCATTCAAGCACTCCCTTCATACATTAATGTGTCGACAAAGGTCCTGTGTTCTGCTCCTAGTGGTTCAGTTGCTATTTATTTACAACATCAAAATAATTTCCCAATTGGGCTCTTCATTGACCTGAGAAAGACCTTTGATACTGTAAACCATAAATACCTCTTACTTAAACGTCACCATTATGGTTTCCGTGGCCTTATTCTGAACTATATTCGATCCTATCTTAGTGACAGACACCAATATGTAGCCATCAATGATATAACCTCCCCTACTCTACCATTAATCGTAGGAGTGCCACAGGGCAGCGCCCTAGGACCTCTCCTAGTTCTTATATGCATCAATGATCTGCTAAATGTCTCTAACATTCTTAAACCTATACTATTTGCTGACGATACTACCTTCATCTACTTGGACACCAACCCACACGCACACTAAATAATGTTGTAAATAACAAATTAAAAAAAAGTCCACTCATGGATGTCAACCAACAAACTCACACTAAACATAAAAAAGACTTACTACATTTTATTTGGAAGCAACTCGTCAAATGAAATTCAACTTCTTCTTCCTCTTGATAGTAGGTGCAGTTTGCAAATTCAACTTCAGACAGACAATGTAAACATCAGCAATAAAAATTATGGAAAGTTCCTTGTCCTATTCATAGATAAGAGAACTTCAACATCCATATATAACACATAACCCAAAAAAGTCTCAAACTGTCGGTATACTCTCTAAAATCAGATATTATGTTCCCAACTCTGCTTTTCTCTCATTATACTACTCGCTAAGCTATCCCCCTCTTACATACGGTATCTGTGCATGGGGTTTAACTACTGCCAATTAACCCAAGCCCATCATCACCCAGGAAAAATCTGCTATCATAACAATAGCCATTTTCAGACAACGCACAGCCCCTCTGTTTCAAACCCCAAAACATACACTCACTCCGCACATTATCTTGTGCTCTTTACATGTACAAAACCTTGTTTATAAATGCAAATCCTGCATTTGTTCACGAAGTTCACGAAGGATACTATCGAGGTACAAATGACCGCGAGGGGCAGTCGGGAAGCAAGACACACGCACGTCCTGGAAGTCAGGACATTCAACAAGGATATGCACGAGCGTAAGAGGAACAATGCAGTTTAGACAATAAGGAGCAGGGCGGCGCTCCATTAAGTGGGTGCGAGTCAAACGTGTATGGCCAATACGTAACCTTGCTAGAGCCGTCAAATTCCCACTGAAGGTTACAGTGATAGGAGGAAGGCCATGGGGACACGCTATCCTTAAGAGCACGGCAGTTTGTTACCAGTAACAGAAGACCAACGGGCACAGGTTGAGGAATAACTGCGTAGAAGTCGAAATAAGGAACACCTTTGTGGGACGTGGGACAATTGCGGATAGCCACCTTAGTGACAGCGTCCGTACGGTCATTTGAAGGAAACGCCAATATATGGTCAGGAACCCAGCAAAACTCGACTGTCTTAAATCTGCTGGAGATAAACTGCCAATGTTGAATTTAGACTACCGCAGGATGGATAGGATTAAATGACTCCAAAGCCACGAGGGCACTGCGAGAGTCAACTACAACGACAAAGGAATGTTGACAGCGAGAAAGCAAATGACGAAGAGCATACAAAATGGCATAAAGTTCTGCTGTGAAGATGCTAGTTCTCGGGATCAGGCGACACATTACAGGTGTAGTCTAGAAATACTACAGAGGACCTATACCTTTGGCAGACTTAAACCCATCTGTGAAGAAGGCATTGGAGCGGGAGTGTGAAGAAAAATTGTGCAAGGAAAGGTGTTTCAGTGCTGGAGGAAGAGTAGAAGTCTTTGCAAAACTTTAGAAGTGTGTGGGGGGGGGGGGAAGAGGATGGAACGACAGGAGAAATATTGGTACCATGAACTAAGAGAATCTTGCAAGCGAAATATCCATACAGAGAAAGGGAGGTGGTAAAAGGACACATTGCCCACAGGATTGGCAATAGTCAAAGCACGACATAAGCTAGAGTGAGGATGATGTAGGAATAACTCAACTCGTCCTCGACTCGAGTCCATTACATCAAGTGGTCGACCCCACAGACCCATTCATAAATTTGTACATGCTCTTCATTCAAAACGGGAATTTTCTCAAATATAAATATTCGCGATTATTTGTATTTGTAATACGTGGGTGAAGCATTTACAGCGTTATGGTTCGAACAAAATTCGTCAGTGAAGCACTTGTTCCGGAAGTGTTCGAACGTCATCAGCTGTGAGTTGTATGTTAACCGTTTTTCATTCATAAACAAGGGGTTTAGCGGGTGCATGGAATGGACTTTGGGTCTTTGTTTGGAGAATGGGCTGCGAAGACAGTAACGATCATGACGATTCTATCGAGACAGGACGCCGGTGTCAACATACAGGTTCGGCAGTCCGTCCTCCAAAACAAAGACCCAAAAGTGATTCCATTCACCCACCAAACCCCCTGTTTATGAATGAAAAACAGTTTACACACGACTCAACTGATGACGTTCGAAGACTTCCGAACCAAGTGCTTCAATGACGAATTTTGTTCAAAACACAACGCTATAAACTTCCCTGGGGACTCTATAGTCCGAGAAGTTGAAAGAGGATCAGAAGTCGGCATAGAACGAACAAGAATAAAATTTAATTCACGATTAAGTCCCACACACTCACCATGGAGCCACAATTAGGGAACAGGGAACCCGACGATGCACTTCCCAGGGGTGCATCGTGGATATACAACCTGTAATCGTTATTTTAAGACCCGTCTAGATCAGGTTCAGTAACGATGACAGAGTTTGACATAAAAGCTTCCCCTCGCTCGAACACGTCAAGTGTTTCAGTTGTATGGGCGGAAATGTACGCATTCTCCATCAGAACAGAAGTAGTCACAGAAAATAACATTCAAAATCGGAACCGAGTCGTCAGGAAGCTTCATCCAGAAAGTAGAAGTAGAGAAGAAAGAAAAAAAACATGAGGGAGAGTAAAAGTAGTCTAGGAAAATTTGTACGTATAGAAGGCTGCAGAAGCACAAGGCTCTGAGAGGACACGTAATGCCATGCTATTGAGCATCACACTCCAGCAGCCACCCACCAAGACCTCTCCCTCCCCCATCCCTCACGCAGACAAGGGTAGACAGTGAAGGGGATTATTATTATTATTAATGTATTACAAATGTTATACAAAAAAGAGAATCAGGTTACATTGTTTACATAGTAGGTGCAGTATTTGTATATTTTATTAAGACATGTTTTGAACAATGTTTTGAACATAACCTTATAACTACTGTTATTGGGAACAGGAAGCATGTAAATATGTATATGTTTTGAGCTTGTATCGAAGTGTCCCCTCTCTCTTTCAAGGTCAGACTACTGACCTTACCCAGGATGCAGCCTACAACAATTGCTTTACTCCCGGGTACCTATTTGTGCTAGGTGAACAGAGGCATCAAGTGAAAAGAAAATAATCTGACCATTTTTGTCCTGCCTGAGGATCGAACCCGTAATTCTCGATTGTAAGTCGAGAACGTCGACTACTGTACTACAGTGTACTACATAAGACATTTTATAACTGGATATGGTTGATAATGATTTTTCCACATTAATCGCATCAATTTGCCAAATATTTTGTAACAATCTGAGATACATGACAAAATGTTTTCACATATCAATGAATGAAAAGGCAAAAGCAATTTATTTTTTATGCACAGGAATAGCTAGAAATAGTGAGCGCTGGAGTAGTGCCTGGAACCTGAAACATTGTTACCAAGGCCGTGTTGCAGTTTAGAAGGTTGAGGGGACAACAAAAATGCTCTAAAATAATGAGAGCACTTTATACAGGCCAACAGCTTCCTGTTCTCGTTAAGGCTACTAGAGATGTTGGCCTTCAGGTAAATTCAGGTAAACTGTGAATACAACAGTGCTAAACATGCCGTGCATTGCCTTAGTGTTAAATTTAAAACGATCAGCCAATTTATACTAATGCATATTTTCAGTTTACCTGAATTTACCTGAAGGCCACTTATCTCTCTAAAGGTATCGAGAACAGAACAGGAAACCGACGGGTTTTCAAGGCCCCCCCCCCCCCCCCCCCGCATTTATCCCGATGGGTTTATCGAGATGGATTTTGAACTGTAGCAGTGTTTTGGCCTTTACGGTTTAGGCAGATAGGCATTTCCATGGATTTATAACCCTATGGATGAAAAAAATCTGTTTTTTTGTCATACATTGTGGCTTGTTGAACTTGACACCATTGCTGTTGTGTTATACCTGACCTTTTAAAGAAGTGGTTTGGATCAATATCCTCGAAATTGTTCAATATTTCAAAAGTTTCGATGAGATCCGTCCTCTCATGCTTGGTTTGTAGTGTTGTTAGACCCGAGGCCCTCAACCGTTACTGGGATGATAGTCGACTTAGCTCTGGGATGATAGTCGACTTAGCTGTGGGATGATAGTCGACTTAGCTCTGGGATGATTTTTGTTGCCCACTGTTGAACTTTCTCCAAGACAGCTATGTCTATTTGACGATGAGGTGTCCAAGCTTGGATACAATAATCTATGAGGGCCGCACCAGAGATTTACACAGTTGAATAACTACCTTCTTTTCCTTAAAGTCAAAGGTTTGTTTGACTATCCTTTGTTTTTTTTTGCAGTTCCCACTTGTGCAACTTTCAGTGATTGGTGGACTCTGATTCCAAGGTTCCTTCCTTTAGCAATCTGCTACAAGATAATGTTGTTGATTTGGTAGTTGTGATGTGCATTGTTATGCCCCACATGCAAGGTCTTGCATTTTTCGATATCAAGCATTTGCCAGTCTTACAAAGTTTTGTTTAATAAAGCAATAAAGTACTTCAATCTCTTACCACATAGTCCATAGACGTTTCCAAATACTAGTTCTAATTAACTTAAATTCAGTACTGTTGATAAATTTATCTAAACTTGGCCTTTGCTTTTTTCTCATCTTGTATAATCTGGTGGAGACGTTCTAGATCACTCTTGACATTACGCAGTAAGATGGAAGACGCACACAGAAGTCCACCCCACATGGCGCCAGCAAGACCACCGCAACATATATCCTGGCCTGTTAAGTAAAGTCCTACAACAAAGAAAATAAATTGGAATTATTAATAAAAATTTGATTGTGTCTGAAACACTTCCTCAGAAGATGTATACAGACATCAGTATGACTACAATACAAATTACTGCCTGTATTACTAATTGTGTTCCTTGTAGATATAAACATTGTAGTGCAAAGTGTGTGTTGTACAGAATGTTCCGTATAACTTACCTGGAACATCAGTTTGTGGTCTAAGTATTGCATTACTCTGAAGGGAGAATCTTTCCGTAGTGTGGTCCAGCCCACAGACCTCGCCCCGTTGTGCACCAAAATAATATCGGTTGGACAACGGAGTGCCAATGTTTACGTAGTCAATATGGTCCTGGAAAAATCATTGAATTATTTATTTATTTCAAAACGATACAAATGGATGTGAAAGTACATACATTGGTGAATAGGTTGTGCATTCTTACAAAGCCACTATACACAGCATTTCCACTCAATCCATTTGAGTGGATCGACCACTATCAGTACCTTGGCATCACTATCAGCTCTAACAGGGTAAAGAAAGAGGAGCTGAACTAATTTATAGGAACATGGAAAAGTTGTTTCAGGGACCTAAAAGCAATGACCTGGAATGGACATGGGGCTTATATTACCGTGCTTAAAATGATGTACACAGCCTATGTGCGCTCTGTCATAGACTATGTCGCACTAGTCTTGTGCACTTATTCTCAAAGCGATATGAGAAGACTTGAAAGTATACTAAATGAAGCCATGGCAATTATTCTTGGAACCCGTAAAACTGCCAAAACATCGAATCTACGAGCAAAGATGTCTCTCCCCAGTGTTAAAAGCAGAGATAAGGAATTTAATGCTAAGCTTGCAAGATAGCCAAAGAGTCCCACTACTATGTTACTGTCAAAAACGCAAAAGCAAAAAATGGCATTATCGATCAGTCTGCTACCCGAAGAACTTCACCTGCTTGAGCAAGCACGTGAGCTCATGCCGGTTGAGAGGTTACCTCCCTGGGAGGATGACCCATGTAGGATTATTATAAATGAGATGACAACAAAAAAGTCAGACATGCTACCACAAGAAATGATGCGTAAGTATTTTGAGGAAATCTATAAGCCAGAAGTTAATTAGATAGTCAACACTGATGGGTCACCTAATCCTACTAATGCACAGGGCTGGTGCAGCATACACTGTAATTAGGAATAATGTCTTTCAGAACGGAAATGAAGAAAAAACACGTACCAAGAACAATGCGTCTTCAACGCAGAGCTAACTGGCATGTTATGGCGTTAAGATTCCTTGAAAGAAACACTAATGGTGCCGTGACCTGCACTGTTTCAAAAGCAGCATTATATAGCCTTAGTTTAAGGAAAGGAAGGTGGTGATTCAATTGTATAAATAACTGGTGCGGCTCCATTTGGATTACTGTATCCAAGCATGGAGACCCCATCTTCAGGACATAGCTGCTCTGGAGAACGTGCAACACCGGCCAGGGGGGTAGAAATAGCCTAAGCTACTCTATCCCTTTGAGATGTATTTTTTCTTGTCTCAATAAACATACTTGAACTTGAACTTGAACACCGGCCAACAAAAATCCTTCCAGAGTTAAGTCATCTCTCGTATCAGGAACGGTTGAAGGCTCAGGGGTAACAACACTGTACACCAGGCATGACAGGGCAGATATCATTGAAACTTAAAATTCTGAACAATTTGATGGATGTTGATCTGGAAAATGTCTTCAAAAGGTCTAACGTGATACAAACAAAGAACAACGGTTTCAAGCTCGACAAGCCACAATGCAGGACTGAGAACAGGAGATGCTTATTCACCTGCAGGGTCATAAACCCATGGAACCGCCTTCCTGACGAAGCCGTAGAGGCTAACATTTTTTAATTTCAAAATCAAACTCAAAAAAATTATCACGGCAAACGGGGGAACCTTCGACAAGCCGCCGGCTTCCCGTCCTTGTCGAGGTCACTAGTGGTTGTGGCCCTCGGGTAAAAAAAAAAATAGAAAACCTTGCGGTAGTCGCCGAAATCAAGAGCTGTGAGTTAGACATGACCAATAATCTGGGATAATTCACTTGGATTCTGTGTTTGTTGCTGTGAACTAATTACCCCAAGATAACCCATGAGCCGTCGGCCGTATTCAACTGGCGACATTGCAAGAGGTGGTGGTTCAGGAAAAGTAATTTGAGACAGTAATCAGAGTCCCTTGCTCTGTGCGCCTCGTCTAGGGGGGCCAAGTTTTGATCTCTAGTTCTCTGTAGGCTTTTAATGACGGCTGAGAGTTGTATGTGTGGAGGTATTTCAAGGTGGCTAGCACAAGGGAGGCACTGAAGGCCCCCTACAGAAAACAAGGGAAACCAGCAACCAGGTTATGACGCAGCCAGGTAGGTATGTCAGGTATAAGGGAAGTCTCGGCTGGACAAACCCTGACAATAAACTCTTGGCGGAGAAATGTACTGTATAGGCAGTCCCAAACAAGAACAATCACTTACGCAACTTAGACACACCCCGGCAAAAGTACAAAGTCCTAGCACACCTCAGGAGCAGGGCTAGGTGCGTTCGGAAAATGTGAGACAAGGGACGGGTAACTACAATACTCATCAACAAGCCTCACAGCGGGGAACAAGTCTTATGTGCTATTGGGATACACGCTAGTTAACTAGGTGACAATTAAATTCAGATCATAGGGGAGACATCTGAACACCCCCCTGTCCCAGAGCAGATATCTCTGGTGGGGGCGGGAAAGACACAAGTTGAATATCAAAGGAAACCTGCCCTACAGTTAGAGTGAAATACAAAGCCTTGGCACATGCAATGTGGATGTCATAAACACAAATATAAAACATAAAACAAAGCAAGGGCTCCTGGTGACTGTTCCAGGTAAACCAACACTTGGCCTATATGTGAAGCTGATGAGCGGATGAGCCCGTTCAAAGACTTTGTGGGCAACAAGGCTGTTACAAGACAAGGGAGAGAGTGGGGGTGTGGAGGGGTTGGTTGATTGGGATCCCAGTGACCTGGGAAGTCATTTGGAATAAGTCAGGTGCATCACAAGTAGGGTGTTTACATCACAGCAATGTTTTTGAGAAAACCAGTAGGAATTGTGTAAAACCCTGGTTCGACTTCAGTGGAATCCTCGAGAAACCTAGAGGATTCAGATGAATCTCAGGTTGCATTTCTTTTGCCAAGTCGTGGTATAGTTGTCTAAGGCATGAGAGTACCCAGGGCACAGGTTCGAATCCCCTTTGCGGTTCCTACTGATTTTGTTTTACTACAACCCGTTCTCGCACTTTCGTATAGTCAATATTGACTTATTAAATACGTGCATATGTGACATACTTAACATACTAGTTTACCTTGAAAAGGTTCATAGAAAACACCGACCTTACCTAACCTTCTTAGTATGTTATGATAAGCATCTTATTGCTTCGTAATTACAATTATTACTTAACCTATTATAGGTATAGATTAAGTAATAATTGTAATTATATTTAAGTAATTATTATAAGTAATAATTGTAATTATTATACCTATTATAGGTATAGATTAAGTAATAATTGTAATTACGAAGCAATAAGATGCTTATCTTAACATACTAAGAAGGTTAGGTAAGGTCGGTGTTTTCTATGAAGCTTTTCAAGGTAAACTAGTATGTTTAGTATGTCACATATGCACGTATTTAATAAGTCAATATTGACTATACGAAAGTGCGAGAACGGGTTGTTTACTGACACATCACGTTAATGTGATTTCTTTGTGCAAATGTTTGCTTTGTTACCAGAGAGTACCTACTTTTCTTCAAGCATTGTATTGTTTTGTTGTGTTTATGATTTTTGTCGGGGAATGTGTGTGTTTTGGGTTGATCTCTTATCCCAAAGTGACCTTCAGCTGGAAGAGATCTAGATTTTGGTCTTAACTCACATTGCAAGTTTCCCAAAGACCTGAAGACTTGGCTGGATCAACTGTGTACAACTTTGTAAGAATGTACCGCTCAATTATCAATGAATGTATTTTCATAATCCAAAACATATTCACGTAAATAATAACTAAAAAATAAATAACAAAATAACAAAAAATACAAAATAAATATAAATAACTAAATAATAATATCAATATAAATAAAAATAAAAAAATAAATTAAATAAATTAAATTAATAATTATGGTGCAACATATACTTACCCTGATTGATGGAAACAGCTCACAGGCTTTTTCAAGAGCCTTGTGGGCAAAAGTCTTCTTTATTGATTCGTATTCATCGCCACGCTTCATCACGCGTTTATTTTCCCACTCTTCCATCCAACGATATGGCATCAGTATGACCAGAGCCATAGTTGTCTTGCCTGAAAAAATACAAGACTAATTAACACTAATAAAAAATAAAATAATAAAAAATAATGAGCTCATCAATATTTTGTTAAAATAATTTAACTTTTTTAAAATATTCAGAGAAATTATCTGCTAGAGTAACTTTTTTTTATAAAGTTAAAACAAAGTATGTAATTGTAATAATTGTAATCATCATTGTAATCTACTTTGTGTTACTAACTTACCTTGTACAGTACTTTACTATCTAGAAATAACGCCAGGAATATAGTTTTCATTATCGCACCCATACTCTGTTACTAATGCAATATACATAAATTATACTCTTTAAAATTGCTCAAATTTCTCATACTTCAGTCGGTAATTTTATTTATTTGTTGAAGATTGACTGTTCGACTTGTAACTTAAAATCTCCTGCAAGTTTTGAGTATGCTTTTTAAGACTTGCCTGGAATGCTATGAGTGTTACTGGCTTTCCAAAAATACACTGTCCGATGTGTGATGCTCGCTCCCTAATGAACTAAAAAATTGTCCAACCTGTACTACATTCAAAAGTAGAACTATGAAGTATCTAAGTTCATCCTTATAGTAGGAAGATAACCCACTCTCCCAAAATATTACAAAAGAGAAATGCAACTTCATCAGTTTATAATGTAGTTATTATCTGATTTCAAATTCTGTTACAATGTACCTATTGTAACAATTTATTGGTTAGCTTTAGTACCCGAAATGCTATGCGTGTGCTAGGCTTTGCAACAGTGTACGGACTTTTACAACCCATTGTACCTTGTATATAAATAAATAATAAAATTAATCATTAAAATCTATACCGAAACTACCTTTTGTATCTTATTGTATACAGTACATTTATAAACAATATCAATAAAACATTGTATTATTCATCTAAATATGAGATACAGTTTACATGTGAATATTACGAATATGCCGTATATGTATCTTGAGACAAATTAAATTTATTTGGTTTCATATTTTTGTGTGGCTAGAGGAGCCAGAGACCAGCTGGTAGGCCGTAGGCTCGTCACAACCCTAAGACAAGAACGCTATAACTGTGAGTCTGCAGAGTTTCAAAAGTAGGCCTCTGATATTCTGGGGCGGACGTTATCAGTGAGAGAAAACATCACGACATGCTAGAGTCTAGATCAAGATGGTGGACGGAGAGGTGGTGTTGGATAGCGTGATTAAGGGGCTTTTGCACCGTCCTGAGTTTCAGCTATGCCGCTATTTGCATTTCATATATTATTCAAAGCAGTAGTCTTTTTTTTTAAGTTAATATTACTCAAAGAGTCCAGGCTTCGTACCACATAACACAGTTAACTAATATATTCTTGGAGGATAACCATCTCTCTTAAAACCTGCCTCTACCCACCCGGTGAGCACAGTATCCAAAGGTGGTGTTGGTTCGCTGTTGAATCCATGTTAATTTAATATTGGCGACGTCGATACACTGTTAAATTGGCGCTGCTCTTGGATTTTGTGCCCACTGTTTGTATGTTAAGCTTTCTTAACGCTATGCGTGTTAGTGGCTTTACAAGAATGTAAAAACATCAATGCTTTGTATTCTCATAAACCCAATATACCGTCTTGTACTTGTGTGTGTGTGTGTGTGTGTGTGTGTGTGTGTGTGTGTGTGTGTGTGTGTGTGTGTGTGTGTGTGTGTGTGTGGAGTTGTCTTCAAGAATTAACTTAAAGCATATTTTAGAATTTTACAAAAATTTTACACACAAGGGAATTTCTGTTTCCAATCAGGATCTTTGGTAGAGGGGAAGGAGACGAACAGATGAGGAATTTCTGCATCAAGAGCTTCTTCCCGGCTAAGATTCCAGTAATCCACAGTCACCTGGATAAATAAAAATTGGAAAACAGTTAAAACTTTTGTTTGTTTGTATTTTAACATTAATTTTGAAGGTATTTAATGAATACTTTTGTGTAATAATTAACAATAAGTACATTCAAATATATATACACTATACTTGAGCACTGTATAGTGTTATAACATTCTAGTGATTTTAGTGAACAGTCCCTAGGTTGTGTACATAATAAGTATTATTGTATATTTTTAATTATTACTAACTCGCAGTCGACTGTAATCAACCGGCAATTTCTAGAGGAGCCTCGTTGGCTCCCTGAAGTCATATTCATGAGACTGTTTCATACTAAAGGGTCACATCAACCACGGCTAGTTCTTTTTCGCTTACCAGGGAGCACAAAGCACAAAGCACTTACCTGGCACAAAGAGAACCTGGCGTCATCTCAGAGGCGCAAAGAGTTGCGCCTCTGAGATGGCGCCACCTCCATCCTCACTAGATCCGCCACCTCACTAGAAAAAGCTTCCAGGAAGTCAACACAGCTTTACGCAGAACTGGATGGGGTCATAAAAAATAAAGCATTGAAAACCGCTAAACATCTACCGCAAACAAGTGACACAGAACAAGGGACTCAAAGGAGCTCGAAACTCGTTAGTAAAGATTTCCACCACCAGGCAGCCAAACCCGGGCCCCCATCCGGCTCCTTAAGTCAGGTTCTGGACCTGATTAACAAACCCACGAACCTGAAGGGCGAGGTGGGAAGTAGAAAGCTACCGGAGCTCCTCCAGAAATTAGCGTTTCATTACATTCAACACTGGGTTTCTCGAGAAAGACCTTTGTGGCTCCAAAAGGCTAATCTGACTATAGAGAACAAGAAAGGAACAAACCAGGAAGGAGAAGAGGCAGCAGGCACTTGGGGCGAAAAGGCGACACCAGGCTGGACAACGTGGCCCAAAGCCATACACGAACAACTGGGGCCAGGAACACTAACCAAATATCGGGCCACCAGCACTTTGTTAGAACGACAACCCCCCCTCCCCCCCAAACCCCGATATAAGCCCACGGCATTAGAGAAGACAGAACCCAAAGCTGCATATTTACGAACATCATTGGCCAAGGGTGGACTGCACGCTGGATAGATTTGATAATACTGAGGACAACCTGGTAAATGCGAGCCTCGAAACAGGATTAACCAATAAGTCAGCCACTGAAACAGAATCAGTGGAATGCAGGTATCGGGAAAGAGCTGCCATAAGTCACAACAAATGATGTACAACCAACCAAACCAACCAAGCAGTGATGACCAAATGACCCTTCCAGAAGCCACCGACTCATTCTTCGCCAGGAAAGACGGCTGCAAATGAATAAACTGCCTGTAGGGTCGAAAGAACAGAACACCCACCTCCGAAGATGAGCCTGAAGCTCCCAACCCAATAGCCAGAAGCCAGAGCCAACAGGAAATCTGCTTTAAGAAAACAAATCACAGGTGAAGAGGAAACTGTAAACCCAGGTGAGGTGAGAAAAACCACACACAATCAAGAGACGAGCATTGGCAAGCCGGAGGTGAAAGAATGCATGAGGCAACTTGCGGAACAGCGCCTCCGAGGTGTCAACACCGAACTTTAATAACTGACTCCACAAACATGAACGATATGAGGTGTCATTCTTTAACATAACATTCCGACCGAAAAATAACCAAGGGAAAAAGAAGAGAACAGAGTGCACCAAAACTGAAGACAAGTGACTAAAAGTGCCAGGCTACCTCATACTGTCGCTGTGAAGACACAGATAAGAGAGCAACAAACCCGCCACCTGCGCATCATACAAATGGCGGGAGAGATGCATCAGAAACTCTAGACGCATAGAACAGAGGATAAATTATAACTAGTGAAGTAAAACGCTGGTCGAATCTGTCATATGAGACAGAGCCACACAAAAATGCTTGCGTTCTGACTCCAGCCGAGAAGCACTAGAAACCAAGGCTGGGCGACCACCAAGGAGCCGGAACGATCATCCTCCCCCAAGGACGGCTCCAGATTGGCCAACACCCAGAGCAACAACTGAACTGGAGGAAGGAGGTAAATACATCTCCACTGCGATCAGTTCAGTCATAAGGCATCCACAGCGAGGGCCTCGGGATCGGTCAATGAAGCCACATAGGAGGGAAGGCGCCAGTTTACAGGCTTTGAAGCTTTGGGGCTCACCTAAGAGCTGACGGAACTGAAAGCACTACAAACTGGTAAGGTGACACCAACATCAGGAATAGAATCGACTTAGAGAGCTGGCCGAGCTGACCCAGGGCCGGGCTACCTGGTGGTGGTAATCGGCACTACGAGTTTCGAGCTCTATGTGACTTGTTTTTGGTAATTGTTGGCGTTTTTTTCGAAGCTTGATTTCTGTAAAGACTTCAGTTGTCTGTAAAGCTGCGATGACTTTCCGGAGGATTTTTCTGGTGAGGTCGTGGATTATGGTCTGCTCTGTGGGGGGGGGGGGGCAGGTTCTGGCTCTGGTCCCCAGTAGGCCAAAGAGGTCACATCTTTCATATCCATGAATGATGTGACTTTTTAATATGAAGCAATATCAGGAAGATAGCTTCTTGATAGCCGAAAATATATCAACTGAAAGAGCCTAATAACAATTTTGTATCAAGTGACATGGAGACTATCAAATATACTATGCAGCAAGTTATAATGGCTAGTTACCTTGTCGATGTCACTACCAGTAAAAACCCAGGCATTCTTTCTCTTCAGAATATCAAGTTCATCAGCATCACAGTTCATCCCCACAAAGACGTACAAAGACCCAGGACCATGTTTTGCCGTCTGTACTAATGGCCAGAAACGAGATGAAGATGCAACCTCCAGAGGGAGGAGCCGCTCAAATGTATTGTGCACACCTGGAAGGGAAATCCACAATATATACAATCTTAAATACAATTTTCAAATAGACTACTTATCTATCCATTTATAGCACTTTCTCTCAGAGCTATTAGCCTTATAATTTTGCCCATATTAAGAATTGGTAGCAACATGGTAATAAATATTTATGAGCGATTTGAAAAATAAAAAGGAATAGTAAAAAAATATAATTTCGTGATTTGAGTACAGGAGGTAATTACAGGACCTTGGACTCAACATTCACCACTCAATGAAAGTTGCACAGCTGGTAGGGGGCAGCAGTCAAGAAAGCTAACCTAACCTTTAGAATAATCAAGCGTACCTTTGACTTTAAGGAAAAGAAAGCAGCGATTCAATTGCTTAAATCTCTAGTGCGCCCCCACTTTAATTACTGTATCCCTGTATCTTCACAAGGACATAGCTGCTTTGGAGAAAGTGCAACACTGGGCAACAAATCCTTCCAGAGCCAAGTCAACTCTCGTATCAGGAACGGTTGAGGGCCACAGGGCTAACAACACAGCAAACCAGGCATGACAGGGCGGATCTTATTGAAAAGTTTAATTTTAAGGGGCTGCGAGCTTCAAAATATTCGTCCAAATATCAAATATGGTATAAAATGTTAAACAGATCTAACGTTATTTGGCATCAACGTCGTGAAAATTTCCATCCCAGTATGTTAAGAAATGGATTAAAAAAACGTATGCAAACGTTACTGATAACAATAACACTTCCTTTTATCACTCATTATCCATGAGTTAAACTCATGGATAATGTAGTGATAAAAGATGCAGGCACCTGTCCGAGGCACAAAGAAGAATAGAAGTATAGAAGTAGAGTAGTAAGGAGGGTCCACAAAGTGCATATGCAGCTGGTGCCTTCCAGGATGGCTGATTGCCACCTGGAGGGCAAAGTTTCACACAAATAATAATGTGTAAGTTTGTTATTTTGCTGTATTTTGTTATATATTATAAATACATTGCCCAATGCCGAAATTTCTTATGTCCTCCATTTTCTTTTTTTTTAGAAAGGATGTTTTGTTTTCCCCTCCTTTGTTTCTTATCTGATTTTGTTGTGGCTTCTACATCTTGGAGAATGTATACATGTCATTAAGTATGTGAAGTTGGAACGAAATTGGCCAACATGTAAATCAGCCACAGGTGGCAGAACTTTACTTAATTTTTTGGAGCCGAATTTGTCACAGATGTCAAACTATTTTCTTTATCTCTTTAGGTTGTTTTGCTGAATGGGGACCAGATGAGGGCTTTATCACTTATATAAAGTATACTTATATATCTCCTAATCCATTATCCTTATCTCTATATTTTGTTTTTTGGGGGAATTATTATTTCTTGACTGCATTTCAATACGTATTGACCTACAACTTTCACATATTTGAGTACGAATGCCAAGCAATGTTTATTAAAACTTACAAGGAAATCCATGAAGTAGAACGATCATATATAATGCCGAGAACTTGAATTGAATTTTTCTCTATAATTAGATTTTCAGTTTTGAGAAGCTTTAATTAATCCAGTTTCTGATCGATTCTCACCATTTACACATATGTGCAAAGTTGTCTGCTCTACAATATTTTTTTCATAAACGCCAAATTTTTGGAGTTATCAATTTTTGTGTCTAAATTTGGCGCATATTTCAAATTAACGATTTTTTTTACAGTAAACTATACTGCCAAACTATATTCTAAAGCATAATAAAGGAAGATGATATGCTATTCTGGGACCATAATACTAAATGAACAATTGGTGATATTTTGCATTTTTAAAGTCCATTTGAAAATCTGAAAGTTTTAAATTATAAATATATATAGTTTTTGTTTTTCTCGTTAGGGGGGTGATCTATTAGAAAAAGTTGCCGCATTTACCATGTAGATTATGTAAACAAAATTGAAGGAGTTTGAGAAACACGGTTCTCGGTTCCTTAAAATACTGAACAATTTGAAGAACGTTGATCCGGAAAATTTCTTTAAAAGGGCAGATGTAACAAAAACAAGGAGTAACGGTTTCAAACTCAAGTCACAATGTAGGACTGAGATGCCTTTCCACCCACACGATTATAAATCCATGGAACTGACTACCCGCCCAACCCGTAAATGCCATAACTGTTAACTTTTATATTTCAACGTTATATTTCATACAACAAGCTAGAGACCTCGATGTTGGGAAAGGGCTTCTATTAATATGAGATACATTTCTGCCTACACGTATCAGGAAGCAAAGACAGTAATGTAACTCTTACCTAAAACTAAAATATTATTACTGTATTGAGAAATAATTCTTAAGTCAAACAGCAAGGTGGAAGAAATAATATTGGCTTTAAAATAAAGCAAATTCAATACGTAACAAGAATGAAATTAAATAATGAATAAACTATGTTGGATACACACCTGCATCAGAGATGATCAGAGGAGCTGTTACATTCACCAGTTCTTTTCCTTTCCTCACCTTAACTCCACATGCTCGACCTTTTCCATCGATAATAATTTGGGTTACCTGTAAAAAAAAAATATGCTAAAATATCCACGCCCTTATCTGGTGGGCCCACTGCAACCCCCTTAACTATACACGAGTACTGCTCTGCATTAGGAGGAGGAGGATTGTAACAGTAATTTTATTCACAATGTGCTCACAAAGAAAGTAAAGTAAGGGACAATTGTAGGTACAGGGGGTTGCACACAAATATAAAGCCACTATTATGATAAGCTTTTGGGCAAAACATTGAATATTTTAGGCAAAAGATTATTTATAGGTATAACGGGGGGTAAACCCTTAATACTAAGAATCTAACATAAGTGAGAATGTTCAATAAATATAACAAATGAAATACAATATAAAGGTGATACTTAATGTTGATAAACAGACTATTGCATTATGGAGTCTGTAGTTCTAGCAACACACCAGAAATTATTTTTAACATTAATAACAAAATAAATACACAGATATTTATTAAAACAACTAGGACATAACAGTAAATAAAACGGAAAGATTTAATGGGATAAATACGTATAAAGATAAAAATACGCCTTTAGTAAGCAGGTTTACAAAAATAGATACATTAATTAGATGATACTGAGGTCAGGCATACATTTTTAGTAAATACAATTTAAGATATCAGTAAGGCAACAATATTTTATTTCGTTGTAGAAATATCACTGAAATTAGTTGCATGAAATTAAGTAAATATTTCCTAGTCTCATTTAAACTGGATGGCACAGCTTTTAATTACATTTGGGAGGCCATTCCACAATTTAGGACCCCTTAATTTGCATAACATTTCTGCTGTGGTTGATTCTTGTTCTAGGATTATAAAAAAAGATATTGGTTTCTCGTGTGGTGTGCATGAGTTCTATTACAGCCCTCTAACAAGTGCTTAAGGTGGAACTGGCAATGTAGTTCAGAGTTTGCAGACGAGGAGTCACAATAACGTGGCTGAAATATGCTGACCAAACCATACACTAGAAAGTGAAGGGACGACGACGTTTCGGTCCGCCCTAGACCATTCTCAAGTCGATTGTCGACTTGAGACCTGAGAATAGTCCAAAACGGACCGAAACGTCGTCGTTCCTCTACTTTCAAGTGTGTGGTTTGGTCAACAGAGTTCAGAGTTTTATTGATATAGAGAACTCCTGAGAGTATGTGCAGCGACTTGATATTTATCATTGTCAAAGATTTTGGTAAGGGACCAGAATGTTGTCTGGGGACTGGCGTTTGCTATTGTTCTAATTGCTTATTTATATTGCATAATTATGGGTCGGAGGTAATTAAAGATGTCAGAGACGGATACCATAGGAGAGAAATGAATATATGAGCGAATAATAATGAGTTATTAAGGCAGGGCGAGGAACATTATCTTATTTTGGATAAAATGCCTACTTTTTTAGTTATATTTTTATATGGCATTGAAAATTCAGTTTGTTGTCATTGTGAGCACAAAGAACTTCCCATCTACTCTGTCCATAATTTGGGTATTGTTATTTCTTAAATTTATTTTATTGCTGGACTTATTACCAAACAATGTGCAAAATGTTTTATCGATGTTCAGAGTAAGTTTGTTTGCAGTCAACCATAAATGGACTTTATTTAACTCAGTATTTACTGCCATTTAGAATTGACCTGAGGGCCACTAACACACTAGTGGCCTCAACGAGGACAGGAAGCTGGCAGCTTTTCACATCTGTCCTGAATTTTTTTCAGCTGGATTTTAAAATTTAACAGTTTTGCCATATGTGGTTTCGGCGGGTAGGCGGTTCCATGGGTTTGAAAAACTATGGATGAAAAAGCATCTCCTGTCGTCAGTCCTACACTGAGGAATGTTGGGCTTGAAACCGTTGCTCCTTATTTGCGTTGTATCTGACCTTTTGAAAAAATTGTCTGGATAAACATTTTCCAAATTGTTCAGTATTTTGAACGTTTCGATGAAATCAGCCCTTGAAACGTTCAAAATACTGCACAATTTGGAGGATGTTGATCCAGACAACTTCTTCAGAAGGTCTGATGTGAGACTCGGGTAGCATCTGGTCTTAGCTCAGAAATACACACAATCAAATCTATAGTAACTCACCTCGGCACGAACGAGAACCTTGCCACCTGCAGCCTCAATCACCGGAATAATATGAAAGGGAATTTCCGATGCTCCTCCAACAGGGTATGAACTACCTGAAATATAAATAAAACCACTGAGTTTTTTAAGATAAGGATATTTGAGGAAAGTAAACCAATTTAATATGGTGGGCTTAATGTTCACTTTACCAATACACCGAGTACAGCATAATGTCCACGGATATACTATAGGTTAGCCCTACAAATACCCGGAAACAAGTCAATTGCGTGTATAAGCCTATGCAGTGGCGGCTCGCCCATAGGAGCTACTGAGCTGCAGTCCCCCCCAGATACTGCCAGGTGTACGACGCTGTCAACCTCATACTAGAATAATGAGCAACAAATGTGTCATAACAAAAAGTCTATTTGTTGTTTTAAATATATTTATAACTGAATTTTGATTATGTTTATTAAAATAAGACAAAAATAGAGGTTTCATGTTGTATGATGTAGGCTTTATCGGCGAGATATCTGGCAACATTGAACTGCATTCGGGGCAACCCTGGTTCAGTTCCTGAACCTATTATGTGCCTCTATAACCCTTTCAACCACCGCCCACGGGATGGGTATGGGGTGCATTATAAAAAATACTAAAAATCTAATCCAGTTACTCCGTCAGTCCCGTGCTTAGTGTTTACACAGTGAGGGTGGTGTCATGTGTTGCTAGTGGTGCTTTAGTTACTTTGAATAATTTATAAGTTTAATGAACAATAATCATTTGCATTCAACATTTTCTGAAACTCTGAAGCCACGGAAAATTTTAATAACTCCAATGACAACGGCAGAAGCAGAAAGGTGGTTTTAAACTTTGATAATATTTTTTATTAACAAGCTTAGGTATACACAGCAATGTGCTCCTACCCTATTCTGAATGAAAGATTACTCAGCGTAGATGAAAAACTAGCTATAAGTTCATGTTAAATCCCCATCTCACAGGATGGTTTGAAGAGAATTAAAACATTTTTGTGCAGTACGATGGCGAATGAGAGAGACTGTTCTAGCAATGATATCGTTTGAAAATATAATAACAAATAAATGATTTTTGTGAACAAGTAATAAACTATTTTACTACATTGAAGAGCCGACGCATTGATTTTCTTTTCAATTAACATTAACGTCACCACTTCAGCCATCCATACCTCCACCAACCTGACAATGACGACCCCTACGGGCCTACAGTACATACAAGGTGTGTTTAGTAATGTTTTTCGTTGAATTATTTCTTTCTTACTTTAATTATTTTGTCTACAGGCTTCCAGTAGGTAAGGGTGGGTCTCAGAGGCTTGACTTCCTTCTTAAAGGAAGCATGTCTGTACCAGTCCTTAGCTCACGAAGTTACTGTTGGAGGTTTTGTACTCGACTCACTATCGGGCATACCAGATTCAATTCCCAGGCGGGAAGGAAATGGTTGGGCACATTTCCTTTCACCTTGCAATAAATAAGTACCTGGGAATTTGGCAACTGTTATGGGGTTGCATCCTGTGAAAGGTCAGTAGTTCACACATGGGGGATCATCGATACATGCCAATAGTGTATATGTATACAGCATGCAAAGGCTTCCTGTCCCAATAAAATTAATTAATTATAATCGCAATATCTTCCAAACTAAAGACTTTATTATCACACAGAACTAGTACTGCCACATTAAAATTAAAATGTCCAATATTAATGTCAATAATTATTTAACATCTACAACATTTAAAAGAACTCTACAAAACTATTACCCTCTTCGAAGTGTTTGTATAGGTATGTCTGCATTGGGAAGCCAGTCATGCTCGGGGGCGTACCAAAGTCACCAAAACCATAGCAGAGGATATCACGCAGCTCCTGATCCTTCGTCAGTCCCTAAGGGTAAAGGTAAAATTAGCAAGTTTCATTGACACAAAATACAAAATATCATACATACAAAATGCCTTTTTTTTACTCTTACTTTTATCTGTTAAATTAAGGACGTGCCCGAAATGCTATCCGTGTTAGTGGCTTTGCAGGAATGTAAGAACAATGTTATGTACTCTCACAACCCAATTTACCTGAGGGCCACTAAAGTACCAGTGGCCTCGATGAGGACAGAAAGCCGGCGGTTTGTCAAAGGTTCCCTCTACTGTCCTAATTATTTTTTCAATCTAGATTTTAAAGTTCAGCAGAGCCTTCAGCAGAATACCAGCAGTCAGTACATTCTTGAATATATATATATATATATATATAAAATGAATAAAGAAGAAACAGGACATTCTTGCTAGAGTGAGGGTAGGGTACTATTACAGATATGAAAGCAATGACAACAGGAAGCTTTCTCACACGTGATTCTCAACGTTAATCGCTCACACACAATAGTGCCGCCAGATGGTGCTTACATACCCATACAATTTCCTTGCACGTCTTGTTTTCCCACTCGTAGAAACTGGTAAAACACTTGAGAAGTCCAGTAACTCTCAGCAGCCATACTGCCCACAGTGGAATAAACTTCACAAATGCTGATTTGAAAATTTCCGGATGAACCTCATCCATCATCTTGAAGAATCTGACAAAAATAAAATAAAATTGGGTCAAAGAACAACAAAATTGTTTAATTGTAGAGTACTCATAAAAATATATTTAATAAATAAGGAGAGGAAATTTTACTTCTAAACTGGCATGCATTATTCTTTTTTTTTCAGTCACTTGTCGGGGGATCACTCCATCTTTTCCAGAAATATCGACTTAATTGTTAGGAAATACAGCTTAAGAATAAGCGATATATATATATATATATATATATATATATATATATATATATATATATATATATATATATATATATATATATATATATAAATAATGGTGTAACAGGAATATTTATGTAGAACCTCCATACTATTTATGCCCTACTTAAATTTGGCGGAGATGGACCCTAGGAAGGACCCTTATATTACATTCCTTAGCTTTGGGGGCCTCCACGACCAACGTGATTCGAGTTTTAGGCGAAGCTAATTGATAAGGATAAGGTTGGATAACAAGAACCTTTCAAACAAGACATGCAACACCACTGATGATACTATTTACTACACTAGTGCTAGTAAATAGTATCTAGAGCAGATCATCATTACACACTTACATCCCCATTCAATGTTGGATAAATTGCTGACCTGAAGAGTCCATATATAAATTGAGAGTCCTTAGGCAGCGAGGTAACGCCTCATCGTCTAGTAAGTTCTGACTTAATCTTTTCATTTAATGAACCTCTTTTATTGCTGAATATTCATATAATCAGAATACCCATATCTTGTGTATAAAATTCTTTACTATAACTCATCATACATTTAATTGCCATATCCATAAATCTTAATTTTGTCTAGTTTATTTTATTGCATATAATTTTGTTACGCATATTTCCATATACCTTTATACCTTGTGTTCAACAGCACAGATATTCCTAGGACTAGAGTGTGTATTTAGATCAGGTCATAGATCATGAACCTCACCAGTGCTTGCAGTCATAGAGCAGTTTTATCATATCCATGTAAAAATTACATGTTAAAAGTGTGGGTGTACCCGCAGGTATATTGTGTTCTGCAATTTATGAGCCAGATCAGCCTTAAGGACTCTACCTGTTACAGCCCATTACCAGTACCTAGGTCACAGAGTGTACTTACAATCCAGCATAGGAACCTTGCATTCTTTTTTTTTTTAATAATAATAATTTTTATTTAGGTAAAGGTACATACATAAAGAGATTTTACAAAGTTTGTTGGCTTTATAGATAGAGCTAGTACATACAATGCCTAAAGCCACTATTACGCAAAGCGTTTCGGGCAGTTTAATTGTAGAGTACTCATAAAAGGATTCAGCTAAAGTCCTTTTTTTTGCAGTTTATCAACAATTACTGAATTTATTTAATTTTAAATTCATAGTTCTAGGAACTACATTTTTGTTCCCATGTAATTCTCCTCTTCATCAATAATCCTGGTATATTCCTCCCACAATTCTAAGTTTTTCCCAAAACGGTTTGCATATTAGTGGCTTCATTTGTATATGTAACTCCTGTCCCTACAATTGTTCCTTCCTTTTATGTTTTTTGTGTACAAAAGCTTATGAGTAAAAATTATAAATATAGGAAATAAATGGCTTATCTCTGTTCAAAAGAGAACTTGATGAACACCTTCAATTGACATTTGATCACCCAGGTTGTGACTGATACATCAGGCTGCTAACAACGGCATTGAGAATCCTGGTTAACCAGATCACCGACCGGAGACTGGCCAGAAACCGGGCCGCGGGGACGTTGATCATCGGAATCATTATCGACAGGTGTCGTTCTGGAACTCATTGTTGATACACATTAAACTGTTACTAGCATATCAAGACTATCTTGCTGAGCTAAATTTATTTTGGGGGTTCATTTCCTGGGCCCATTATGTGCGTCCTTAACCTTTTTTACTACCGCCCATAGGATGGGTATGGTGTGCATAATAAATGAACTAAGATAATTTCTTGTACGAAGTATACAACAATCCTGAAAGTAACATCAGAGAACTCCATACATACTTGTCAATATTTTTTTCGTCTGCTGGGAATGTTTTCTTGAGATATTGCTTCCATCTGCCCCTGCCACTGAACACTGGATATTTGCGTGGCTCTTGATCTTTCTCAGCAAATACTACATCATCATAGTCATCACCTGGTAATAGAATACCAAATATGTTACAGTGAAGACAAGTCAGTTTACATCACTCCTACTGTATTAAATTGATTACTTATATCTATATACCTTACTAGAGCGAATAACAGTAGATTGGAACCCTTGGGCCAGAAACAAATGGCGAATGGAAATGTTCTTGGTGAATCAGAATGCCGGGTTTGCTTTGTAAAGCTTTCTTTGTAGACAGGCATGACTATAAAAAAAAAATAGCATTGAATGTAATGAAACGCCATTTTCTGGGTAAGCCCTGGAGGCTCCGTGGCGCTATCGGGCTAATATGAGAATCATTAGACGGGGACATTAGTCTGGAGTTCAGCCCACCAGGGACCACGAGCCAGAACCTGGCCCCCTCAGAGAGGTGCAGGGAGCAATGGCCCTGGAAAACCCCGTCATGATTGAGGGAGTTTTCCTTATCTGCCATCGACCGGGGTTAGGCATCCAGAAAGGTAGGCACAGACCCCACATGGAAAGTAAATTACAACCGAAAACCGAACAGAGAGGCAGAACTCTCTCCAATCCAAAGGAAACAAGCAAACGTCACACTCCATTGCCTTGTTGGTCGTCCGCGCAGCCCCCCCCCCCCCCTGCACCGGCGACCCAGCCACTCCAGTTTGAAGGTTAAGTATCAACCATGCAAAAATCGCCGACTGGAGGAAGGGTTGCCAGGGAGCCTCCCGGGTTCACCCACAAAATGGCGTTTCATTACATTCAAAGTTGGGTTTCTGTGGGGAGCCCCTACAGCTCCCTGGAGATACATAACTAAAGATAAGGAAAAAAGAGGGAAGTGGCCACCACACACTCCTCAACGCGAAATCGAGACCACTAGCTGCAACCTGCTACCCAAAACAAAAGCCCAGGAACGTTAACCAAATATCAGGTGCTCAGGACCCTGTTCGACCTCCAAAATCCCTACGCCCGAGTATCAGCCCAAGACATGTTGACCAATGTGGCAAACTTCCGAACGTCATGGGCACGAGGATAAACTGCAGGCTGGCTAGACTTAATAACCTTGCAGACAACCTTGGACACTCGAGCCCTGGAACAGGAACGAGGGAAACCGAATCAACCCAAAGCTCATCCCGCTGAAGCGCGCAGGTAACGGCAAAGAGCCGCAACCGGACACAAGACATGATGCACTCCTGGCCTGACTAACCAAGCATCAATGACCCAATGACTTCTCCGGAAGGCAGCCGTCTCATTCTTCGCCAGAAAAAAATGAGAAGGCTGCAACCGAACAAACCGATTACCAGGACTGAAGGAGCAGAAACTTCTGCGCGAAGGAGAACATGGAGCTCACTGACCCGAACTCATGAGGCTAAAGCCAACAGAAACAAAGCCTTGGAAAAACAATCTTAAACGGAAGGGGCCATCACAAACTAAGGAGAAGAATGATAGGAGAGCACCCTGTCTAAGGACCAGGATGGCTCAGCCGGAACAAGAGCAGGCCAAAGGTGAAACAAAGCCTGAAAAAGCTTATGGAACAGGGCAGAACTAACATCCACCCCAATCGCAAGCAGGAACAGCTTCACCAACGCCACACGATACAAGGCAGCAGTATTAGGCATCAAATTACGGTCCTGAAAAAGCCAAAACAGAAAGAACAAGACAACTATCAGAAATAGAAGACAACCTACAAAGATAGGAAAAAATGGCGGAAAGAACGCCAGGAAATTTCATACTGTCGCCGAGACGAAGCTCTCAGGTGGGACACCATCAACAAAGCCACCTGATCACCATACAAATGGTGATAAACCTGCATCAAAAAGACCAGACGAGAAGAGTGGAGAAGACTGAACCAGCCATGTACCGGACCAGTCCGACCTGCTGGAAGAGGTGGAGCCGCGGAAAACGCCCTGGGTTCAGACACTGAGCAAACAGCGCCTGAAACCAAGGCTGGGCCAGCCATCAAGGGCCATGAGGACTACTCTCCTGTGGTGATACTCCAACTGAGACAGATCCCAAAGCAACAGCTGGACCGGAGGGAAGAGGTATAGGGACCTCCAACTCTACCAGTCCTGCCAAAAGGCATCCACTGCGAAAGCCTCGCAGTCCAGGAAGAGCGCCACATATATCGGGAGACGCCTAGACCACGCCGACACAAAGAGGTCCACTTCCGGAAGTCCGTACGTCCGGCAGAACCAACTGAAGGAGTTGGCGTCAACCGTTCATTCCATGAACGGGAATGAACCGAGACAGGCTGAGAAGCCAGCCGACGAGTCACCCGAAACGACCAGCCCCAAAGAGGAAAGGACCAACGAGAACCCCCATTGGTTCAGGCAATGAACCACCGAAGAACAGTCTGAATGGTCGAACCCTGAGCGACTCGAATCCTCCGAAGCGATAGCCAAAGCTCTGCGAAGTTCTGCCCCGTGCTGTGAGCCTGATGGAAGGACAGATCCCACCACCCCTGGCTGACATAGTGAGCCCTGGCCACAAAGTCCCAGCCGAGAGACGACGCATCCGTGAACACATCGACGGAGGACATGGATGGCGCCAAGGCACTGAACCCTGAAAACCCCAAAGAGAAAGTACGGGACGCAGCAACCGACGCAAGGCTCCCGGAGCACGACCCAACGATCGCGAGAGAGGCGGAAGGAGCCTCCCTGAAGGAACTAGAACAGACGCTGAAGCCAAATCCAACTCAGCGGGTAGACCAGCATGGCGAAGTTCAGATTCCCACACAACTGCTTGAGCAACCGCCGAGTGACCCAGGAGTCCCCTCAGAAACAGCTGAAGGCGGGACCATAGCAACGCCTCCACAGGAAGAGATATGGAAATGGTTCAAGAGTCCCAAACATGACCCAACCATGTCCGACCTGGGACGGAACCTTATTGGACTTCAGCCAGTTCACCAGGAACCTGAACCTGGCAAGCTAGGAAAGAACCACACCCCTGGCGAGCAGACAAACAGGGGTTTGTTCCACACCACACTGGGAACCCACACCAGCCAGTCATCGTGATAGGCCAAAACCTGAACCTCTAGCAGATGCAGACGGGTCACCACGATCCAGGTAAGACGCGTGAATAAACGAAGTGCGAGATTCGAGCCAAAAGGAAGGCAACGAAAGCAGTAAGCCTGCCGCTCCACCACGAAACCCAACCAGTCCCTGAACCCTGGATGAATAGGAACGTGCCAATACGTGTCCTTGAGATTCAGGGACACTATCCAGGCACCCAGCTCCAAAAGAAGCCCGGACCAGAAACTGAGTAGGTATCCGAAAGAAGGAACAAGGAATCCAAGGGTTCAGACGGGTCAAGTCCAGAATGAACCGCAGATCCTCACAGTCCCGTTTCGGCACTGGAAACAGATGGGAAACCCACCTGAAGGACAGGGTCGTTTTGACCACGCTGAAGTGCACCCACTCCGAGATGACCCGACGAAGTGCAGGGGAAGAAGCCTGCCCCAGTAGTATCGAAGCCCCCGAAGGAGGAGGAGCCGCTCAACGCTACCACAGGCCAGATGACATGAGCCGAAACGCCCACGAATCGTGGAACTAAGCGTGAGCAAACAGAGTGAGCTTCCCCCTCCCAGTGCCTTGTCAACGGAGCGAACCGTGAAAGAGCCAACGCCCCTTACGAGAAGCCAACCGACGAAAAGAGCGATTATCGCTCCGATCAGACGACACCAGGCTAAAGGACCTGGTGTCGACGAAGGAAGTGCCGACTCAGAACCTGGCACCAATGGCCCACCCCAACTAGTGGAATCCCGAGCCATTGCACGACCTTTCCGAGAATGCCGAGAGCAGCTACCCCGGAGAACCAACAAGTCCAACATAGGACGACAACTAGACGAAGCCGCCTGCAGAATCTGCGTTACAGCAGCCTCCGCAAACAGTAACAGACAAAAACAACCTAAGACAAAAACCTAAGAGCCGGGGGCCCAAGCGGATTCGAAAGAGAACAAGCACAGCCTGACAGCACGCGAGACGAGAAGCAAAGAACAGACACTGCTTCCTTCAGAACAGGCACAAACAGATGCAAACTACAGCCAGAATTTGTGTTTGAGCCAGAATATGCTCTGCCTTCACCGCACAAAAAAAGTGATACCGTGGACATTAATCGTGCAGTAAGGCAGAGGAAACATAATTGAATATGTTTCTTAAACTAGATTCTTTACCAAGCTTAAACAAATATTATTCAAATTATTTGAATTTCTACATTTAGTGTACTGCATTACAAACTGTAACTTACGCATTGGTGCCCATTCCAGTTGACCATTTGTGATCTGATCAAGATACGTCTTGCATACAGTCTGGGTAGCCATCTCGCCAACATAGTGGATGCCTACATCAAACTCGTAGCCTTTGTCTATGTATGTGTGGCAACAACCACCAGCCTAGAACAGACGATTGGAACAATTTAATATTACTGACACACAAATTTTCATTATATTTCATATAATATGAAATATAATGGTCAAATAGGTTTTAAACAGTCAAATAGGTTTTATGCAGCAATCCATTGAAGGTACTTTATGTTAAAGCAACGTGCGTAAAGACTTGTTATACACAGCATTAATATATATGCTACAAACACGAGGCTTTATTGACACTTTACAAAACTATATATATATATTTACACAAGAAATTCGCCCACAGAAGTACAAAACTGATTCTTACAAGCGGTTGGCATTTAAAGTATCTAGCGTAGAATGTAATGAAATGAAATGCCTCTTCCTGTGGGAGGGGCCTCGGTGGCTGCCCGTAACTAGCTGCTCTGGTTAGGGCCACATTATCAATTAAATCAAAACAAGGTCCTTGTAAGTTAGTAAAAGCCTACTAGAGACCAAAACTTGCCCTACCCCCCCCCCCCCCCCCACACACACTAAGATGCAGGGATCATCCTCACCAAGGAATCACCACCAGAAAGGTGGGTGAACCAGTAAACATCCTCAGTAGAGTCAAACACAGGCCAACGGACACACCTGGATGGGAAAGAGGATCCAGAGAGCATTTCATTACATTCAATGCTGGTCCGAGGATAGCTCAACCACAGCCCAGACCTACAAAATGGAGGCCAAGGTTATGATCTTCTGCAGCCTGGGCTCCAGAAAGTACAGGTAACTGTTACTTGGAGTTGCCACATGCTCAATGCCAGGGGCGGGACTGGAGCAAACATGCATGCGTCAGGCAGTACAAAAAATTATGAAGGGCTTCATCATTTTTCCACACTACTGAACGAAACGAGCTGGCCACCCGCCTGGTGCTCAGAACACAGCCTATTTTGCAAATCTGTTCTTCAAGTTAAGAGGCACATTCAGATCATTCCTTTTGGTTTATAGGTGATCTACTGTAAACTGAGTACAATTTGTCTATACATGCTTGAAAATTATTAGTCTCATGAACTTCTCTCACTGAATCACCTACTGCAAGTTCTAATCTGTGATTAAGACAGTGTCAGATTATTATATCAGGGTAATGTTCCTTGAGAATTGTTGCAATGCCAGATTTGACACCAAGCATGACACTTGCCCCATCACTAGCAAATGTTACAAGGTTCTGTTTCATATATAAGTCATCAAACCTTTGATAATTGAGACGGCTCAATAGATGATTAGCAACAGTTGCTGCTTTCTGATCAGGTAGTTCAAATAGATCTAAGAACATGAAATGGGGATTACCTTCCTTATCACTTTCACATATCAGTAAACTATCAAGGTTGTTTTAATGCTCAGGCTTGTTGATTCATCAATGAAAACATAAATTTTGCAATTTATCTGCTTGATATGCTGACAAATTTTATTTTCCTATTAATGACTATGTGATTAATTATCTTTGTGGCACTACTGCAGGAATGCAGTCCCATTCCAATGTTTGCTAAACATTCTTTTTCTTACACTTCTCATTTTGTTTACGAAAGAAAGAAGTCAACATTGATTGCTTAGAAGCCATGACGGAATTGTTTGTGAGAAAAAATGCTTCTGTATTAGAAAAATCCATGGACCACCAGCCACCACTTTACTAATGCCACTCAAACACAGAAGCAGAGTTGCCAACTCAGTGTTTAACACGACGCTAAAACAACCCCAAAAAACACTTAATTACGTAACGTTGTAAACGTATGACACGTTTGTGTGTAGCAGTGTTGTCGTTTTACCTGCCTAGTATTTAATGCTAAAATATACTATTGTATGAATACAAAAATACCTGTCTAATGAACTACTGCTAAAGTTGACCAGACCACACACTAGAAATTGAAGGGACGACGACGTTTCGGTCCGTCCAGGACCATTCTCAAGTCGATTGACAATCGACTTGAGAATGGTCCAGGACGGACCGAAACGTCGTCGTCCCTTCAATTTCTAGTGTGTGGTCTGGTCAACATACTTCAGCCACGTTATTGTGACTCATCGCCTACTGCTAAAGTCATGAACATTATCGCTGAATATTCGTATCGAAAGCGGTAGGTTGGCAACTTTGCTCATACCCATTATCTGGTATAAATGGACAGGAAGCGTTCACGTGCGTCGGGTATGATTCGTACCAGTACAATTCATCCTGCTTACTTTTTAAATATATACAAATTTAAATATTATTGAATCTTAAAAAAACGAAGAAATAACATTATTAACTTGTTAGTGATATAATAATATTTTCCAGCCACGATCAACCATCACCCCAGAAGTCATCATCTCCCTTTCCCCTCACCCTCTCTCCCTTTCCCCTCATCCTCTCTCCCTTTCCCCTCATCCTCTATCCCTTTCCCCCATTCCATCGTCTACTTGCAGAGGTCAGACAGCACTGGATCCCAGTCATTTCTAAACAACAGTCATTCCCCCTTATTAATGAATTATATAATTATATTATAGCCCAAAACACTATGCGTGTTAGTGGCTTTGTAAGAATGTATAAACATCAATGCTATGTACTCTAAAACGCAATGTACCTTCTTGTATATAGATAAATAAATAATGTACCTTATAAATCAACTGATATCAGAATCTTACCTGATCATGTTGTTCCAGAACTAAAACTTTCTTTCCAGACTTTGCCATGAGTGCCGCTACAGACAGTCCCCCTACCCCACTCCCTATCACAATGGCATCCAAATTCTCTGGAACTTTGTCTAGACTGAAACCTGAAAATACAACATTACAATACGTAAGTGAATATGTATATAATTATATTTACATATATAGTGTAATTATTTAATATAAGAGTATATAAATAAATATGTACATACTCATTGTATATAGACAGTAAGTTACAGTAACGTGGCTCAAAATTAGACGCTCAACCCACACGTCTGAAAATAAAGGGAGCGACGAGGCTTCGGTCAAATCTGTACCATTATAAAGTTTTGTAAAGAACGAGTAGCAGACTTAGCCTTTGTCCCTAAAGGGGCTAAGGCTAAGTCATCAATAGAAAGACACTAAAGAAAGAATATCAAACACTAAATAATAAATGTTGTTATATATATTTATTCTTCAATTAAGAATTGTTTATATATTCTACAGTATTTCTATGACGGCTGATCTCATTGAAACTTAAAATACTGAACAATTTGGATATTCATCCAAACCAGTTCTTCAAAAAGTCAACTGCAACAACCAAGTAGAAACGGTTTCAAGCTCACCAATCCACAATGCAGGACAGAAAAACAGTAGATGCTTTTTCACCCATAGATTTCCATAGGTTATAAACCCATGGAACTGCCAACCCGCCGAAGCTGTCAATACCGAAACACTGCTGAATTTAAAAATTCAGCTCGATAAAATCATTAGGACAAATGGAGATACCTTTGACAAACCACCACGCAGTTTCCTGTCCTCGTCGCGGCCACTAGGGAGATAGTGCCCCTCAGGTAAATTCAAATAAATTGAATATGTAAAAAATATGCAAAGATGCATTCTTGCATTTCTGGCAAGAAAACGCCAAAGATTTTGTCTTGTACATTAGAGAGAAAAACCACCAAAATTTTCAGATCTGGATTATTTCAGAATCAGGGAGTCCGGTTATAATTAAAGTACCGAACTGTAGTCTGGATCTGCAAGATTACAATGAAGCTATACAGTATTTACTTGACAAAATACTACCATTTCCTATACTATTGGAAACTCTTTGTGTACATATAAATGCCTTGCAAGTTTTTCTTTTATACCTGTGCATTAAGGAACACTTTATAATATTTATTAACTAATGGAACAACTTAACATTACAACAAACACAGATACTAACCTTGCTTAAGAACAGCATCTCGCTGCTTTTGATCCGTGACTTTGGCCTTGACGTTGGTACACGTGTTTTTCTTAAACGGGTTTGGTGAGCAGATTCTGGATGCAATGAACTTGATAATCTTTTTCCCAAAACCAAGCAGTAATGCTAACACTATCAGAAGTGAAATTAATCCCATTTTATCTCTGGGGAAAACAAAACAAAAAATATTAGTTGTAAATACAGTATTAGTGAAAGTTACAGTACAGTATTATTATCACTAACACAATAGTATAAACAACTGTCAATATCCTTTAAATACCAAGAATTTTTATTACTGCGGATTTTCCGCTGAACGTCCCTCATCCTGTAGCAGTTCCCGCGCCTGTAATCTCCCCTCTTCACCAATGAGTTTTTGTGTGTAAACAATGCCTTCAGCTCCACTATGTATTTAAGCATGACAGTGCTCGAGTCGCTAGCTCCTAGAGGCATCTCATATTCAATTTTTTCAACATCTGCTTCATTTGAGGAAAGCACCAAGTCTAGTGATGCTGGTAAATTGTCTCTTCTTACTCGTATTGGTTCTGTGACAAGTTGCTTTAAGAAGTGCCATGTCTACCAGTTTTGCTCTCATTGTCTCATCACCCCCTACAGGATCCCTATTTACCCAGTCTATTTATCTGTGGTTGAAGTCCCCCAATATTATGATTTTAGCTTTTGTTCCGCTTGCTACCTGTGGCTGCCGTTTCTAGCATCTTCAGGCAATTTTCATTGCACATGTGATACTCTTCTCTAGGCCATCTATTGTTTGGTGGAGATTATAAATTACTGCTACCACTATCTTCACACCTTCCACTGGTGCTATTCCTAGAATATATTCTTGTCGGTTAGCTCTCTGTCTTCTATTTTTAGTTGTTTAAAACTCAAGTGTAGCTATAACAAGACTTACACCACTCTCCCCTCTGTACACTCTCTCCTTATTACTTAATGCCCTCTGGGGAAGATTGCACTTCCTATAGTGCTTGTCAGTTTCGTTTGTTACTGCGATCGTGTGGGGTTGTACTTAGTGTTACTCTTTCCTGTAACTCTGTTCTGTTATTGGCAGTTCCATCCTCATTTGTGTACATTAATTTTATGCTACTAATGGCAATTAGGCTGCTTTTATTTTTTCCCGAGGAGTATTTGTTCATGTAGTTGTATTTCTGTATCTGATAGGTACGGTGAACCAGTCACTCCTGCCTATTTGTTTGTGTGGATGCCTTGTTAGGCTGGGCACACCTGCTACCTTCTCTGTAGTGTACTCTGTTTCATTTTTAAGATAGTTTGCTCTACTATTTCACTGTGTTCTACAGTTTCCAGATTTTATTTGTCTTGTGCACTGTTTGTGCTATTTTCTGGTCTCATTATATTTATTTGTTTTTTTCTCCGATTCTCTCTTATACCTCCCTTTCCTTTTTATTGTTGCCGCCGAAGGTAGCTAGTTTATTGTGCACCCCATACTCATCCTGTGAGCGGTAGCGCAAAAGCATTACAGAGGGCACAAAAGGTCTTTATCAGACCTCATCTTAGATTATTACATAAACAATTTCATCTATCCTTCACACCTTATAGTTACAATGTCAGCTAGTTACAGAGAAAGTGCTATTACAAGAGCTACATATTTGTAGCAAGTCATCATACATTAATGGTAGGTCTTATCGCTAATACATAATAGTTTGACCAATGGAGATATTACAGAGTCATAGGGGGAGCTTCTGTTTATTATTAGTCCTCACAATACACTACTTGTTTCTGAATCTCATATGTCGTTCATCTACTGGAAGCGAAATGTGGATACAGTGCAAGGATTTCAGGTAATTTATCCATGGTAATAAGATAGGTTGCCATATCATACAGACTGAGCTTAGATTTATCTATAAATGGCTCAATTTTACTACAATCCAGGATATAGTGTTCGAGTGTGTGTCCCTGTCTTTGTCCACACACTTTACACTTTACTTCATCTAGATCCCTATACAAGCCGAACTGCCAGATATACTTGTAGCGAAGTCTTATACGAGCTGTGACAACATCTGTTAGTCTACTGACTTTGTTACTTGCTCCATACACATGTTTTACTTCACACATTTCATTGTGATGAACAATGGACCTGCTAGTTCCAGTTTGCTCTGTTCTACTTTCTTCAAATTCATCCAGGAGTTCTCGTCTAATGACCCTTTTAAGGGACCTATTTGATAACTCAAGATTCCGTTCAAATACTGTCTTTATCCCTTTCCTCCTTAGACATATCCTGTCTAATAAACACTGCACGGTATTTATCCTTATTTCTTAAACCTCACTTCTCTGCCAGTATATACTTGTTCTCTCCCCTTCTTCCAACTCTTCCTGGATTTTTACACTGCCTCTCACTAATTCATCCATGTTGTCTCGAAATTCTACTATATTAATGGTGCAGGTGGCGTACGAGTGAGCTGCGGGTACTGCATGGCTTTCGGGGTTCACGCTGGGGATATCGCGGGCAGAGTCGGGTTGGGGTGTTGGGGGGGGGGGAGGGCTGCGGGTGATATTAATCAAGTCGGAACCTGGATTTGGGTGTCGGGTGAAAGATGGGTCGGAGTTCAGGTGTTACGGGGGAATGGAGGAGGGGGATGTGGAGTCTGGTCGACTATAGTGAGGTGGGGGGGGGGGGGTATTGTGGTAAAATGCGGTGGAGTGGACGGAGTGCGCGGCCAGATTTGGACGGACGGGTGGGGAACAAGCATGGGCGGGGACGTTGTGGGCGGGTGCAGGCGGGCCTATGGAAGTGGGAGGGTATGGGGCTGGAATAGACGGCTGAGACCGAGGGCGAGCGCGCAGGCGCATACCGTATGGTATGCGGGCGGGCGGGCGTGCAGACGCGTGGTATGAGGGTTTGAACTTGTTTTAACGTGGCCATTTTGCGTAGTAAGAGAACGTCTGCTTTAGTGTTGTCATTATGGCCTATCAATCTTCGGAGGGTTATTAACGCCCATCAACCTCTGGAGGGATATTTAGGCTCATCAACCTCTGGAGGGTTATTAAGGCCCATCAACCTTTGGAGGGTTATTAAGCCCCATAAACCTCTGGAGGGTTATTAAGCCCCATAAACCTCTGGAGGGTTATTAAGGCCCATCAACCTCTGGAGGGTTATTAAGGCCCAGCAACCTCTGGAGGGTTATTAAGGCCCATCAACCTCTGGAGGGTTATTAAGGCCCATCAACCTCTGGAGGGTTATTAAGGCCCATCAACCTCTGGAGGGTTATTAAGGCCCATCAACCTCTGGAGGGTTATTAAGGCCCAGCAACCTCTGGAGGGTTATTAAGGCCCATCAACCTCTGGAGGGTTATTAAGGCCCATCAACCTCTGGAGGGTTATTAAGGCCCATCAACCTCTGGAGGGTTATTAAGGCCCATCAACCTCTGGAGGGTTATTAAGCCCCATAAACCTCTGGAGGGTTATTAAGGCCCATCAACCTCTGGAGGGTTATTAAGGCCCATCAACCTCTGGAGGGTTATTAAGGCCCATCAACCTCTGGAGGGTTATTAAGGCCCATCAACCTCTGGAGGGTTCCAGGACTAATATATATATAATATATACTTTTTATACAGTATATAAGAATTCACTGTATAATACACTGATAAGTGGAGTATAGTTCTCGCTGTATATATCCGGTCGCCTGTGAAACAATCATATATAGAGAATTATATATGAAAAATATATGATTATCCGTCGCGATGCAAGTCTCATCCTATCTTGAGATGATTTCGGGGCTTAGCGTCCCCGCGGCCCGGTCCTCGACCAGGCCTCCTTTTTGTTACATATCCCCAGGAAGCAGCCCGTAGCAGCTGTCTAACTCCCAGGTACCTATTTACTGCTAGGTGAACAGGGACATCAGGGTGAAAGAAACTGACCATTTGTTTCCCCCTCCACCGGGGATCGAACCCGGAACCTTAGGACTACGAATCCTGAGCGCTGTCCACTCAACTGTCAGGCCCCTGATAGGAAGAGGGGGGGGGGGGGGAAGAGTCCTAACCATATACTGTACTCAGACCTCGACAAAGCACTCAGGAGGGTGCGAAACACTTGGTGTAAATCAGAAAGTAAAGAAAGTGTAAATCTTTACATAAAATACACAAATACCTAAGCGTGGGGTTTTATCCTATGTTATTATGTCTGTGAGAAGACACTATACCATTAGAGAACAACCCGTCCTCTTAAAAATAACGTCGCCATCTTCCCCAAATGGCGAGGGTCAAGTCGGGAGAAGAGAAAAGAAGGCGAGAGGAAAGGTTTTTACCACAAGAGAAAGTAACCGGGCAAGCTCTCGCAGGTGTTGTGACCCGGTTTCAAGTGGCCCGGTTCGCGTCGAAGCTGTTAGATTAAGGACCTGCACGAAACGTTATGCGTGCTAGTGGTTTTTACAAGAATGTAAACTTCACTGCTCTGTACTCTCATGAACCCAATGTACCTTCTTGTATATAAATAAATAAATAAACAAAGCTCCGCCCCTCCTAAGAGATCGCATGAATGAAATGAACCAAGACTTTCTCTCTTTCCCCCCAGAGAGGGCGGATTTTTTTTCACGCTTCATTTTCAACATTATGCATTTCTTGGCAGACAGTAAAATTATATATTAATGATATAAAAGTGGGTTTAATTGTGTGTAAAAGTGGGTTTAATCGTGAGTAAATGACTTTTGTAGAAGACACTACGAGACTGAGATCAAAGCCCCTCCCCCCCTGGGGAAGGCAGACAAGAAAGTTGGGTATAAAAACTCGTCAAATGCGCGCCAAAGTTGCCAGACACCACCATGATAACGGCATCTACTGGCGGATACTGATTACCCCTAGGAGAGTCCTATAGTTAGCTGGGGGGGGGGGGAGGGAGTCCTATAGCTAGCTGGGGGGGAGCACTATAGCTAGCTGGGGGGGGGGGAAGGGAGTCCTATAGCTAGCTGGGGGGGGGGAGTACTATAGCTAGCCGGGGGGGAGTGCTATAGCTAGCTGGGGGGGAGTACTATAGATAGCTGGGGGGAGGGAGTCCTACAGCTAGCTGGGGGGAGTCCTATAGCTAGCTGGGGGGAGTGCTATAGCTAGCTGGGGGGAGTACTATAGATAGCTGGGGGGAGTCCTATAGCTAGCTGGGGGAGTCCTATAGCTAGCTGGGGGGGGAGTACTATAGCTAGCTGGGGGGGAGTACTATAGATAGCTGGGGGGGAGTACTATAGCTAGCTGGGGGGGAGTACTATAGCTAGCTGGGGGGAGTCCTATAGCTAGCTGGGGGGAGTGCTATAGATAGCTGGGGGGGAGGGAGTCCTATGGCTAGCTGGGGGGAGTACTATAGCTAGCTGGGGGGGGAGTCCTATAGCTAGCTGGGGGGCGGGGAGTCCTATAGCTAACTGCAGGGCGGGGAGTCCTATAGCTAGCTGGGGGGGAGTACTATAGATAGTTGGTGGAAGTCCTATGACTAGCTGGGGGGGAGTCCTATGGCTAGCTGGCGGGGAAGTCCTATGGCTAGCTGGCGGGGGGGGGGGGTCCTATAGCAAGCTGGTGAGGGGGGTCCTATAGTTAGCTAGCAGGGGGGGGGAGTCCTATCGTTAGCTGGCGGCGGGAGTGGAAAGTTGTTTCCTTGCGAAGGGGGAGGGGGCAAAGCGTTTCCTGGCGTGGGAAGGGGAAAAGGTGTTTCCTGGCGGGGTAGTTATATTGGTTGGGTAGGAGATGTTCCTGGCAAGTTATTGACTGTGGGGTTCCAGGCGGGAGATATGAAGGCTGAGGGAAGAGGGTTCCCGGTGGAACGGGGTGCTCCTGGTGGGGGAGATGTGGGACGGGGAGTTTCTGGTGGGGGAGATGTGGGACGGGGAGCTCCTGGTGGGGGAGATGTGGGACGGGGAGTTCCTGGTGGGGGAGATGTGGGACGGGGAGCTCCTGGTGGAGGAGATGTGAGACGAGGAGTTTTTGGTGGGGGAGATGGACGGGGAGTGCATGGTGGGATTTTTGGTGGGGGAGATGGACGGAGAGTTCCTGGTGGGGGGAGATGTGGGACGGGGAGTTTTTGGTGGGAGAGATGGACGGGGAGTTCCTGGTGGGGATGATGTGGGACGGGGAGTTTTTGGTGGGGGAGATGGACGGGGAGTTCCTGGTGGGATTTTTGGTGGGGGAGATGGACGGAGAGTTCCTGGTGGGGGGAGATGTGGGACGGGGAGTTTTTGGTGGGGGAGATGGACGGGGAGTTCCTGGTGGGGATGATGTGGGACGGGGAGTTTTTGGTGGGGGAGATGGACGGGGAGTTCCTGGTGGGGGAGATGTGGGACGGGGTTCTTGTACCAAGAGAGAGTAATGATGAAATTACTGCCTTGGGGGAACCTTCACACTGGTAATGAAGAGGCAAAAAGGTAGTCTCAATTCGATGCGTGCCTGACACGTATTGCCGTAGAGAAAGTTGATATTTTTTGCATTCAGATTTCGCAATTTCGACATTATCCAGTTGAAATCTGGTAACTATAATAATTACCTAGGCAAAGAACCCTACATATTTTAGCCTTAAACTGTAAATTTGTGTTAAAAAAAAAGAAAAGACTTTAATGCTACAAAAAAGCGGCAATTTTTTGTCATGCAGCACAGTTAATCCCAACCCTCCTGTTTTTGGTTTGTAATGCAGAGAACAACAGTTACATGGATGGAAAAAATAAATAATCTAACCCAAGGAGTTTGGTTGGCCCCTCTTGCTTGGGCTATCAAATAGAACTCAAAAGACTAATAGACGAGAACTCTTAGATGAATTTAAGGAGAGAAGAAGGTGCCAGCAGCTGGAACTAGTAGATTCGTTATCACAATGAAAAAAAATTGAACAAAATGAGTATGGGACAAATTGCGTGACATTTGTTGTCACAGCTCAAATACGACTTGGCTACATTAAGTATATCTGGCACTTGGTCTTGTGTGGGGACCTAGATGAAGAGGTGTAAAGTGTGTGGGCAAAGACAGGGACACACTATATTATTGTATATTTTACACTTTAGATATAAAACTAAACTTACGTTGAACTAAATAGCAAATCATTTTATTGTAAATGATAAAATACCTGAAATGATTGCAATGTATCCATATTTCGCTTGAAATAGATGACATAAGCAATATTGAATGTACAAGATGTGACAAAACTCTACATTACCCTATGAAAACCACTGTTGAACCTCGCTACCGCTCACACGAGCATAAGTGCGAATGAACAGTACACCAGCACCCTCAGGCAACATATTACAACTAATTCTTGGACCGGAATTGTGTCAAACTTTCTAGGCGCCTCAACCCATATTCTTGGCGGTTTTTTTGAATTGTTGCAGACACTGCTTTCTCCCGCGCCGCTTTCCCGCCACCCTGGGCGGTGACTCGCGGCTTCCTCACCTGTAGCTGCTATGTTACAGTCTACAAAATATGCACCTTTGATAAAATAAATCCACTGTTGATTTTGTAGATGGCCAGAAAAAGAAGGCAACCACCAATGTTAACTTTTTTCTGGGCAATATATATTTACTAAATTATGCACAAGATTACATGCGCTAGGCTTAAGATTGCTTATTTAGGCCTAGGACAGGTTAGGTTGAGTATTTCGCTTCGTATTTTATTAATTTAGGCAGCATAATACATTTTGAATGAAATTATTAGATTGATTCTATATAAAGTAATAATGCGGTTCAGTTTGTCACTTTTTTTTTTGTCATCATGTTACCTCCAATCCCGACTGTCGGTGTTACCATGAGGATGTCACCTAAGGAATTAAGACATCCCCACGGCAACACCAACAGTCGGGAATAGAGGCGACATGATCAGCAGGCCATGAAAAACACGAGGACTGGATCCAGGATATAAACCGTGTTAATCGTAGAGATGAAAGTCTTGTCCAAACTATAGAGACCTTGATAATACACTCAGGAAGGTACAAAAGTGTGTAACTGAAACCTTTACTTAAAATTCATAAACACACGTGTTTTTTTTTTATCGTATTCAAGCATGTCTCACGTAAATTTCATGATAGACACCAACAAGGACCGGCATCAACTTTAATCACTTCGTCTCCTATTGAGTGAAGGAAAGTATTCCGTGTCGTTAATGGGGACGCCAAGGTGCGTACCGCCTGTAGGTCTGGGTACCCCATCTACAGAAGTTATCATCACATCCTTCACCACCTTCCCTACTCTCTCCACAATTTTCACTAAACGGCGTCTTTGTCACTAAATAAATTACATTACGTAACAATCAAGCATGTAGATAATAATATGCTGGATGAATCTTAGTGAGGACGGAGTCTGGTATTTAGCGAGATGGAAATTGGTGTAATTTGCGGCTTCATATACTGTGGGTGCCAGGTTGATGGGCTCGTCCCTGACCTGCCTATGGCTGTAACTCAACTGTACGACAAATATGCAGCATAAGTACCCACTTGCCTCTTATTGTTAATCCAGTGTAGATTAGGTCAGGGCCTGTATATAACCGGTGTAAATGTATAGGGAATTCCAGCACGTCACACCGGTAGTTCAGCGCCGCTTGTCACCTTCCGGATATATATAATCACTTTTAATAACCCAAACAGTAAAATGTTAACTCCACGAGAAGCTGGGAGCCGGCCGGGACGGTGTGCACCTCAACACGGCCAGGCGAGGTCTGCGGGACATCCCTTTGAAGACCTATTTCACACCGTTGAGGTTGCCAGATGTCTGGGTGCCTTGCTTTCAATCGTTTATTAAATTATAATAATCTTTAAAATTGGTAGTAAAATAACACACTTGTAGCTGAGTATGGATGAATGAAGGACGCTTTCTTGTACTTTCAACAATGTCATCATAATTATATACTGTATACAGTATACCGCATATATAGGTACTGTAAAAACTTTGCCATACAACACCCTTACTTGAATTAGCTGAGAGCCACTATTTCTCTAGTGACCTCGATAAGGACAGGCAGCCGGCGGCTTGTCAAAAGTTCCCCCCCTCCCATTTATCCTAATGATTTTTCCAATCTAGATCTTAAAATTCAGCAGTGTTTTGGCATTTACAGCTTCGGTAGATAGGCGATTCCATAGATTTATAACCCTATGGGTGAAAAAGCATATATTTTCAGTCCTGCATTGTGGCTTGTTGAGCTTGAAATCTTTGCTTCTTGTAATTGTTCAGTATTTTAGAAGTTTCTGAGATCCGCCCTGTCATGTCTGTTTCGCAGTGTTGGTAGCCCTGAGGCCCTCAACTTTTCCTGGTATGAGAGTTGATTTAGTTCTAGGATGAGTTATGTTGCTCGGTGTTGCACTTTCTCCAATGCAGCCATGTCTTTCTGAAGAAGGGTGCCTTCCCGTGTCCATGGGTCTATCATAGTTCACGTCTCCTTGACACTAGGCTCTCACTCGCCTTCAGATTGGGCATATCTGTCTGGCAGCGCATCTCCTTCGTCTACTGCTGGTGGATTTATCCTGCTGCCAGTGGTGCCCGAACTAGGTGGGTACTGTCAACATCTACGTCTCGATTGATTGATGAAGATTAAGCCACCCAAAAGGTGACACGGGCATTAATAGCCCGTAAGTGGTGGCTCTTTTTGAGCCATTACCAGTATCAAGAGCTGATACTGGAGATCAGTGGTGGGAATGCACCCTGCATGACGGGAGATGTCTCCCTTGTGAATGTGTTAAGATGACGATGAAGCCACCCAAAAGGTGGCACGGGCATGAATAGCCCGTACGTGGTGGCCCCTTTTGAGCCATCACCAGTATCAATAGATAATACTGGAGATCTGTGGAGGTGCGACTGCACCCTGCGTGACGGGAGATGTCTCCCGCGTGAATGTGTTAAGATGAACATGAAGCCACCCAAAAGGTGGCACGGGCATGAGTAGTAGCTCGTAAGTGGTGGCCCTTTTGAGCCACCAGTATCAATAGATGATACTGGAGATCTGTGGTGGTGCGACTGCACCCTGCGTGACAGGAGATGTCTCCCGGACCAAATGGTGACCAAATGGTCCATCTACGTCTCTATTGCCCACAGTTTTTATAGCGGTCCGTCTAATTACCGCAAGCTACCACAAGCTACACAAGCTTCACAAAGCTTCCTGGCAATACGTTAGTAATTAATAAATATGATATATTTACTCATTAAAATGTTGGTGCTGAATGTACAACACGAAAAAACATAATTTTAATCTGAAAAAGTATCTATTTATAAAGAAATTAGACGAAAATAAAGAGCTGGTGACGCCAAATCAAGTCGACGACCCAAGCGTCGGTTAGGTTAGGTTAGGTCAGCCTAACACATCATATTTATTCATTACTATCGTATTGCTAGGAAGCTTTGTGAAGCTTGTGGTAGCTTGCGGTAATTAGACGGACCCTTTTTATAGTGCTCACATCAAGATAACAGAGTGCTGTTCATAGGCTGCATTTTTGTGCGTCGGGTGAAAACAAACACCATAGGCGGTATAACTTCTTATTAATTGCAACTACAAGTTGCATGGAATGCAGATAAGTCACAATAACGTGGCTGAAATATGCTGACCAGACCACACACTAGAAAATGAAGGGATGACGACGTTTCCGTCCGTCCTGGACCAAATTCTCAAGTCGATTGAGAAGTTGCATGTTGTGCAACTGCAGTTGCTAGTAGTTTGCAACTGAAGCTGCTGGAAATGATTGCAGCTTTGCAGTTGCTGGAAAGTTGTAACTGCAGTTATAAGAAAATTGCAGCCTATGGTGTGCATGTGAAGCGGCCTTATTAACTATATTTGTATACTTATTTTACGTTAGTGGGGGCACGTACACCCGAACATACTACTACGTAACTAAAGTATACAAGGTTAGAGAATTCATCCAAGAATTATAAATGGAGCACTTAACAATAATGACGAAGAATGCCTATCGCCTATGCACAATCCAAAATAATTAACAACTAATTATTTATAATTACCCTGTAACGTATTGGAAATTGAGCGAGAAAGAAAAGAATAATAAAGTAATGAGTGAGGGTTTGAGGTGAGGGAGGTAGGGAGGTAGAGAGGATGGAGGAATAGGTGGAAGGAGTAAGGAGTGGAGTCTGGGAGTATAGCGTGGAGTGGTCAGGTGAAAGGGAAGTTTGAAGAGAGGCGAAGGGAGAGACCGAGAACACGGAGGGGAGTAGATAGTAGACGCAGAAGGTAGAAGTAGAAGACAGATGAGTAGAAAGTAGAAGTAGAAAGGGCTGCCACCATCCATTCTAGTTCTTTACATACAAGACAAGGAATGGAACTTGTCTGTATCTCAATCATCTCAAGATAACCTAAAGAAGATGATGACCCAAGCAGGCAGCATGTCGGAGGCAAAGTTTTTTTTTTTCAGGGATATTCCTGCGCGGGCCCTAAGCCTCTGGCTGGCCCACTAAGTGTTGCTTGTTTCTGTTTTACTTGGGCGGAGTATGAGTATTTATTACTCGTATGGTCGCTTCAGTAAGATTTTGCCATATGTGTTTAACAACGTCTTCTGCTCTGTTGAATCTAAGTTGAAATCTTATTTTGCTGACTAGCTGATGACGTCATTGACCTTTAGCAATGCCTGTGCATGGACCACCGGGGTAACGAAAAAAGTGTATGACTACGAAGGACCTTTTAATCCCCTTGAGTGAAATTTTCATGGACTATAAGGCATTCACCCGCTGGGGTAACGGAAAAACAGGTATGACTACTTGCTGCCCCACACTATTGTAACGAAAAACATGTATGACTACTCGCTGCCCCACACTATTGTAACGAAAAACATGTATGACTACTCGCTGCCCCACACTATTGTAACGAAAAACATGTATGACTACGAAGGACCCCACACTATTGTAACGAAAAAACATGTATGACTACGAACGACATTTTAATCCCCTTGAACGTACCTGTGCAGGGGCATTGAGCGGCTACCAGGTGACGTCATTGACCATTAGCGATATCTGTGCAAGAGTCACCGGGGTAACGAAAAACACCTATGACTACGCGCTGCCGGCCGTTGGGGTAACGAAAAACACCTATGACTACTCGCTGCCGGCGAAAAAAGCAAAACGGCAGCGAGTAGTCATATATGACACTACTACCAAAAGTGTGGATAGCCACCACTAGCAAAAGTGGTGACTATCATCCAGAGACAAGGGCACACAGCAACATTCAAACCCGCATGAGGTGGGCTGGAACTTTAACTGGTTAGCAACACCTTGCCCGGGCTTCCCCTAGCAGTCAGCCTACAGGCTCTGGAAAACCCTGTCAGAACTCGGTGGACCTATTGATACGTCTTCCGAGTTCCAGCCCACCGAAGACGTATCAATAGGTTCACCGAGTTCTGACAGGGTTTTCCAGAGCCTGTAGGCTGACTGCTAGGGGAAGCCCGGGCAAGGTGTTGCTAACCAGTTAAAACCCAAAGCTAACAAGGGGAAAATCAAAACACTGAAACCACTGTGACGTGTACAATCACAGGGACCTAGCAGAGAGGCGCTAAAATAATAGAGGTGGAATTATAGACACACCAGACACACACAAAAAAAATAAAAATACAATGTCCCCAGAGGAAACAAGAACTGGCTGCCCCATAGGTAGGCAAGCTACACAACACCTTAATGCACCAACCAGCACGATACCATTCCCTACCAAAGGTCAAACAAGGGCCACAAAACCCCAGCTGGCCCCAAGGGCAGGGTAAATGCCGTGCAGCAAAAACCCTCCGGAAATGGTTTCCCTAACGCACCAGGGAAGGGAACCCTAACATGTAAGGGCAATACCCCTCACAGGGTGCCTAGAGAAGGATACCCCTAAGCGTATGCAGCCCCGGCACTGATGAGGACACCTGGCTACCACAAACACATCATCACTGCAAAGGTCACCACGAAGGTAAAACCCCGCCTATAGAAATTGAGGCTAGAGTATAGATGTCCGCCCTGGACCACATTAGCTAACAAACTGGAGTGCTGGATAGCCAGGGCGGGAAGGTCTGGGGGGCTCCCGCCCCCCCCTCCCTCTCTCGGGGAGGGGAGGGCTCTACCTCTCTAAGTAGTAAGAGTTCTCTCAGTGGTTTCTAGATGTCATTTTCTTACCATGTGGGGCTTGTTTTGTTATGCCTACCTTTCTGGGTGTCTAACCCCAGTCAATGGCAGATAAGGGAAAACACCAACCACAAGGGGGTTTTCCAGGGCCATTGCTTCCTACAACCTCTTTGAGGGGACCAGGTTCTGGCTCGTGGTGCCCGTAGGTTGAACTCCATAGACTAATGCCCCGGTATATATTTATCGATATTGATGTATTGTAATTGATATATTGATATATCACACATTAACCCAATAGTTCCAGGAAGCTGTAAGGGCTTCCCACAGAAAGAATTTATTTCTTCTTCATTCCTGCTCTCATTTAGATGTTTTGCCTCTACGAGGTTCAGTTTCCAGCTTCTCTGTCTTCTTTTGAAAGATCTTGTCTTAATGACCATAATTTCCCTTCCTCATCAATTTGTAATTTCCTAACATTCCTTAGTACTTCTTCCATCAGCTTATTACTGTTTAGAGTGATCAAGGTGCCAATCTTTCCTTTTTTTCTACCTGCCAATTCTTCTGTAGTCGCAGACATTTTCTTTGGTTGTAAGACCTTCCACTAGCCCAACAATTTTATCTACTACTTTTGCTTGTTCTATGGCTCTTTCTGACCTAGATGTTATCTCCTTTTCTTTGCAACCAAAAATTAATAGGGACTTATTTCGATCGACTGTTTTGCATGAATTTCGGGTTTAATGCCAGTTACTTTTTAACTTCCAGCATGTTTGTTTTATCCTGGTTGCTGCCGTTTTTGGCTTCCTTTCCTGCTGCTTCTATTTTTCCTTCTCCCTAGCCACTGGTGCATAGGCAAGTTGCCACACCAACAATGCTTAACACAAGGCCACACAGGATCAAGTCAAAACAAGGCACTTGGCTGAAGCCACAGCTTACTGACAACAATGGTGGCCTACAACAAACATGTCACCATTGTCATCAGCATTAGCATTATAATACATCAGCAACATAACTGATTGCTCCAGCCAGTGGACAGAGTGAGTTCTGACCCCTTTGCCCTCCTCAAGAGAGAGAGAAAGAGAGAGGGGTGGGTTGAACGAGTGCACACTTGTTTTGAGACTGGACTTTCTGGAGAGGTGGAGGAGTGTCACCTGCTTCCTATGCCTCTGTGAGGGGGGCCAGGTTCCTGCTCTGGTCCCCTGTACGCTGAACAGAACTCCACGGCTGATGTGTTCTAGTAACTGGAAGTCCTCTCTGAGATAGCTTCAGAGAGCACAAGGGGCTCCATATATCCCCAAAAGCACACTATTTCAAGAAACTAGGCTGACAGTGAAGCAATCACCGGCACTCAAAAGGGCAAAAAGCACAATCATAAGGAATTAAATGTTTAGAACTGATAATTATGTATACGGATGGAATAAACCATCCACCAACCAGCGTTACATTGTAATGATTAAAATTAGGCTGGGATATCATTAAATAGGAAGGTGGTTCTAGATAATGAATCTCAGTGAGCATTCCAACTGCAGACTCTGAACAAGAGCTAGGATACACTCTTCAACACTACTAGTTATCAATAGACTACATGGCAAGAGATACTTTAATCTTTTTATTGCACTCATGGATATTGGAAGATATTCTCAAATTCTACCCAAAATTTGTTAGTACAGTGGGGCCTTATGCAGGCGATGAGTCACAATAACGTGGCTGAAGTATGTTGACCAGACAACACACTAGAAGTTGAAGGGACGACGACGTTTCGGTCCGTCCTGGACCATTCTCAAGTCGATTGTCACAATCGACTTGAGAATGGTCCAGGACGGACCGAAACGTCGTCGTCCCTTCAACTTCTAGTGTGTGGTCTGGTCAACAGTGGGGCCTCAATTTACGATGGAAATCCGTTCCCAGAGACGTATCGTAAGTCAAAATATCTTAAGTCGAAGCGATTTTTCCCAAAAGAAATAAAGGGAATTGGATTAATCTGTTACACACCCCCAAAAATATTAACTTAAAAATACATTTTATACTGAATACAATTTTTTTCTCTAACTACAATACAGTACATATGTTTATCTTACCTTTATGGAGGGCTCTTGATGCGTATGGAAGATGGTGAGGAGGGGGAAGAGGAGAGGTGTTACTGTTTTGGAAGGGGAGTCCCCTTCCATTAAAACATCAGGCAATGATGACTTCTCTGAGGTACTCTCTCCTCTATGTTTTGCCTGCATACCACTAGGACCTGGTTGTGATTCACTGCTTGTTTGTCTCACTAAAAACCTTTCCATAGATTTTTGTTTTTACGTACATTTTAATTTTTGTCTGTAGTGAGGCATCACAGTGTCATTATAAAGGTTAAGACAACGACCTACTGCACCGTGATTTGGGCGAGTCGTTTCAGCAAAAGTTTGCAATTCTTCCCATGCTGCACACATTTTCTTAATTAATGAGGAAGGGACATTCTGTACTGTCTCCTCCTCCCCTGAAGAAATTTCCTCAGCTGTCTCTTGTTGCTGCTTCTTGTGCAGTTCTTCGGTGGTCAGTTCTTCGCTGTGTTCCTCCACCAGCTCACAACACTCAGAACACTATGAATGCCACTCCTTTTTCTAAATTTCTTAAACCATCCCCTGCTCACCTTAAACTCTTTCACATTTGCATCACTCGTTCCAGGGGTTTTCTTTAAAAGGTCTTCATGCAATTTCCTTGCTTTTTCACAAATGATAGCCTCTGAAACTCTATCACCTGCTAACTCCTTGCTGTGTATTCAAATTAATAAAAACTGTTCAACATCCTCAAGTGTGTGTGTTCTATGTTTCGTGATTATTGATACGCCTTTTGCCACTTTAGCACTCAATGTTTTTTTTCTTAGTAAGTATGGTGGATATCGTTGACCGAGATTTGCTGTATTGCCTAGCTAGTTCAACAACCTGCACACCATCTTCACATTTACGAATGATCTCTTGTTTTTGCCCTATGGTCATCCTTACATGGGTTTTCGTATGGTGAACCTTACCACTGACTTTCTTGGGACCCATGGCATGATATATAATAATCAGTTTTATGTTCAAAAAGCAAAAAATCACCACAAAAACGGAATTTCTTATAGGCGTGATCATCACTAAGCGGGCAGCTCTAGTAAACCAAGGCAGGTCGGCCTGCGTGACTGGGAACCACGCGCTCGGTCGACCCAAACGTGTACCAACAAATATCGTTAGTCGACAACACTATCGTAAGTCGAGTCGCATTTTTCGATCAAATTTACATCGTAAGTCGAGGTGCCACTGTACAGGTTAGTGGACTAGACTTGCATTCCATGTCACTGATTTTAAATATGACTATCTATTCTGAGAGATGAGGATATTAGATTAACATTATGGCTAGCTCTATAATTCTTCATATAGAATAGGATAGCATCAGTAGTGCTGCCAAAAATATAAAAATTAAATACTAGCCACAGTACCATTGTAATTTGAAGAAAAATATATCAAATTAAATGCAACTTATAAACATTGCATTTGAAAATAAGGCATTGTGCAAGTTGGTTAAGGCAGGTGTCTGGGAATCATCAGGGCGCTGGCTCAAGTCACTCCACTGCCTCGATGATTTTCATTGATAAATCACGCCATTGTGATTTCATTATGAACTTTAGTGTGTAATTATCTGGTAATTAATACAACTTGAAATTTTACATTTTAATAAAATAAGTCATTTCTATTTGAAGGAGCATCACATTATTTACATTATTTAAGTATACAAAATAAACTCCACTTAAGTAAAAATAAACCACTGACTTCTTCTTTACACAAAAATAATGGAAGATTTCAATGCAATAATGTTTTATCATAAAAAATAGACTGTACTTAATTTTTATTTACAATGGGAGGAATACACATATACTGTACTTTGAAACAAAAAGATATTGAAAATAAAGTAACCCCCAAAACTAAAAAATGCATTGACTCTATTGGATATTCACTAAACATTTCTGAACAAGCTGAAGGAATGCTCAGATAAACACATGAAGAAAAAAAGTAAAATACCTGAGATATAAAAAGGAGGATGATAATGACTTGCATAAATATGGCTAAAAGGAAGACATTATAGCACTGTGTACAATAAATTGCACGTGAAGATAAAAAGCTGAAACACATTCATCTTTGTTTCCAGAGAGACTTTGTACATTGGTGTATTGGTGCACAGTGCATAGGTACATAGGTGACTAGTTATGTCTCAGTATCTCAATATGTATCATTTATACATTCAAGTTATATTTCACAATATCATTTATTATTATCATTCATCAACACGAGGCTACCGAATTGGCAAAGAACACAGCTGAGGACAGTATAAAACACAACTAAATGTCAATCTATACATTCACAATAACACAATATAACAGTACACAAGTATTTACATTCCAACACCACCTATGGTCTTATGCCAGCATCAACTGGCCACCTTTTAAAACTAATCCTCAAATTTTGAGTATTATGAAAGTTCTTGAAAGGAATAAAATGGATAAAGGAAACCTATTTTAATTAAAAAGAAATAAGACAAGAGGACAGTGGTGGAAACTAGATATGCAACTGAGTCAAAGAAAAGTAAGAAAGATCTCGTTACGTGTACAGATGGTAAGAAAGTGCAAGACATTCAAGAGGTTGCTGAAGCCAATTCCAACCACAACTTTAAAATGAAAGATGATGAAAATATTATTGAGAGGGGTAATTAGTGCATCAGGTATAAATGGCTAAGAGGAGAGCATAAAGAGCAAGATCCCACTCTCTTGAGTCACTGATAGGTAAGCAAGCAGGACAACACACGTGTAGCTCTCCATCTTGCAACTACGCTTAGGAAATTACACATGCACGCACACAAATTCTCCTTCCATGACTGATAATTAACAAGAAAAAGAACATTACATTGCTTATGTTGGTTTACAGTTTCATCTAGTATGGCAAAAACAGGAAGGTACTTAAGAGTAACAAGCAGCAAGGCTCACTGATCCTGAAGAGATTGTAACCTTTGAAGTCCCAGTTTTGCTGCTGCTATCCTTGCAGTTCTATAATTCTTCCCTTGACCACAAAGAATTGGCAAGCCCAAAATCTGTTGGGATGAAATTATACAAAATGTATTAAGAAAACAATGTGAGTGAACACATTTCCAACCAATATAAAGTTCATTCTTAGCTGCTCAACAACCTGTTAACAACTAGGTTTGGCAATTGAAAGTTACAAAACACATTCGAAAGTAGGTTATGCCTTAATTCCACTATCCCAGAATAACCACTATACTGTACATCCTATGGAGAAGGCTTCATATGCCTAGCCGTGAGTAATGACACACTGCCCAGAGGTAGGCTTCATACTCCACCGGTATTCCTCATAATGTCAAATGGTGTATGTGATGGCATATACTTTTATGGAAAAAACAGTGTCAAATGTAATGAAATGCCAATTTCTGGGTGAGCCCCCAGAGGTCCGAAAGCTATTATCACTGAATCAGTGCCATACTACTAGGTGCCATCAATCGCAGAGTTCTATTGGCCTACTAGGGACCATGAGCCAGAACCTGGCCCCCTCAGATGTGCAGAAAGTGATGGGCTATGAACACTTTACATTAAGTCAACCATAACTGCCACCACCCTCCCCACTAACAGTTCTATGATGATGAAACACACCGACACCCTGGGAAAAGGAGCCTCCAGTGCTCAGCCAGAATCTGGCGTTTCATTACATTCAATGCTGTTTTTTTTGGGAGGAGTCCAGTTGGCTCCCTGAAGCTAACTACCCACAGAGAAGTACAATAAAGAGCACTCACCAGGGAGGAGGCAGCACTGCAAGAATCAACTCAAGGATAAGACTGTCTACTGCGACACACACACACACCTCAAAAGGAAGCAACACTATGTACAAAATAGTAACGATAATCGATAAAAAACTTATCAGCTCCCGAGACCTGGAACTTCAAGAATAAGAGGTCAGATATTTAAACTAGCTAAACAAAGCTGCTGAAGAAATAAAAAAAATTCACTTCAGCAGAGTGGTAGACAGTTGGAACAAGTTATGCGAGTGTTGTGGAGGCCAAAATAGTTGGTAGTTTCAAAGCGTTATATAACAAAGAGTGCTGGGAAGAAGGGACACTGTGAGCATAGCTCTCATCTTGTAACTACACTTCAGTAATTTCACAACCCAAAGCAACACAAGGAACCAGTAACGTTAACAAGATACATGGCCACCAAGACTCTGGTAAACCTCCAAAACCCCTGCACTCGAATATTGGCCCAAGACATATTAGCAAACACTGCTGTCAGAGTGGCATACTTCCGAACATCATGGGCACGAGGGTAGACCGCAGGTTGGCTAGACTTAATGATACCGCGGACAACCTGAGAAATACAAGCCCTGGAACAGGGAACGAAGGAAACCAAATCAACTAACAAATCCACCGAAGCAGAACCGATGGCACAAGGTAGCGGCAAAGATCCGCCACCAAACAGAGCATGATGCACCCCTGGCTGAACCAACCAAGCAACAACAAGGAAAGGACTCCTCCGGAAGCCCGCCGACTCATTCTTTGCTGGATAAGGAGGAGTCGGCTGCAAGTTAACAAATAGCTCACCAGGACCAAAAGAACAAAACCCCTGACCTGAAAGCAGTGTATGAAGCTAACCCACTCAACAACTAGAAGCCAAGGAGAGTAAAAATACAGCCTTGAAAAAACAATCCATGATGGAAGGGGCCACAAGAAACTGAGGAGAAAAAAGGAAAGAAAGAACCAGGTGAAGAGACCAGGCAGGCTCAGGAGATGCACGAGCTGGCTGGAGGTTAAAGCATGAGAAAGCTTGCAAAATGGGGCCAAAAAAGTGTTAGCCCCGAACACAAGCTGTAGCAGCATGATAAGAGGAGACAGTATTCAGAATCAGATGCCAAGAAAGAAAGGACAAAACAACCAGCTTGGAAAATTGAAGAGTAACAATGAAGAAAGAGAAAACGGTGAAAAGACCGCAAAGAAATCTCATGCATCAGCCGAGAAGATGATTCGAAGTGGGACACCGTTCACCCAGCCATCCAATCACCATATAAATGGCGATAAATATGCATGTTTAAGTCAAGATGCGTAGAGCAGAAGAGCCGAACCAGGAAAATATGTCACTAGCCCAACCTTCTGAAACAGGTGGAGCAGCAGAAAAACACCCGGGTTCAGACATCGAGTAAGCAGTGCCTGAAACCAGGGCTGGGCCAGCCCTCAAGGAGTCAAAAGAATCCCAGTGCCGAGACATCCATAAACATATCAAGAGACAGAAGGAAAGCACCACAGTACCAAACCTAAAAAAGTCCACAGTGGAAATCGGGGAACCAAAATACCCTGAGCCTTACTGGGGACAACAAACACACCATTAAAGTTCAGGTTCCTGTCTGTTCCTCATTTCAATCAACAACCTATCTGCTCTCATTTCTGCTTTTCATTTTCTTAATAATTTTAATCTCATCTTTATATCATCTCATCTAATATATTTACATCAACAATTACACTAGTGATTAAGAGTGAATGTAGCACACTGTTAACCTACCTGCACATTATACTTGGCAACGTCATCATTTTTATGACGAGGAACTTTCTCAAACTTTACTTTTCCAGGTGCTCTCTCATAGAGCTCACGCACACAGTTCACCGGGATGTTTATGAATGATTCCTCCACTCTGACTCCGATGAGCAATTCTACTACCTTCCAGGTTTTCTGAGGACAAACATTATGTAGTTAAATATATATCCCACATTATGTATGATAAATTTGATATTATAAGTTGATTTACTATAATGAATAAGAGCTAGAGTTTGAAAAATACTGTAATGAGTTTAACCCTCTTGGAGCATCTTTATAAAAACCTGCTCCACCTACCAGAAAAATATTTCCAATTTCTGAGGGGAGCCCCCTTGTGGCTCCCTGAAGCAACTATTACTGATAGTGCACCATCTATTGGGTCGCATCAGTTTTGGAGTACTATTTGGCCAATAGCCAGAACTTGGCCCCCTTAATAGAGGTGTAAGGAGCAGTGACATTTATTTACATACAGTATTTATTTATTTATACCACAACCAGGGAGGGCACCCAGAAAGTCAGCGAGACAAAACAATCAACAGATGGCTGTAGTAGAGACTGTAACCTCATGAACTGACAAAAGAACGCCCTAGCATTATAAACAATAAAAAAATACCAGCTGCAGCTCGTCAGCTCAACCTCTCCCACTCATCTGAGGGAAGGGGGTATGTAGCTCGCGGTCAGCTGGTGACACTGCCCTCAGTTCTATGCTGATGCGTGTAGTATGAGTATCGGGTCGCCTCTCTCCACTTGGGCTCCAGTCTCCTGCTTCAGTTAAGTTATTGTTCCTGACCATCATTAGATTTTATTTACATTTTCAGTGTAGCGTGAGCCTGGACATTAGTGCGCTTTGAGCTGCACGTGCACAGGGTTATCTTCCCTATGTGCTGTCTAGTACTGCATGCATTTCAGGGTTCTCTTTCCCCGGGGTGTTTGGGGGAGGGTCACTTCCTTGGACGTCATCCTTGCTTGTGGTGGTCCTCTCCCAGGTTGAGTTAGATTTCTTCAGTTTCCTATCTTTACTTGGGTTTGTTGGAGCATTTGTTGGCTTAGAATGCACCCAGTACTTGCATACTATGCATTAGTATGTCGAGGTTGGCATTTTCAGCTGTTGTAGCCAGGATGTGTTGCCTACTACACTGTTTTTATACGTAGTTCTCCAAAGCATTACGAGACAGGGACACCACACTATGGTTTCGTATATATAGATTCAGCAATGTATTATCTTTTCTAGATCTTGCATAGTGTTCCAGTGCCTGGGTATCATGCTTGGTCGATTCCTTCGGGCCCTGGTAATCTCCAGCAGGTTTGGGGGTCCCTATGGATTTCTCCCTGAACCTGATCTTGCTTTGAACGAATTTGGGGATTGTATGTCATCCATACCAGATGGCTACGTTCATTCCTTCTGCCTCCGCCATGACACCTGTTGGGTCAGGTTCTTGAGGTTATCTTGAGATGATTTTTGGGCTTAGCGTCACGGTGGCCGGGTCCTTGACCAGGCCTCCTTTTTGTTACATATCCACAGGAAGCAGCCTGTAACAGATGTCTAACTCCCAGGTACCTATTTACTGCTAGGTAACAGGGTGAAATAAACTGCCCATTTGTTTTCGCCTCCACTGGGGACTGAACCCAGAACCTCAGGAGTACGAATCCGAAGCGCTGTCCACCCAGCTGTCAGGTTCACATATTTTTTTTTTTTTTTTTTTTTTTTTTTTTTGCAGGGGCAAGAAGATCTTTTTTTCTTGTGCGGGCCCTAAGCCTCTGGCTGGCCCACTAAATGTTGCTTGTTTCTGCTTTACTTGGATGGAGTATGAGTATTTATGACTTGTATGGTGGCTTCAATAAGATTTTGTCCCATATGTTTAACAACAACTTCTGCTCTGTTGAATCTAAGTTGAAATCTTAATGGGTTTGTAACTCCGCACTGTGTTAGATAACGTTCCAGTGGTCTGTGGGGCATTTCTCCACAGTTCTGACATTTCCTATCATATTATAGAACCTGTAAGCCTATTTCTCATGCACATGGGTATCCAAGCCTGATGCGATGTAAGTGTACTTCTGTTCTTCTACTGCTCCCTTTCATCGAACTAAGTGGTTCATAGTTGGTTGGATTCTTGTATCAACCTGCAAATCCTGATGTTGCAACTGCTGTGTTGTGATCACTGTACACCTTCTGCATTGCTTTGTTTCTAATTACTTTCTTAATCTGTGATAGACTCTGTGGTATGTAAATGTCTACATTTCTTCTCTTAGTTGCAAGTTTTGCAGCTTTGTCTACAATGTCATTTCCTATTATTTCCTGTTTTTCCCCTATGGTGTCGGGTCACTGTAGGGAAGGCACAACTGTAGGCCCCCTACAGGGCAGTGACAACTTCAACCTTGAGTCATGTGGGGTTTGTTCTCATGCGACTACTCTTTCGGGTCCTCCTGTTGAGTTATGGCTTTTCAGGCAGCGACTACTTTATGAGTTAGCTTTCTGCCATGCACTTTCTTTCTCTATAGTTTCATGGTGAGTAGCTCTTGGAGGATTTTGATGTGCTTGGCAGAGCATCTCTTGCAGGGATTTTGGTTCTGTTATTGCAGCATCGGCTGTGCTTTCCAAATTATAAGCTCCTGTGCTCCAGGAAGCAGTTGCCATGTTCTTTTCCGCCCACCTCACTTATCACAGGCTGTGTTGGCTCATCTCTCGACTCATCATTTGTCCTGGGTCTGCTGTCCGCCTCCCCCTTTTCTGCACTCCTCTACCTGAAGGACATTGTTCTGCAATTTTTATCCTCTATGGGTACAGCCTGCTGTTCAAAACTGCAAAACAAGAGCTATGAGGAGAGGCTAGAGGTACTAAATATACCACATCAAAAAAATAAAAGAAAACGAGGTGACATGATCACTTTGTTCAAAATAGTAACAGGAATTGACAAAAGTGAAAAAGAAGAATACAGTACTTGAAAACTACAACTTCAAGAACACACAGTCATAGATTTAAAACTAAGAAAACAAAGCTGCCAAAAAGACATTAGAAATTTACTTTTGCAAGCACTTGGTAAACAGTTGGACCAAGTTAAATGAGAAGGCGTTGGAGGCCAAAACCGTCAGTACTTTCAAGGCATCATATAAAGAATACTGGGAAGGTGGGACACCATGAGCATAGCTCTTGTCCTTTAACTACACTTAAATAATTACTCAGATGAAAATGACTCATTATGATGATGTGACACTACATAAAAGTAGCCTTCCATAAGGGGGGCCAATATAAATGAGAAATGAGTGAGTTTGACACATGAAATATAATCTGACTTGATAAATTTGCTTACACACCCAAGGATTTTGCAAGTTCAAACATGTTATTCTTTCATTTATGACTTTTTTGTTAACAATTCTTACAAAATTTGACTAACCTCGAGAGATCTCCCACTGTCAAGATACACGGCTCCAATGATGGCTTCAACCAGGTCACCCAAAGCTTTAGGTACATCAACGTCCTGTAATAAAAAATGTAATTTATCATTGCAATATTCCTATATTTTATCTACTTGAAAGAGTAATAGATCCAGGAAGGCTGATGTGGTTTACATCTCATGATTAATCATAACCACAAAGCAGCAAATCTATTAAGGCTTGCACCTAACAGCTTTTTAAGAAAAATAGATAATGATACAAAAAAAAAAAAAAAAAACAGAGTTGAATGTAATGAAACGCCATTTTCTGGGTGAGACCCGGAGGCTCCCCGGACCTTTCCAGGTTGATATGGATATATTAGCTTTCTGGCATCAGTCAATGTGCATGGCGTTCTTGCCTACCAGGGACCACGAGCCAGAACCTGGGACCTCTCAGAAAGGCACGAGGAGCAATGGCCTATAGAAACCCCCGTGTGGTTGGAAGCATTTTATGTCTGCCATCAACTGGGTCTGGCACCCAGAAAGGTAGGTGCCCCAGAACAAACTCCTATTTTGGTGAAAATATTGCTCCGAAAGCCGAACGAGTGAACAGAACTACCCAAATGAAAATTAGCAAACTAGCATGATGTCATCACATTGCTGCGCAGCTGTCTGCATAACCCCCCCCCCACCCTCCCCGAGAGGGGGAGCCCAAGACCTCGCGCTGGACAAACCATCCCTAGCGCATCATCAAAGGGGGCAATTTTGAAAATGCCAGAGCAACCCACTAGCAACTGATGCCTTCTAAGTGGAGAGAGCACAGTGCCAACTGTTATGATCCCAGGTACCTGAAAAATGAGTCTACCTTTGAGTTATTCTGCAAGACCTGACCTAAATAAGAGGTCAAAGAAATATAGACATGGAGATACATATGTAAAATAATTGGTTAGATTTGATAAATAGTTTAAGAGTATGGGCAGTGATCAAGAATGTAAGTAAATGACTTAACATGTAAAGCATTCTCTGCCTGAAAAGCCCAACCTCATTGGGAGTCAGAACGAAGAGTTGCATGGGAAGAACAAACCCCACAAGAATCAGGGTTGAAGGTATCACCTAACTACCCAACAGATAGCATAGTTGAGGCAGAAGGAATGATCATCGCAATGTGGCAACGAGCAACCCTCAACCTCATACAAAGTGAGAGCAAATTCAGGGGTAATATACATGAGATCACAGAACTTGCAAGGGATTTCCAGGGCCTGAAAGGGAGGGGGGGGGGACCTCAGGACACCCAGGCACTGGGATCATATAAAATCAAGCCAACAACCTGGTATACGCAGCTACAGAGCCGATCTCAATGCTTTGAGGAAAGAGTACAAACCACCAGCCAAAGCCACTCCCAACCAGAGTGAAGATGGGAAAGTTTCAAGACCACTGGCTCACCTTAGCCGAAGGCCACCACAAGCGAGGAAGACCTCTAAGAAAGCGACTCCTGAAGATTGCAGAGAAGATAATCTTGGCAATGCAAGGACAGAACTAGGGAGCACACAGGAAAGGTAACCCTGCATACATGCAGCTCCAAGAATGCACAAACCTTGGCTCAAACTATATCACAGTGTACAGGAAATACCACCAAGTGCAAATGTTACCACTTAGTTGAACAAGCAGAACACTGAAGCCAGCATAACAAAGAGTTGACCTGATATCCACTACATCAGCTATAGCCTGGGACACCATGTGCCAGCTGACAGTGAAGTACCTTCCCCACTCTCCCAAACAAGTGGGAGGGTGGGCAAATGAGCTCACGTTAGTTCAGAGATATTTATATCATTTGTTTACATAGTTGTGGGAGTTCTTTAGTTGGGTGTTTAGGCATTAGTCTATTTTGAAGCAAGTAATGGCTTGATTTAACTCACTGACTTTCTACCAATCTTTCCCAGCGAGGTGGCGTAAATAAATGTCATCGTTCCCTTGCACCTCCTTGAGTAGGCTAGGTTCTAGTACTTGTTCCCGGTAGGCCTACAGAAGTCCCTGGGTGTTGTGACATAGTAGATGGTACCATCTCAGGATAGTAGCTTCCGAGAACCACGAGGGGATCCCCTAGAAAATTGCTTTTATTCTACCAATCAACTATGCAACTAAGAACCACACCCCCTGTATAATAAGAAAGTTATATTGCAGTATTTGTTAAATAGCAAATAATGATTTCATGCCAATACTCTTTACAGAATCTAACAATATTATCTTGGTTCACAAGTACAGTAATATAAAGTTTATATCTTGGAACACTTAATATCCTACCTCTCCATCCACCTCGTCTGCTTCAGTATTCAGAGTATCTTCCTCATAGGAGTGCTCACAAATTTTCAGAAAATTGTCAATAGAAGCCTCTAGTTTGGGTGCCAGGTAGAGTAAATGTTTGTGAAGTTTCATGTCTACAGCAACTCTGGCCAGAGTTTCATTCTTGACATAATATGATCTGCAATGAAAAACACAGATCAATAAAATTAGAAAAATCACACATTACTCTTGCAACATGAATAATCACACAAAATACATTATCTTAAGACTTATGTTACTTTCAACTATGGCATGTTGTCATCACTTTCATGGGTAGTGAGGCAGTTTAATTTGTGGAGTGGGGAGGCACCCTGACTGGCAGGGTGAAATTGCACAAAGTATCTCGGGAGTGTAATACAGACACTGCCTGCAAGACAAATCTTGAAAAGAAGAAAAGGCTAGAAACGAAGAAAACAAGGCGAGAACACAGTCCAAAGACCAAGTGGGTTCAAGTGGAGCATGAGCAAGCCAGAAGTGAAACAATGCATGTAAATGCTTACAAAATGGCACAGAGGAAGTATTGACACAATGCAAGCAACAATGCCCATGCCAGCACTGCACAAAAATAGGTGATTTGACACTAAGTGCCAATCAAGAAACCACAAAGGAAAAAACTCAGCATTGAATGTAATGAAACGCCATTTTCTGGGTGTGACCCGGAGGCTCCCCGGAGCTATACCAGGCTGATATGCTAATGTCAGACTTTGGCATCAGTCATGTGTATGGAGTTCTTAGGGCCTACTGGGGACCACAGCCAGAACCTGTCCCCCTCAAGGCAAGGGAAGCAATGGCCTATAGAAACCCCCGTGTGGTTGGAAGCATTCTATGTCTGCCATCGACCGGGTCAAACATCCAGAAAGGTAAGCATCCCAAAACAAACCTATTCTGGTAAAAATTACTACCAAAAGCCAAACTAGTGGATAGAACTCCCCGACATAAAACAAGCAAACAAGTATGACGTCACACGTCACCGCACCTGTCTGCGCAGCTTCCCCCTCCCTGGGAGGGAGAAGGGGAAGCCCCAGATCTCGCACGCCGGCTATCCACCCATCAGTTCTGAGGCTGGATGTCAAAACACGCGAAAAACCACCGACCGGAGGGAGGGAGGGAGGGTTGCCGGGGAGCCTCCGGATCACACCCAGAAAATGGCGTTTCATTATATTCAACGCTGGTTTTCTGGGGGGAGCCCCGTCGGCTCCCCGGAGCTAACTACCCACAGAGGAAGGTCAAAGGGACGGATCCGGGAGGCGAACACCATGCACCCCTCAATGGAAAGCGAGACAACAGGCTGAAACCGCCAACCCAAGGCGACACAGGCCCGAACGAGCCCGGAAACGACACGAGACAACGAGCAACCAGGCCCCTGTATGACCGCCAAAAAGCCCCGTGCCTTAAGTCAGCAAGGACACGCTGCCAAGACGGCAGCAAGAGCAGGAAACCACGAACGCCACGGGCAAAGAACACAGGCTGGTTAGCCGCAAAAGCACGGTGGACGACCCGGGACACCTTCTCCCGCGAACAGAGAAGAACGGAACTGGATAAACCGAAAGCGCGCCCAGGACACAGAAGCCACAGTGCGCAAATAACAGAGGAGGGCCTCAACTGAACACAAAACACGACGCACCTCCGGCCTGACCAACCAAACACCAACAAACCAAGGACCAACCTTCCCCCCTCCCCCCCCCCCCGAATACTGCAGCCTTACCCCGTGCCAGAAAAGAGGGAGACAGCCGCAACCAAACAAAACAAATGCCACGATTGAAGGAGAGCAAGAAGCTCAGCGGCCCAAGCCCTAGAGGCAAACGCCAACAGGAAAAAGAGCCGTCAAAACAAACCCGAACCGAAGGGGCCACCACCTACCGAGGAGAAGAAAGAGCACGCTGTCCAAAGACCAGGACAGCCCAAGCGACGCACGAACAGGCTGGAGGTGAAACAATGCACGAGACAGCCTACAAACGGCGCAGACGTAACACCAAGACCGAAAGCAAGCCGAAGCGGCTCCACCAGCGCCACACAAAACGAGACGACAGTATGCGGCAAGTCAACAATCCCCAACCCCCACCAGAAAAGCCAAGCCGACGCCAACAAACGCAGCCACCTAAGAAGGGACAGAAGGAAAAGGAAGGACCACCAAATTACCCCATACTGCTGCCAAGAAAAGCACGCAGGTGGGTTACCAACTATGAAGCCACCCGACCACCCACCAAAGGTGAGAGACTCGAGGCAGAACCCAACCAGCCCCGTCAAGGTTCATCCAAGCCTAGGATGAGGTGGAGCCGCGGGAAGATCTCGGGCGTGACCACCGAGGAGGCAGAGCCGGAAACCCTAGCTGACAAAAACGGAGACGGAACGTCCGTCGAACAGAAAACCCCCCCAACGCACGCGAGCTCGCCCAGAGACCAGAAACTATGAGCCCGACGAGAGACCCCAGAGAAGGAATGACTTGAGAATGGTCCAGGACGGACCGAAACGTCATCGTCCCTTCACCTTCTAGTGTGTGTCCCCCAATAACCCCAAAGCCCTCCTCCAACAATTGAGACAGGAAGATGTTCTCCCAAGAGAAGGCTCAGGGTAAGGGGGCAGGACCAGAAGGTTCCACTACCCCCATCATTATAATATGGACGAGACCACTCTGGGAAAAATCCGAGCTAAATCCTGACCCGACTCCTAAACCCCAAGATGGTTTGGAGCGAGAACCAGGGAAGGGAAGACCAGAAGGAACATGAACTACACCTGAAGGGTAATTAAATCTATTAAATCCTACTAGAGATGATATACAGACAATTGAGAACATCCCTCAAATAAGCCCATTTATGAAGAAATTGTGCAAAGGTACATTTACTTGACGTTCCGATATAGAATTCCTTTCTTCTCTGGACAAATGCCTCTCTAATTCTACAAGTGATAAATTGGGTAAATGATAAGAGCAGAATCATGGATGAACGGAATCATTAGTAAGGCCTTACCTCAAGTCGGATATCTTCCCGGGGGAATAAGAAGCATGACGAGAAAAGACTTGCCCTGTTACCAAGTAGTCCAAAACTGCATCCCCTAAAAACTCAAGTCTCTGGTTGCAATCAGTTACCTGCAATATGATCAGGAGTATCATTATTTAGTGACTAATTTAAATACCTGTAACATGAAAAATCCACATGCACGTGACAAATTTAATACAAAAACTAGCATTGAACGTAATGATACACCTCTTTCTGACTGGGCCATGGTGGTTTCTTAAAGCTAGCCACACAGAGATAGGTCCACACATGTCACATTAGCCCCACCAATCCTTAACCTCCATGCTGCAGCACATTTATTGTGACATTCTGGTGGTGCGCTGAAAATGAAGTGTTCATTTATAAATGAAGCGCCCATGTTTTAAAATAAAGCATGGGCGATTCAAGACCCGCGAGTTGCCACAAATATATTTTCATTAATTTTTCAATGCATTTTCAATTATTTCTAATGACTTTTTTTTTATCATATCTGATGCACATTGGTGTCCTTTACAATATGTATACAGTAGAATGTTCATAATGTTCCAAGGAACTGTCATACATGTGTCACTAATGTGTTCACACAAAATTTTTATTGCTGTAATATTATGTGTTCAATATTCAATTTATTTACACTTATGTACACTCACTCACACACTATTTGCTAAAACACTGTTCATCTATACTACTTGTATCAGAAGCATCATCACTGAACCCAGAAAACGATTCATCTAGAGTATCATCTATAAAAACTGGAGATGGCACGGGTGGTCAAGGTGGTGCTCAACTACTTCTAGATATGCTCGCTGTATCGTCTTCATCTGTGCTGTATCACTTGTATCTGACACTTGTATTAGGTCTTTATCGTGCCTAGCGTCATCAATATCATGACCCCCTTATGTTCTTCAAACAATAAGGTCTCAATTTCACTAACAGAGAGTTATCTTTTAACACCGCGTTGGATAGGGGATTGGGCGCCAGAGGCACGTGTACTACCCACGTTTGCTCACTCAGAACTGAGCCAGCCAGCAGCCCTGGGGCATGCCGGAATTTTTTTAAATTAAAAAAAAAAAGAAAAAAAAAAAAAAAAAAAAAAAAAAATTACTTCCCAGATATATGAACATAATTGAATCACTAATATGAACATTATAATTTTGAGTATAGCAATTATTGAATAGCAGAAATTGCTATTTATGAAATTTTATAGTATAGCAGAAATTGAACTAAAGCTATAAGAATCATACAAAACCCAGGAGAGGCAAAGAGAGGTAAAGGTCATCAGTGAAATAGAGAGAAATCTGAAATATTTTTTTCCTCCTATGTAAAATCAAGATCAAAAACCACATCTAGTATCAGACCCCTGCGAAAGGGAGATGGGACTTTCACCGATGACAACAAAGAAATGAGTGAGATACTGAGCAAACATTATGACTGTTTTCAGCGAGCCACTAAACTCACTAAAGATTGATAACCCAAATGAATTTTTCATGGACATGATACCAACATCAAATCATATATCAGACGTCACCCTATCCCCACTGGATTTTGAGGAAGCCATAAACAGTATGCCTATGTATTCTGCACCAGGCCCTGATTCTTGGAACTCCATATTCATCAAGAACAGTAAAAAACCACTATCACAGGCCTTTCACATTCTTTGGAGACAAAGCCTAGATACTGGCATTATCCTTGACATACTAAAAACAGCAGAGATAGCACAACTCCATAAAGGAGGAAATAAGGCAGAGGCAAAAAATTACAGACCGATAGCACTAACATCGCACATCATAACATTTTTTGAGTGTGCGCTAAGAAGTAAGATCACAAAATACATGGAATCACAGCATCTCCTTAACCCTGGACAACATGGTTTCAGAACAGGGCACACTTGCTTGTTACAGTTGCTGGACCACTATGACATGGCATTAGATACCATGGAAGACAGAGAAAACGCTGATAAAACTTACACAGATTTTACAAAAGCCTTTGATAAATGTTACCATGGTGTTATTACACATAAAACGCGTTCAAAAGGAATTACCGGAAAAATAGGCAGATGAATACACAATTTCCTGACTAACTATTACACATTTCCCAATGTGTAATAGTCAACAAAATAAAATCCCATCCATCAACCGTGAAGAGCTCAGTCCCCCAGGGTACTGTGCTTGCTCCAGTACATTTTCTCATCCTCCTATCGGATATAGACAAGGACACAATCTATAGTACTGTACTGTATCATCCTTTGCAGATGACACTAAGATTTTCATGAAAGTAGATAACATAGAGGACAAGGCAAACCTCCAATCAGATGTAAATCAGGTCTTTCAGAAAACAGAAAATAATATGGTGTTTAATGAAGATAAGTTCCAGCTCATGCACTACGGAAAAAATTAAAATATGAAAACGGAAACCATGTACAAAACGCAGTCAAACCATGACATAGAACAGAAAGGCAATGTAAAAGATTTGGGTGTACTCATGTCGGAAGATCTTGCCTTCAAAGAACACAATAAAGTAGCCATCACAACTGCAAGAAAAATGACAGGTTGGATAACAAGAACCTTTCACACTAGAGATGCTATATCGATGAGGATACTTTTCAAGATGCTAGTGCTCTCTAGAGTGGAATACTGCTGCACAAAGACAGCCCCTTTCAAAGCCGGAGAAATTGCTGACCTGGAGAGCGTGCAGAGATCCTTTACTGCTAAAATCCACTCAGTAAAACATCTAAACTACTGGGACCGACTAAAAAGCCTAAACCTGTATTCTCTTGAGCGCAGGCGGGAGATACATAATAATCTGTACGTGGAAAATAATTGAGGGGCTGGTCCCAAACCTGCACACACAAATAACACCACATGAGACCAGAACGCATGGCAGGACGTGCAGAATATCCCGTCGAAAAGCAGAGGTGCAACAGGTACTCTGAAAGAGAACTCTATCAACATCAGAGGCCCAAGACTGTTCAACACGCTTCCACTACACATAAGGGGCGTAACTGGCCGACCCCTCACAGTGTTCAAGAGAGAACTGGACAAGCCCCTCCAAAGGATACCTGATCAACCAGGCTGTGATTCGTACGTCAAGCTGCGAGCAGCCTGGTTGACCAGTCCAGCAACGAGGAGGCCTGGTCGATGACCGGGCCGCGGGGATGCTAAGCCCCGGAACAACTCCAAGGTAAAATAAGGTAAGGTAAGGTAGCGATGATTCACACACTTTATTATATAAATATATCACACTAAACATTATTGAACAATATTACTGCAAAAAAATAAGGAAAAATCAATCAAGAGACATTGAAATAATTAGATAATAATAGCTTTGTGGCAACTCCCGCCTGACAGCTCTGGCAGAGCTGACCGCCTCCGACGATTGCTCTGTCAACGCCTCAATTTTGTCAGACTTCCTCACCCTATTGCAGCCAAAATATGTCGCCTACGATTCCCCCCTCCCCCCATGCCCAGGAACACAAGTGAACACTTTTGTAAGAGGATTTTTTTTTTTCTTACACCTGGGCGTGTTGCAGGCTATAATCACAAGAGCAGCCCAGGGGTTAAAATCGGATTTTCTTGGCCTGCGCTTCGCCTGCCACAAGTATTGTCGGGCGGTGCAGTCCAGTGGTTAATAGCCAATTGAAGAGCAAGGCCAGAATGTGGCCTCCCCCCCATCATAGTGACAATAAGCAGTTTTTTTTTATGATTACCGAAAAACAAAAAAATATCATAGAGAAATGAAGCTGCATATGCTTCCACCATGCATTTAGCTTAACCCCCACCCCCATTTTTGTTTTTTGTTTTTTTTGCAGGGATATTCCTGCATGAGCCCTAAGCCTCTGTCTGGCCCACTGGGGATAAACCCACCTAATTATAGCTGGCTACAACAAGGAGGCAGCACCCTGGGAGTTGCCAGCTCCCATATCAATACTTTTCAGTTCAGAGCCTATGACTAGACCACCAACTGATGCACTTGGTACTTCTTGAAGAAAACTATCTAGTTTTATCTTGAAGTCGTCCTCAGTTGTTCTGGCAATATTTCTTATACTTGCTGGGATGATGTTGAACAACCGTGGCTCTTTGATGTTGATACAGTGTTCTCTGATTGTGCCTATGGCACCCCTGCTCTTCACTGGTTCTATTTTGTTCTATTATTTCATTCATGGTATTTTGCTCTCTTTGCCTTTCCTAGATTTTATATGATTCTTGCAACTCTGGGCTAATAAACCCTCTTTAGTTTCATTTTTTGTTCTTGAGGCATTTAAGATGATTAGGTGTCTCTTTGTCGAAGATAGAGCACAGCAAATTGCTGTTATTTCTCGGTAACAGCCCATCACATTTACATGAAAATGAGTTAGTCGAGGGAAATATGTTTGCAACATTCTTGCTACCCAACATAACTTCCACCTCCCTAAATTAACACAACTATACTCACCAAAACATCATTACAAGATCGTATGGAGAAATATCGGGACCCTTGGCAAATACCCATATTATATAATATTTATTGACAAAAACTTGTTTGTTTTAAAGCATCTAGTGAATCTGTAATGTACTGTTATGTATTTTTTATTCATAAAATTTATCAAGTGTTACAAGTGTTGAGATTATGAAAAGATAAAGAATGGATGTTTGGATGATAAATTTAAATTTATTTTAATTTTGTCTGGGACAGGCAGCCTGTGTATGTATATATGTGGGCTTATTTTGAAGTTCCCCATCCCCCTTCCAGGTAGAACTACTGACCCTGCCCAGGATGTAACTCCACAACAGTTGACTATCTCCTAGCTATTTATTAACTGCTAGGTGAACAGAGGCATTAGCTGGAAGGAAATGTCTTCAACCATTTCTGTCTCGCCCGGGATTTGAACTCTGGAGTCTCGATTGCAAGTTGTGTCAAGTTTAAGAATCTATTCAAACACTGTTCATCCAGGAGAGAGAAAAACAGTGAAAGTTAGATGGATCAAAACAGTTACTATTCTTTGTGACAGTATGAACCAGAGTATGTTTTCAAGAGGAAGAACAATTTTAGGAGACAGAAAATTGACAGAAAAATTAATATACCTGTGCTGTAGGAGCCAGCTCGGAAGCACTATTAGCACACAGAATGCAGACCATCTGGAGAGTAAAAGCTATGGGTAAGAGTCTGCCCAATACTGCATCGCTTTACCTTGTTTGGAGAATAAGAGCTGTGGGTCACAGCCTGCACAATAAAAGCTTGGTCATCAAATCTGTAGTTAATTGCCTCCTCTAGTCGATCAAGGCATGCAGTGTAGTATAATCTTCTTATTTCAGTCTTTGCCCACGACTCTTCGCTCAGCAGTGGAGAGATGATCTCTAAGGGTGATTTCAGCAAAGACTCGTTCTGAAATATAGTTTCTCAGTCAATACACTCAACCTTACCACCAAAGAATTTAAGAATAACAATGAAAAACAGTGGATCTAAAAAATCTGAATAATTGTGATAGGGCCAGTTTAAAATTTGTGAATTGACTTTTTTTTTTCTTTTTACTATTATGTACTAAATTTGGGAGGCATTTTCTTACTGCAAATGATTGAACACATCCTTAAGTTATGCAATTTTTCTTAAATACTGTTATTGTTAAGCCATGAGAATCACACCAGGCCTCCAACTCTCCCATGCTGACCTACCAGAAACAGGACCAGAATTCCCCATGTTGTGAGGGAAGCTTGTTTGATTATCAAACAAGATTATAAGATTGTTATTATGATTTGATGATGGAAGAATATGATTATCTACTAAAACTGAGAAAACCAACTAGAAATGTTTGGTTAAACAAAACAAGCTACTAAAAAGAAGGAAATGAACAATGAGGAAGGGGCAACAAATCAATGCCTTGGGTGACCAAACTTAGACCTAATGGGTCTGGCCTTCATGAGATGGCAGCCCATGTCACCAAGGGTCCAGACCCACTTAGGAGCTGCCAATACCAAGCCCCAAAATCCCCAAAGAAAGAGAACAGAGGAGGGATGAGGAGCAACTGAAGAACTACAAGAAAAGTGAGTTTCATCACAACAGGTCACAACTTTACGAACACCAACTAATACAAACCGGCCTCCCAAGTCCCAGGCAGTCTTGTGTTTAGCACTATCGCCGGCGCCACGCGCGCACCGCAGACTTTGACGTCCTGGGGCCAATGGTGCGGGCGAGCGTGCGGCGACACCTAAATGTGTATACTCGTTTCAGTTTTCTCACCTTAATTCTTGTGCTACGTCGTTCGTTTTGGTATCATTGTGTTCGCAATTAAATTCCCTGCAGATGCATATGCATATAATGTCCAAAAGTCTGGCGAGACTCCCCACAGCAAAGCCTAAAGTCGGAAAAGTTACTGTGAGCGCACAAAATCAGTAAAATGTGTATACTCGTTTCAGTTTTCTCACCTTAATTCTTGTGCTACGTCGTTCGTTTTGGTATCATTGTGTTCGCAATTAAATTCCCAGCAGATGTATATGCATATAATGTCCAAAAGCCTGGTGAGACTCCCTGCAACAAAGCCTAAAGTTACCTTGTGAACGAGCACCAATTTGCACACTACAGCCTAATGTGTATACTCGTTCAGTTTGATAACATCAATTTTCATGTTACATCGCTCGTTTTGGTATCAAACTGTTCACAAAATAAAGGCGTGCATTTTAAAACTAGTCCCATAATAATAGAGCAATAACTGGAATTTTAACAAATATTTTAATTTTGGACGCTCATCATCAAAATTATTTATACATTTCCAGTGTTCTGACATAAAATTTCATGTTACATCGCTCGTTTTGGTATCAAATTGTTCGCAATATAAAGGCGCGCATTTTAAAACTAGTCCCATAATAATAGCATAATAAGTAGAATTTTAACAAATATTTTGAAATTTAAAATTTAGACCCAAAAACGTATTTATAATCTTTCAAGTGTTCTGACATCAAGTTTCATGTTACATCTTTCATTTTGGTATCAAATTGTGCGCATTCTAAAGGCGCTTATTTTGAAACTACCCGAGGTCAATCGGATAAAAAATGAATTTTATACAAATACTTTTGTAGTGGACGCAAGTCCTGTCCTCAGCTAGGACTCGAGAGAAAAAAAATGGACGCGAGTCATGTCCAAAGAGAACGATAGTGTTAACTAGGTATAAACTCCAGGCTGGAGATGCATACTCCAGGATTGGTCTGATATATGTGGTATACCTTTACAAGGTTCTGAATTAAACAAGTTTCTAAAGGCAGTTCTTATATTGGTCAATATAGCAAATGCTGCTGATGATATCCTTTTGATTTTGAAAGGATTTTTTGTCTTGTCTTCCCTTCGAGGTTGTTCCGGGACCATCTTCTGGGACCGTGTACTGTCGCCTCGTCTTGGGTGGTACTGGCAGAGTCGCTCCAGCTTGAGTTCGGTGTGGCTGTTCCTTCTGCTCCATTCTGTTTGCTGTCTTGGGCGTTGTTTCACCTCTGGCCTGCTCTTGATTTTTGGTGCCGTCCTGGTCGTTGGCCCTAGTGGTCTGTTTTCTTCTCCTCCTCATTTTGTTTTTTTAGGTTAGGGCGCGTGGCATCCGCATCCCGGATCCTTCCCTATTTTCCTTATCTGTGGCGAGGTAGCTCCAAGGAGCCAACGGGGCTTCCCCCAGAAAACCAGCATTGAATGTAATGAAATGCAATTTTCTGGGCGAGTCCCGGAGGCTTCCCGGCATCCCTCCCTCCCTCCCTCCGGTCGGCGTTTTTTCACGTATTTTGACATCCAGCCTAAGAACTGCCAGTTGGATCGCCGGCGCGGATGGTCTGGGGCTCCCCCTTTCCCCTCCCGGGGAGGGGGGTAGGGTACGCAGACGGCTGCGTGGTGATGACGCCATGATAGTTTGATAATTTTGTTTGGAGAGTTCTGTCCACTTGTTCGGCTTTCGGTAGCAATATTTTTACCAGAATAGGGGTTTGTTTTGAGGCGCCTACCTTTCTGGGTGCCTGTCCCGGTTGATGGCAGACATAGAATGCTCCCAACCACAGGGGGGTTTCTATAGGCCATTGCTCCTCGTGCCTTTCTGAGGGGGCCAAGTTCTGGCTCGTGGTCCCCGGTAGGCAAGAACTTCAAGCATTTTGACTGATGCCAGAAAGTTATACATATCCATTCAGCCTGGATAGCTCCGAGGAGCCGACGGGGCTCCCACCAGAAACTATATTGATGCGTTATTTCCCGCCTCACGGCTAGCTTGGTATGACCACTCCAAAGCGCTTGCTTGTTGAACGCTCATAAATCGTGACATCATTCCAATACTTCCAAGTTTCACCATCACCAAAGCAAGCCACATATAAATCGTTTAGTATTTTTCCAGTGATCATTTTAATAATAGACTAAACAAACAAAAATATGAAATGATTTTTCTTGTGCACCAGGAGGTTGTTAACTACTAAAACAGGTGTGCAGCCAAAAGCTTAATTCATTCAGATACATCACAGCATTCATGAGATTGTACCAAAAGCTACAGACACCTACCTCAAAGTGGCACAGAGAGAGACCCCCTTACCATATCAAAGAAAGCATGCTTGAGTGGCACATGTGGTAGGAGCTAGAAGGGGAGAAGCTTTACAGGGATTAATTTGTACCACCCATCTTGTTCATACATTAGATGGCAAGGCTGAAAATTATATTGTTTCTTTTTTTATGAAAAGAATGAGAGTAATTACAGTGTGCATATTCTAGTATCCAAGGAGAACATCCTTATATGCAATAATGACCTCTTATAGCAATGACTTTGCTAATGCTCTCATTTTAAGGAACATTTTCCCTTCATTAAATGATTTGTGTGTATAGAACCTCCACCAACATGCTTACATTATAAACTCCAATACCCAACATATGAAGAAAGTTGATGGCCGATTCACTGCCACCAACGAGTAGGTAAGCTCCTATTAGTGCTTCAACGCTGTCTGCTATGCTCTTATCTGACAACACATGTTCTGTCCATGGATTGTAACACATCTTTTCTTTCTTCCTCTTTTCTTGCTTCATCTTCTTAACTATCTGCAACAAATTCACAAACAATTTATGGCACACACAGTTAAATGCATGAAAATACAACAGAAAAAATAAAAGTGTCAAGTGTAATGAACTGCCTTAACCACTGCACTGCGCAACGCGTCTTGAGGCTCACGATGGGTGGTGCGCAACGTGCCTCAGGGATCTTATAGGTATACCTTATCATTCAAAACTCCCGCTGCTACATGGGGTTTACATCAGCTACTTCAGGGCTCTCCTAAACAGACACCATTTAAAAAAAATCGTGGGCAACATTCCCGGGTGTGAAGGTCTCAGTACTGAGTGAGTAACCAAGGCTGGTGCACGCAGCATGAGCTAACAGCATTGCTGTTCAGCTTGTGACCACAGCATTACCTAAAAAAGTCCAAATATATATGTATCTGGTGTTATTTAGCCATGATAGTATTACAGAAGAGCCTGACTGATAAAGACTGTGTACAATATCAGTGAATGTTCAGATATCAGTGAATAAATGCTGTTCAAGATGTTCACAGCGCTAGCCACAGCACACTGCCATTATTTCATCCATCTAAAATTCTTCAAACAACTTCTCATGTTCCATTACAAAATAAACATGTGGAAAATTAATCATCATGTACATGATTTAGTGATCAGGATTCTGATAATAGCAGGAATGTGGTGAGAATTAGCAATGTGGGAGGTGGTGTATTGTTGGTGAGGGGAGGGAGGGAGATAGCGTTGTCTGCTGGCTGGTGTGTGGCAACAAGTTATTGTCTGGAATCACAATACCAGCTTAGTGGTTCGCTATGGTGAACCCAAGTATAGATACTTATATGTAACGTGTGTATAGAGTGTAATAACAGAGAAATCAGTTTATTGAGAGGAACCATTTTGGTGAGGGAATGGGTAAAGCTGTCGTCTGCTACCTGCTGTGTGACCTGTTATGCAGTGGCCACTATGCTGTTTGGACATCAGACCAGCATAGTTGTACAGTTATGGTGAATAAAACATGTAGATACTTATATATAATGTGGGTATGTAGGGTAATAACACCACAAACAGTATTGTTGTGGGATAAATATTAATGTGTCTGGCCGTGAACCAGTGAGGGAGGTAGCCGTTAGCTCACACAGAAATCACAATAGTGTGATGCATCAAATGAAAAAATCCACAAGGGCCGTGATGAGGGTTCAAACCTACATCCGAGAGGATCCCGGACACGCCTTAATCGAAGGAGAAGAGGTAGAATAGATTATTGACAGAGCCCGGGTGCATGGGGAAATTGTGTAAAACTCTGGTTTGTCTCTCGGAGAGACTACAGGATCCGTGTGAGGTCAGTGGAACTCCTGGTTGCAATTCTTTCCCACATCGTGACAGTCGATTAAGGTGCGCCTGGGATCCTCTCGGACGTAGGTTCGAACCTTCACCATGGCCCTTCTGGATTTGTTCAGCCAACAGCTGTGTATGTGGGATAACCTCTCTTATTGCCTGAACTCGTCTTATCAGCTTAGTTGTACAGTTATGGTGAATAAAACATGTAGATACTTATATATATTTTGTGTGTATATAGTGTAATAAGACGACAAACAATATGGTTGTGGGAGGAATGTTAGTGCGTCTGGAACTGAACCAGTGAGGGAGGCAGCCATCAGCTGTGTGTGTGGTGCGACCTCTATTATTGCCTCAACTCATCATACCAGCTTAGATGTACAGTTATGGTGAATAAAACATGTAGACACTTATACTGTATATAACATGAGTAAATAGTGTAATAAAAACAATAACAGTATGGTGGGAGGTGGAATGTTGGTCAGAGGGTGTTGAAGGTGGGAGGGAATCAGCCATGCTGTGTCGCGCCCACTCTTGTTGTCTTGGGCTCACTATACCAACTTAGTGGTTCGTTATGGTAAACACATATGTAGATAGGTATATACAATATGTGTATGTAGTGTAATAACAGCAAAAACACTGATTGATCGTAGAATATAATATACATGTCACACATATGAGCCCCATAATTTTCAGCATAGCAATATTCCATACATTGAACTACTGTATATAAATTCCACAAATTCCACACTTTTGAATAAAATTACAGCAAAAAAACAGAGAAGAAATGAATGAGAAATATAAAAATAATTGTGAAACATTATATTCGTGTCAACTGCCGCCCCACAGGGTGGCGGGGCCCTAGTGACCTTGAGCACTCCATTGCTCAGCGCCCATAATTTGCTCAACTTCTGAGCTCCATCGCAGCTTAAGTATGTCACATACAATACTTTTTTTTTTTTAGTTTCCAGTGATCAGAGACTGTATTTTAACAATATAAGAGAAATTTTTTGAAAGAATTTATTTTCTGCACACCAGGTTTTTTTCATATTTTAATGCAGAACAGTGCAATGGTCAATCTGGGTTACAGTAAAACGAAGCTGCTTGCAGAAACTGCGTGACAGCAGATTCCGCAAACAGCAACGGACAAAAGAGCGACAAAAACCTAGGAGCCAAAGCCCAAGCAGATTCCAAAGAAAGAGCAAGCACAGCCTGTTGGCACGAGGGGCAAGAAGCAAAATACAGAGACACTGCCTCCTTGAGAATTGGCACAAACAACTTCAACAAAGCAGCCAACACTGTAGCTGCTGAGGCAAGCACAACCGAATGAAGACTTGACACCCAGCATCTCTACATCCTCTTCAAGCCAGTTCGAGGACAGCTCGAGAAGGGAAAAGAAAAGCAAGACCGAGGCCAAATGCCCCCCTGGTGCACAAATCCTCAGCCACCAAGAAAGCCAAAAGGGAGTGAACCTGCACATGCAGTTGCACAATGCCAACATCCCGAAGATGCACAGGGGCAAACAAGCACGCATTAATGTGCTCAAACTCAGCCCCCAGGTAAACCTGTAACACAGTGGAAGTCTCATACCAATCAAGCATGCGGGTCTGACAAAATCCATGTCATGCCCCCAACGAAAAAAGGACATTCTGCCGACTATGAAGACTCCGGTACATCGTAACGCACCCAAAAGTGAAAGGTCGAAGTGAACTCAAAAGAAGAGAGATCCATCACCGAGGCATAATCCGGGCCTCGCAGAAGGTAAGCCGCGATAGCCTCCCGAACCTCCTTAGGTGGGATTCAAGAAGCCGAAAACCTCCGGAAGGAAGGAACCTAAGTACCCAGGGGAAACCAGAACTGAACCGGGGAAAGAGCTGAACCCAATCATACTTGTACAGGGAAGGAGTAAGAAAACCCCCCTCCCCTTGCAACAACAAGCCCTGCTGCAAGGGTACCAACACCCAAGTGGGGTCAAATGGGACCCAGACCCAGGCCCCAGGCAAAAGTGGCAAGTGACACCCTAAGACAAGGGGACAGAACAACCTACAAACTCCCACTCAGCAAGCTGAAACCCAGAGGACGCATCCATAGGTCCAAAGAGCCTTAATGGGGTTTTCCTGGGCCCTTAGGCTGACTGCTAAAGGAAGCCTAACAAGGTATTGCTAACCGGTTGGGACCAAACAACCACGAAAACTGCTAAAAACTTGAACCTCTGCGACATGTACAAGCACGGAGGCTTAGCAGAGGACCACCAATATAACAGAAGGGTAAATAAACCAAGAGGGCAGACCCCCACCAGGCAAAAGAAAGAAAAACTGCGAAAGCACAATGTCCCCTGGAGGAACAGAACCGGTTGCTGTGTAAAATGGGAGACAAGCTTCACAATAACTTGTGCCCCTACCAGCAATGATACAACTTCCTACCCAAGGCCAAACAGTGGATACAAAAAACTCCAACTGGCCCCAAGGGCAGGCAACTGCAGAGCAACAGACCCCGTACTAAAACGGTTCCCAAACGCCCTGTGGAAGGGAACCCCAAGATGTAAGGGTAGTACTTACAGGACGCCTAGGGAAGGTGGCCCTAAGCGCATGCAGCCCCAGTACTGATCAGTTATTCCTGGCCTGCACACCACACACTGCATAAACACTCCACAAAGCACAGAACTGCAGAGTCAGAGGCCAAAGTTGACGACCTCCACAGTCCACATCAGCCGAGAAACTGAATGCAGGAGCGGCCGGTGTGAGTGTTTCAGGGGCCCCCCCTTCCCTCTCTGGGGTGGGGTAGACGAGCAGCGTGAGTACCGTTTGCTTGTTTTAGTGTGGCCGTTCTGCCTCCCAGTTCAGCTTTAGGTAGCAAATTTTACCATGTGGGTTTTTTGTTACACCTACCTTTCTGGGTGCCAAACCCCGATCAATGGCAGACATGAAATGCTTCCAAACACATGGTGAAGGGGAGGGGGGTTGTTCCATTGGCAATTGCTCCTCGTGCCCCTCTGAGCGGGCTAGGTTCTGGCTTGTGGTTCCCGGTAGGCAAGAACTTCATCAACTGATGCCATGGTCTAATACATACATATCAGCCCGGTAAGCTGTAGGGAGCTGTTATCTTGAGGTTATCTTGAGATGATTTCAGGGCTTAGTGTCCCCGTGGCCCGCTCCTCGAACAAGCCTCCTTTTTGTTATACACCCCCAGGAAGCTGTCTAACTCCCAGGTACCTACCCGCCAAACACACACCGAAACTACGACGTTGGTACAACGTTCGAACAAGTTTTAACACCTCCTAACAAGTTATCACAACCAATATAGCAAGTTGTAACAACGTTCTAATAAGTCATAAACACATTAAGCCAAGATGTAACAACCTTATTACAAGTTGTAACAAGCAGAAAATAGAGACAGTTTCGGTTTGTGTTTTCAGGGTATTTACTGCTAGGTAACAGGGCCATCAGGGTGAGAGAAACACTGCCCATTTGTTTCCACCTCCACCGGGGATCGAACCCGGAACGTCAGGACTACAAATCTGAAGCCCTGTCCACTCAGCTGTCAGGCCCATGAAAGGCTGTAGGGGCTACCCACAGAAAACAAGTTAAAAACCATTCTGACACATTGAGATTATACAGTGGTACCTCGGGTTTATGAATGCCCCTCTTTACAAACTTTTTGGGTTACGAGCCTGATTTCTTCGGAAAATTTGAATCGGGTTACAAACTTTACCTCGGGATACGAGTTTGTTGATATGCGTATGGTCTACCTAGCACGTGGTGGCACGGCGATTGCGCCTCAGTTTCCCAGTGCCTTCCACCTGAATTCTTTGCAAGGATTTACAGTTTTTTTTTATTTTTGGCTATTTGAACATAAAAGTTGTTATATATCTCACCATGGGTTCCAAGAAAGCCAGTGGTAAGATTCAAGGCAAGAAAACACAAGTGAGAATGACCATTGAGAAAAAATAAGATCATTCGTAAACATAAAAATGGTACACGTGTTGTTGAACTAGCTAGGCAGTATAATAAATCTTCAGGGGGGAAGGAGAAGGCAGTAGAGGATGTCCCTTCCTCATTAATTAAGAAAATGTGTGCAGTATGGGAAGAACTGCAAAGTTTTGCTGAAAAGAATCACCCAGATAAATCACCCAGCCGTTGCATTGATCTTATTAATGACAATGTGATGTCTCACTACAAACAAGTGTTGCAAAGAAGGGAAAAACAATCTTCAATGGAACGATTTCTAGTGAGAAAATCAAGCAGAGAGCCAGAAGCAGGTCCTAGTGGTATGCAGGCAAAACGTGCCAGAGTGTGCACCCCAGAGAAGTCCTCACTGCCTGATATTATAATGGAAGGGGATTCCCCTTCCAAACAGTAACACCTCCCCCCCTCATCACCGTCTTCCATATGCCAACAGGAGTCATCAGTAAAGGGAAGTAATAACTTGCACATACTTTTGTAGTGAAAATTTGGGTGAATTATGTATAAATTTACTTTAAAGTTCATTTTTTGGGGAGTCAGGAACGGATTAATTCATTTCCCATTATTATGGAGAAATTCGATTCGGTTTACGAATTTTTGGGTTACGAACCATCTCCAGGAACGGATTAAATTCATAAACTGAGGTAACCCTGTATATGGGAAATTATCTTTGTGGCAACTTCTGCCCCACAGCAGGGCTGAAGTAGACTGCATCAACTGCTGTGTTAACACTTTGAGGTTCCACAGACTGATTATCTCGTCATTTATTTTTCTACTGAATGTGTTCCAACGACGCAATACTGAGTCACTCATTAAAATATTTTTTAAAAATTTAAATTTTATCAGATCAATCTTGTAGTGGTTTTAAAATAAGCGCCTTTAGATTGCACACAATTTGATACCAAAATCAAAGATATAACATGAAACTTGATGTCCAAACACTTGAAATATTATAAATAGGCCTATGGTCCGAATATTAAAATAATTGTTAAAATTCTATTTATTGTCCTATTATCTTGGGACTAGTTTTAAAATGCGCGCCGTTTTATTGCGAACAATTTGATACCAAAATGAAAGATGTAACACAAATATTTATGTCAGAACACTGGAAAGATATAAATAAATTTGTGATGATGAGCGTCCAGAATTAAAATATTTGTTAAAAATCCAGTTATTGTTCTATTATTCTGGGACTAGTTTTAAAATACTCGCCTTTTTATTGCGAACAATTTGATACCAAAATGAGCGACCTAGCACGAAATTTGATGTTATCAAATTGAACGAGTTGAACATTAGGTTGCAATGTACAAAATGGTGCTCGTTCACGGGTAACTTTAGGCTTTTCTGCGGGGAGGCACTCCAGCCTTTTGTACATTTTATTCTTACACATCTGTAGGGAATTTAATTGCGAACACAATGATACCAAAACGAGCGACGTAGCACGAGAATTAAGGTAAAAAAATGGAAGGAGAATGCACATGTTACTGATTTTGTGCGTTTTTGCCGACTTTACGCTTTGCTGTTGGGAGTCACGCTAGGCTTTTGGACATTATATTTATACACAGCTGTAGAGAATTTAATTGCGAACACAATGATACCAAAACGAGCGACGTAGCGCGAGAATTAAGGTGAGAAAACTGGAATGAGTATACACATTTGGGTGTCACCGCGCGCTTACCCGCACGGAGGGGCCACGATCCCCCAGTCAACCGCGAGTTTCTACGGAGCGCGAAAGTGTTAACACCTGTATACTGTATTGCCAGACTTTCTTCCCCCATTATGGCCAAAGTATGTCACATACAGTATTTTTTTGTTTCCCATAATCAGGGAATGCATTTAAACAATAAAAGAAAAAAATTTGGGCACGAATAATTTTTTACACACACCACGGGGTTGTCATATTATATTAATGCACAGTACATGGGTTAAAGAACAGGTTGAAATAAAAGACTGGGCCAGCACAGCCTGATGACATGCAAGACAGGCTAAGCAAAAAGCTGCCACAACCCCTAAAGGACAAAGGTGAGCAATTTGGGCAGAACCACTGAAGCTAAAACCACAGGCAGCAAGGAAGTCACAAGGGGGACAGATGCCAGAACATTCAGGCCATCACAGAACCAATTCAAGAACAGCTCAACAGTTCAGATGTGCAAAATGACCGCTAATTGAGTAAAAGCTCTATGACCCTCTGCGGTAAGGGCTCTTAAGAACACAGGCGGCTGAACATGGGGTTGCCACTTGCCCATGTCCTTGGGAAACACTGGAGTAAACAAGCAGTTCAATCATCAATCAGCAGAAAAGAAGCACTACCCAAGAACACCTAAAAGGCAAAACTCAGTTCCTGCCATGCAAGCATTTGGATTCGACAGAAACCTTGCCAAGCACCCAAGAAAAGTAAAGGATTATCAACCAGCCAGGATGAATTGGGGACCTCATACCAAGCCAAAAGGCAGAAGCAGACCAGAACTCAAAGGTATGTAGGTCCATAAGGAAAGCAAGGCACTGATCCCACAAGAGGAACTGAAAAATGTCCACCTGTACTGAGGAAAGTGAAAGGCGGGACAACAAAAACCTTATAATAAAACAGTTCTGCAAAACTGTATGGCACACCAAAGTGCACCTAGAGGGAAAGCAGCTGAGTAATTGAGCTCACACATATTAGAGGATTAGGGAAGTCTTCCCCCTGGAGCAAAACCCATCATCAGATGGAATCAAAAGTTCTGGAGCCGTTAAAAGGCACCCACCTGCCAAACACACGATGAAACTACAACGTTGCTACAATGTTCGAACAACTTGTAACATCTTCTAACAAGTTGTAACAAGTATCTAGCAAGTTGTAACACGTATCTAGCAAGTTGTAACACATATCTAGCAAATTGTAACAAGTATCTAGCAAGTTTAACAACTTTCTAACACAAAAACTGTATAACACGATGTAACAGCTTTGTAATAAGTTGTAATAAGGTAACAATTGGGACCATTACAGTGTGTGTTTGCAGGGCAGGGACCCTTCTCAGATTCTTCCACAGCCCTGGGGATCTGTGGAGGAGACCATGGAGCAGTCACATTTCATGCCCAATGCATGAGATAGAAAGGCATTGTCCCTATGGAGAAGGTTCAGAGCAAGATAATTGTTGTGAAGATGAAGGCTTTGTATCTTTGGCAGGAAGAAATGGCTCAACAGTTTCCAGTCAGACAAACCACACCAGCAAGGAAATGATGGGGGGGCAAATTTAAACCAAGTGGAATATACAATCCCCTCAAAATCCAAGTTCCTAAACATCCCAGGGAAGAACTTCAAGGCACCCAATTGAAAACACCACAAACGTGCGAGAAACGAGCTCACAAACCAGCGGTTGCCTGACCACCAAAAGAGATAAGAGAGCATGAAGTTGGCTTCGCTGTCAGGAACAGGTTTTTAGGGTCCATAGTATCACCTATGGAGGGGTCAGCAAGGACTCTCAAACTTCAGCTTTACAAAGCAGCAGGAATGGTCAACCTCATCAACGCCTACGCACCAACACCTTACTCAGCATGATACAATCATAAGAACATAAGAATAAGGGTAACTGCAGAAGGCCTAATGGCCTCATACGAGGCAGCTCCCATTTATAACCACCCAATCCCACTCATATACATGTCCAACCCACCCTGAAACAATCAAGGGACCCCACCTCAACCATGCCATGTGGCAATTGGTTTCACAAATCAACAAATCTGTTACCGAACCATTATTTACCCAGGTCTTTCTGAAATCTAAACTTATCCAGTTAAAGCAATGCTGCAGATCCACAGGGAGCTTACCCTGGCCTGAAGGCAATTAACCAAGCAGGACACCGAGGCACTATGGATGGGCATCAAAATAATCAATAATCAATGCAGCCTGTAGGATAAACTCGTCTATGGTGTCTGCGGCATGCTGTATGAACAGGTACATGTACCCCACCACATCCCACAAAAAGAACAGAATGCCCCAACCACAGGGTTTCGCAGAGGAGTCGATGAAATGCCCACAACCCTAAGCGGGGCTCTTCATCCCTGAGTGGCCAGGCCACTGGCTTAAACTCCCAAACCCACCAGAGAAGCCAGTCTATCAGTGCAGGGGCAATGCCAGATGAACACCTAGTGAAGGGTTACTCTAAACACAGTTTAGACCAAGTCCACATCATAAGTGCTGCTGGTAAACAAATGCTTGCAAGGCAAGCACTAAAGAACAGCAAAGATACAAAGGAAAACTGCCCCCACAGAAGAAAGTCCAAAGGATAGCTTGTACTTATTTCTTAAATGTGGGACTCGCTGCAGCTTTGGGCAACTCATTAAGGTCAGAGCAATCTGACATCAAAATCGGGACTGTCCCATAGCTGACTGCAAGTCGGAGCTCTCAGGGGCCAGATTCACGAACGCACTCACTTACGAACCTGTACACCTTTTTTCAATCTTTGGCGACTTTGTTTACAATTATTAAATAGTTAATGAACTCCGAAGCATCAGGAGGCTGTTTATAACAATAACAATAGCAGCTGATTGGGAAGTTTTCATGCTTGTAAACTGTTTAATAAATGTAACCAAAGCTGTCAAAGATTGAGGAAAGATGTACATGTTTGTAAGTACGTACTTGCATAACTGCTACGTGAATCTGGGTCCAGGACATCATCTGTTTATGGCTTTGTACACTAAGGAGTTCTAAGTTTTGTTTTGAGTGAAACCTTGGGATTTAAGTGAAAAATATGTAGTCAGTTGGGTGTTCTGGAGCTTCATTTAGGCAACCCTTACAGATAATCATATTGCTTCACTTACTTTCTCAATGCATTCTCGGTGTGGGTGATTGTAATGAATCCCTAGATATCTCTGCCTCTGGGGGTGATGGGGAGTGGGGGATGGTGGGGTGGGGGGGGGGGGGGGGGAGGAAAGAAGCAGGTTCTAAGGTCTCATCTCGGTGAGCCAACAGAAATCCTATAACTAATTTGACTCGATATGAGAAGTTATCTAGGAGAGTGCTTCAGGAATCTAACAGGGGCTTACCCAGAGAAACAACATTAAAAATGTCCAATATACATAAACACATGAGACAGTAACTTCAATATCAACATGCCACAATGTACAACTGACAAGAGACACTTTTTCATTATTAAGGTAATTAAAATTAACCCATGGAATTAGCTAAACATTGAATCTATTATCAAGACAATGCTTCAGCTCAAAATATAGCTGGAAAAAAATCTCTAGCAATTACAGGGGGACCTTCAATGTGACACAGGCTCCCTGTACCTGTCAAGGCCACTAGAAATAGTCAAACGGCAGAAAAAATAAAGAAACTACACAATAAAATTCTAAGAAAAACATACCTTTTGCAGGTTATCCAGACCAAAATCAGGAAGACTAGACCATGCATCATGGGAAAGGTTCAAGGTTCTCAAAATCTTATTAACTTCAGGTTTGACCAAAAAACCTGGCAGGAAACCATTTGCTGGAGGTGTCAAATTGATTGACTGGATCTTCTGTGGTATTTTTCTGCTCTTTGCCAGGGAATACAGAGTCCTGTTACAAACCAGCTTGCCACGGCGCAGAGAGAGTCTTCCTTCATGATGCTCGGTCTCTTTTAAATATAAATATTCTGCAGTGATGAATTTGAGGAAAGTATCTCCAAGAACTTCCAATCTTTCCAGATCCATATTGTCATGAGCGGCACAAAGTGTGAGAGCTTGAACAATTACAAATGGATGGATATAGTCACTCTTCCTTTTCACTAGTAATGCAGACAAATTTTTTTCATGGTCTCTTATTCTTGCAATTATTTCTTCAGTCCAATTAAAATTTATTTCTGGATACTCTGAATCCTGTGTATGATAATTTGGGGCATTCATGGTAACATTCAGTTGATGGGCCAAGTTTAAACTATTCAGACGATGAAGAATTGACGGGATACACATGATCTGCCACCAGAGAGAGGCTTTCAGAGGCAGTACGACACAATGTTCAGGAATGTACCTGGCAGGTTCACGTCCAGTCTTCTGATCACTCTTCTTACAAGTGTCTGGCAGCTTTTTCAAGTAGTTGAGTTCTCTTGGTAGGTGCTTTGCAGCTATTAAAGGCTGTTGAAGATTGGTGGTCCTCTTACCAAATTTTTTTAACACATATTGTTCATAAGAAGCATATGATTGCTTTGGGTCAGGAAATGCAATTTGTGGATTTATATCATTAAATATTTTAGTAACATAGAACAGGTCAGTATTTTGTATATACACTGGGTAAATTACAGCATCCTCAAAAGTAGATCTCTCAAACTGGAAACTTCCTGTTTGTGATCTAAACATATTGGGCAATCTTAGAGATGTCAATGGGAATATCTGATTTAGAACATCTAAGTCAATTGTGCCAGTTTTTCCTATTGGCACAATAAATACTCCTGAGCTTTTAGAATCAAAGACAAATAGTGAGGTATTGATGTGCAATAGTGTCTCAAAAACTAGCTTATGGAAATGTTCAATTTTACTCATCAGCTCAGAACTTTGTTCTACAAGTTCCTTAACAAATTTCACCTTGACTTCCACTTCCCCCCATTTAGAAAAGTAGAGTGGGAATGGACAACGAATCAATTCTTTTTTACAAATCAATCCCATCGTTACATCACTCTTGGAGGAATCAATTACTAAATTAGTATGGGGTGTGCCCTTTGGCTGAATGATAATTGAATACAACTTGTAGTGTCCTTCATGGAAATGGGTAAATGCCTCGCACACCTCCTTATCATAGACTTGACGCCGCTTCTTTGTACCAGGCTCAGGTTCCCCCTCCTTTACTCCTTCAGGTGGAACTTCCACCAGACCATCTAGTATACTATCATCTAATACCTCTGTTGGCCGTAAAAACTCATCCAATTCTCCCATTGCATGCAACATTTTACAAAGATACAGTGCAGCACTTTTTTTGGCAAGGTCTTTGTTCTCCATACAATCCCCAGATATTTTAGACTTCAGGCATGAATTAATTGGAAGCTGTATCTCTGCCACAAATCCATCATCTGTGTATTTGTAACTAACTTCTGGTGTCAATACTGTAAACTTATCCTGAGGAAGAGTACCACAATACACATTAATAAGTGGCATAGCAGAATTTAAAGTGACTTTGGGTCCACTTGGTCCGTATGGCTCATAAGGAACAATATGTTCATCTAGAGAAAATATACGACTTGTCTTCTCATCTGTAGGTAATTGACGATTTCGGCAGAATTTTGACAAGGATATATCTATTTCTCTATACACTTCTAATGTCTCCAGCAAGTCTTTCAGTTCTTTCTCCTCCACCATGAGTAAATACCTTGATGGATGTGCACGTGCTCTCCCCTTCGACTGTATATATGCCCGATAATTCACTGGCTTGTCGAAGCGTATAACTACATTACACTTTCTAATATCCACACCTTCCTCCAAGACACTAGTTGACACTATGAAATTGCAACTCCCATTACGAAACTTGCTTAAGCTTTCCTTCTGCTTGGAAAGTTCTAATTGAGCCAAACGAATGTCAGCACCCAAGCGGGTATTTGAACCAACAACATACAACGGCTTTACAAAAGCAAGATCATTAGACATTTTAGCAGCTTCCAACAGTAAATCATACAGGATCTTGGCAGTGTTTCTCCTCTCAACAAAGATCAATCCATATACCTCTCTGTTACATGCACGAAATATTGAGAATAGCTTTTTTACCTTCTTGGTAACATGACTAAGAGGGTTCATGGCAGATTCCGCTTTAATACAAAAATTATATATTTGTTCCAACCTCCTGCTCAGTAAACTCATCAAATCCCGAACTGCTGGTACATCATCCATTTTTTCAATATCATCAAAATGGTTCATCTCATACTTGATTGCCCGAGCCACACACCAATCGCCAAGGGTACACATAATGTACTTGATATTCTCTATTTTCTTGTTCACCAATTTTCTATATCTAACTTCTATATCATCTAGTTCCTTTACATCTTCTATAATTCCTTGCAACTGCGCAAAGATTATATCTTTGTACTCGGAACTTTCATCAGATTCATAACAAATAATTTTTTCCTTGGGGCTAGTACTGTACTTATTAACTTCTGCTTGATTTGTAGTTGTCACTAATGCACAATCCATTGTGGCTTCCAGTTCCTTCATCATGCCCAACACATTTTTTTTTTTGCATTTTCGATGAATGACACAAGCTGTAAGCCCAAGAATTCTAGGACATTCCTGTGGATTTATTTTCTTTAGAGTCTCGTACTGCCTCATAATTTCTCGCATAGGGTGCTTCCCTGTGGCATGATGACATTCATCCATAATAAGCAGATTTACTGATGACAGTGGCAACCTGGCATGAAGAATAAGATCAAGAAAGATCTGAGCAATAACCACCAAAACTTCCTTCTTTGCCAGCTCCTCCAACCACTGTAAAAGAAAAACAAATTATGGCAAAAAATAAAAAACCAGCGTTGAATGTAATGAAACACCATTTTCTGGGTGAAACCCAGAGGCATCCCAGAGCTAACCGGGCTGATATGAATGCATTACACTCTGGCATCAGTCAATGCGCATGGAGTTTTAGGCCTACCGGGGAACAAGAGCCAAGACGTGGCCTCCTCAGAGAAGCACGAGGAGCAATGGCCTATAGAAACCCCCGTGTGGTTGGAAGTATCCTATGTCTGCGATTGACCAGGTTAGGCACTCAGAAAGGTAAGCGCCCTAAAACAAACCCCTATTCTGGTTAAAACATTGCTACTGAAAGCCAAACTAGTGGACAGAACTCCCCAAATAAAAACAAGCATGACGTTACCACTTCACCGCGCCGCTGTCTGTGCAGCTCCTCCCTCGATGGGAGTTGTAAGGGGGAGCCCCAGACACCCGTGCCAGCTATCCACACCCCAGTTCTCAGTTTGGATATAAAAAAATACACGAAACACTGCCGACCGGAGGGAGGGAAGGGTTGTCGGGGAGGTTATCTTGAGATGATTTCGGGGCTTTTTAGTGTCCCCGCGGCCCGGTCCTCGACCAGGCCTCCACCCCCAGGAAGTAGCCCGTGACAGCTGACTAACTCCCAGGTACCTGTTTTACTGCTTGGTAACAGGGGCATAGGGTGAAAGAAACTCTGCCCAATGTTTCTCGCCTGCGCCTGGGATCGAACCCAGGACCATAGGATCACAAGTCCAGCGTGCTGTCCGACCGGTTCCCGGGAGCCTCCGGTCTCACCCAGAAAATAGAGTTTCAATACATTCAACGCTGGTTTTCTGGGGGAAGCCCCTTTGGCTCCCCGGAGCTACTTAGTAAAAGACAAAACCAGAAGGACTTACCCAGGAGGCAGTCGGCACTCACTCCTCAACTCTAAGTCGAGACAACTGGCTGCAACTGCTGACCCAACGCAACAAAGGTCCAACTAGCCACACGAACACTGACAAGGTAGCGATCAGCAGGACCCTGTTCGACCTCCAAAAACCCCGTGCCCGAATGTCAGCCCAAGACATGTTACCAAAGACGGCAGCCAAAGCAGCAAACTCACAAACGTCGTGGGCACGAGGATAGACCGCAGGCTGCCTGGACCGAATAACCCTGCAGACGACTTGAGGGACCCGAACACTGGAACAGGGAAGAAGGGAAACCAGGTCAATCCAAAGCGTGTCCCCGGCCACCGAGGCCATGGCGTGCAGGTATCAGCAGAGCCGCAACCAAACAACACATGATGCACCCCCAGCCCAACCAACCAAGCAACAATGACCTAAAGACCCCTCCGGTAAGCAGTAGTTTCATTCTTCGCCAGAAAAGACGGTGATGGCCGGTGAGGGAGCCGGTCGGCCGAGCGGACAGCACGCTGGACTTGTGATCCTGTGGTCCTGGGTTCGATCCCAGGCGCCAGCAAGAAACATTGGGCAGAGTTTCTTTCACCCTATGCCCCTGTTACCTAGCAGTAAAATAGGTACCTGGGTGTTAGTTAGCTGTCACGGGCTGCTTCCTGGGGGGTGAAGGCCTGGTCGAGGACCGGGCCGCGGGGACACTAAAGCCCTGAAATCATCTCAAGATAACCCAGTAAGTGTCCCGCTTACTGTGACACTTACCAGTAGCTCAGGCAGGGTACTGCTAACCGGCACCCAAAGTTACCAACAAAACTGTTATAGTTGCCTCCCCCCCAGAGGTGTACACTCACGGGGGCCTAGCAGGGGGACCACCAAGATACTATAGGGAGAGACCAAAACTGAGAGGCAAACCCCCCCACCAGGCAGGAAAACAAAAACACGAAAACCTCCGCAAGAGGACAACGTACCCAGGCAGAACAGAGCCGGCCGCTATGAGAGGTTACAACTAGCTACACAGTACTCTGCGCCCCAAACATTGACGAAAACTACCCCCTACCAAGATGCAAACAGGGGTGAAGGAAACACCCCAACTGACTCCAAGGGCGGTCAATCACCGAGCGGCAAAAGGCCTTGCGGAGGTAGCCCCCAAAGGTGACTTGTTGAAGATGGCCGCAAGCCCCAAGGGCAGTACTAACTGGAACACTTAGGGAAGGTGATCCTAGGCACATGCAGCCTGAGAACTGGTGAATATACTCCTGGTTTGTGCACCACCAAGCACAGCACACACCACAAGGTACAGGACAGAAATCTGGAGCCAGAGTTGCACGACCTTGCCAGTCTCGCATCAGCCACAGAACTGGTGTGTAGATAGCCAGCATGAGGGTCTGGGGCACCCTCTTTCCCCACCCTGGGAGGGGGGAGCTGCACAGACAGCAGCACGGTGACATGGTGACTTCAATCGCGTTTGCTCATTTTCATTTGGGGAGTTCTGTCCACTAGTTCGACTTTCAGTAGCAATTTCTTAACCAGAATAGGATGTTTGTTTTGGAACGCTTACCTTTCTGGGTGCCTGACTTGGTCGATGGCAGACTTAGAATGGTTCCAAGCACATGAGGAGGTTTCTATAGACAATTGCTTCTCGTGCCTCATCTGACGGGGGCCAGGTTCTGGCTTGTGGTCCCCGGTAGGCCTAGAACTCCATTCACATTGACTGATGCCAAAGTCTCATATATCCATATCAGCCTGGATAGCTCCAGGGAGCCAAAGGGGCTCCCCCCAAAAAATCAATTTTCTGACCGCTTCTCATCATTTTTACATATAGTGTGCACAGCTGTCTGTTCTACAATCCCAAAAGAATGGATTTTTCATAAACCCTAAACATTTGGAGAATAAATTTTTTTGTCTAGATTTGGTGCATATTTCAAATGCTATATTGCCAATTTTTTTTTTTTTTACAGTAAATTATACTGAAAACCTATATTCTAAATCTATGAAAATGAAGATTGTGAATGCTATCATATGAAGATCATATGCTATTCTGAGAGCATAACACCAAATGAACAATTGGTGATATTTTATATTTTTGCAGCCGATTTCAAAATCTGAAGTTTTCAATATTCAATTTTAGAATTATTTTTTATTTTCTTGTTTTTCAAGTTATATTGGTGATCATTTAGACAAAGTTGGAGCATTTGCCAGTAGATTATGCACAACAAATTTGAAAGCATTTGAGCAAGTTCAAGAAACTGATATCCAAGTCCATACATACATACACGTATGTATTGCGCATTTAAACACTCTCGCGTCCTGATGACGGTCGCAACGTCAAAAAAACAAAACACACACGAGGCCCTGACTCAATGACGATTAATCAATTAATAAATTTTGAAAAATTCCATTTATTATCCGAATATTATGGGACTGGTTTTAAAATGTGCGCCATGATATTGCAAACAATTTGATACCAAAATAAATGACGTAGCTCAAAAATTAAGGCAAGAAAGCTGAAAAAGAGTATAAACATTTGAGTGTGGTTTGTGCGCTAACAGCCAATGCTTGGCCTACCCTGTGGTGTGCAGGGGGTTGCCCGTCAGGCATGCATAAGTGTTAAGGGTTAATCAGAATCAGTATCAAGAATTGGAAGAATCGAGCATTTTTAAGCAATCAGAATCGGTATCTTTATTATGATTTCTGATTCTTAAGACGATTCTAACATTTAATAATAAAAAAAAATTCAGATAACTAAAATTATTATGCAAGTGGATTGCCTTTTCAGTATAAAAAAAAAACTATTTTTGTTTTAAGTGAACTACTATTGTAATGTAATTTTATTTGAAAAAAGGATTAAAAATTATATTGTATTGTAAATTGTATACAATAGTGCAACTGTGATGAGTAATGCAATGTTTTCAGTGCTTCTTATTTTCTTGTGTTTTGTAGATTAAGGATTACTTTTTGAGTAAAACAAAATCAGCTACGTATGCTTTAATTGAGCTAGCGTTGCAATATTAACTTTATCTGAAATAAGATTATAAATTATATTTTATTGTATAGTACACAAAGTATGTACTGTATATCCACACATACAATGGAATGTTTTCACTTTTCGGGTTTCTTCTAGAAGATTAAGTTGGATTTACCATTGCTTTCTTTCTTAATTCAATCTGTTGTTAATACATTTACCCTAAACACAATGGTCTTGTATGATATGAAGATTACAGTATTCTACTGTACCTAAACAACAAAAAGGAATGCATTACAGCCATTACTCACCGAAGCATCAGTCCAATAATCCACACCTGTCGAGCCTTCATATTTGCCAACACTTAGTCCTGTGTGATTTTCTATTGCAAATGCTTGCTGATGGACCAGAGGAACAGTGTTCACAACAAATACTGTACGCTTGTTGCCCTTAATCAACGGTCCACGAATCTAGGGATTAAAAAGTATATTTTAAATACCCATATAAAAGGAGATGCTTGATTTTCAAATAAGTTTACAAATAGAAGTACTGTACAGTATTTAAAATTTATTTCGGCAGCATATCTGAAGGGGGTTTCAGAATTCTTCTACTCCTTAAGCCCTGCCTGGGGCCATGCTCTACTTGTGATAACTTAGTCCAACAAGCTGTTGCTTGGAGTGGCCTGCAGGCCCACATATCCACTACAACCTGGTTGGTCCAGCCCTTCTTGTAAAAGCTTATTTAAATGTTTCTTGAAGATATCTACCTTTGTTCTGGCAATATTTCAAAATGCTTGCTGGGAGGGAATTGAAGAGCCATGGACCCCCGATGTTCAGACACGACTCTCTGTCTTGCAAATAGTCTTGTAATTGTATCTTGTCGTATTTAGTCTTTTATCTCTTATATTCTTGTAGATTATGGCATTATTTTGTTATCTATACAACCACTTTGTCACAGCCCAATTAGTTAAGTGTAACATTAAGTGTATCAGCATAAGGTCCATAGCTGGTGGAAGCTGTATTATGTGTCACTCACAAACCTGCAACATTTCCCAACAATTCTGGGGTTGTCTTCAAATTAAGAAAGTGCATTAAAAGTAAACATCAAGGATGGGTTTAAAGGTCCTTTAAAGGTCCTTTAAATTAGCTTTATCTTGAAAGGTCAAAAGTAAAGAGCAACAATTATTGCCTATTGTCATGTCACTGTCACTGGATGAAATTCACATTCTCAGCTGAGTGTGTATTATACTGTCTATGCTCGGGTATTTGGATCATATGGGACCCCCAACCCCCATATTAGTGGGCTGGACATCCGAATTAGCAGAATTTCTTACCAGGAAAATAAAAAAAATGGACGGCCATTTTCACAAAGTTCAATCACTCTCACTTCATTAAAAACAAGTTAACTTATTTCTTCTTAGTACCTCCATGTCAATTGCTGCTGCTACCAGATGTGGTATTAGCAAAAAATTATGGGTATTAAATAAATCATGAAAGAAAATATTTAAGTAATGAAAGGTGGCCAAGATTTTCTGGCAATGTAGTACTAAGAAATGTATTAAAAGTTTGTGTCTCACTGACATTAAACACTGTACAAGATATCAGAACTAGGGCTTCCACAGACTGGCTGGCTGGGCTGTTTATCGGGCACACCTGGGCCCCTCCAAATTCCCTCCCATCAACACACGCAATTCTGCCCCCCACCCCCCTCTCCCCACTTCCACATGAATGGCATAAAGTCACCAGTGGAGTCCCACAGGGTTCTATACTCGAACCTATCCTGTTTCTGAAATAAGTAAATAATTTTCCAGAGAGTATAATACTCATTCCTCTCAATGTTTGCTGACAATACCAAAAATATGAATTGGATTAAGACAGAGGAGGACAGCAAGAGGCTACAAGATGACTTGGACAAACTAAAGGAATGGTCCAACAAATGGTTGTTACAGTTTAAGGGGGCGTCTGGTTGGCATCTGGGTCCAAAAATGCAAAAATGAAAACTCATTCGATTTCAATCAAACTTTTTTGACAAGTTCTATATGAAAAGTGTTTCATCTGGTCCAAGTTTCAGCATTGTAGCATAAATAGGAAGGGAGAAAAAAAATATTGAAGTAGTTGTGAAAATTATGCAAAAATGGTCAAAATCGATTATCAATCAAAAGTGTCAACTGAAATCATAACTACAACTCTTTGCTATCACAATAGCATATATTAAACAAATATTATTATTAGTTTAATTGGAAAAAAAATTTAAGGAAAAAAAAAAAAAGGATTTTTTTTTTCGTTTTTTTTTTTTTTTAAATATTTTTTTTTTTTCATTTTTTTGGGGGCGATTTGCATCAAACTTAAACACCTGACTGTACGTAAGCCTATCTGTAATGATGCCAATTTTGGAGAAAATTGGTTGATGTCAACCTCAGCCACAGATTTTAAAACCTTAGACTTTATTCATTTCTGTTTTTTTTTTCAATTGACACAAACGTTTACAAAACTCATTCTTTTTTTATTCAATTTACATGAAACTTACACAGTATATGTGGAGGGCATGTCTCTACATTGGGGGGCTTTCATTTTTCTCTAAGTTCATTTATTGATTTTATAATAGCAATAAACATGCCATATTTGCAAAAAAATTTTGAGGAACTTTGAACATTTGTATTAGGAAAACTAAAGACGTTTTGGAAATTCTAAATCCCCAAATCCTTTATTATATGCTAATGTGTCAGAAAAGTGTCACAGAATAATTTTATCTGAAACGTGTGTTCTGAAGTGTGGACTTGAAAATGTGTAAAAAACGTTCAAAAAAAAAAAAAAAAAAAAAAAAAAAAAAAAAAAAAAAAAAAAACTCCCTTTCTATTTACGCTGCAGTACTGAAACTTGGGACAATTTAAGCACTTTTCATATACAACTAGAAAAATAATATTGGTTGACATTGAACAACTTTCATTATAATAACCAGACGCCCCCTTAACCTGAGCAAATGTAAAGTAATGAAGATAGGTGTAGGGAACATGAGGCCAGATACAAGGTATCATTTGGGAGATAAAATTCTTCAAGAATTGGAATGAGAAAGACCTGGGAGTTGATATCATGCCAGACCTGTCCCCTGAAGCCCACATCAAAATGATCAGTGGCAAATGCCAGGTTGGCAAACATAAGAACAGCCTTTAGAAAATTGTGTAAGGAATCATTCAGAACCTTGTATAACCACATATACCAGACCAATCCTGGAGTATGCAGCTCCAACATGGAGTCCTTATCTACTCAAGCACAAAACCAAACTGGAGAAGGTTCAAAGGTATGCCACCAGACCAGTACCCAAGCTGAGGGATATGGGCTATGAGGAGAGACTACAGGAACTAAACCTCACGTTGCTGGAAGAGAGAAGAGTTAGGGATCACCACATACAAGATTCTCACAGTAATTGACAGGGGTAGATAAAGACAGTTTATTTAACACAGGGGATACATGCACAAGGGAGCACAGGTGGAAACTGAGTACCCAAATGAGCAACAGGGGTCATTGGTAAGAACTCTTTTTAGTGTCAGAGTAGTTAACGCATGGAATGCACTAGGAATTGACGATGTGATGACAGACACCATACACAGTTTCAAGTGTAGATATCTTAGAGCCCAATAGGCCCAGGAATCTGTCCACTTGTTGATTGACAGTTGAGAGTCGAGACCAAAGAGCCAAAGCTCAACGCGAGTGCCTCATCCCCCTCCCCCCCCTTACAAGGAGAGGTTAGAGGCATTAAATATGCCATATCTTCAAGATAGTAGAAAAAAGAAATGTTATGATCACTCCAGACAAAATAGTAATGGGAATCAACAAAATTGATAGGGAAAAATTCCTAAGACCTGAAACTTCAAGAACAAGATGTCAGAGATTTTAGCTGACCAAACAAAGCTGCCGAAGAAATATAATAAAATTCACTTTTGCAGAGTGGTAAATGGTTGGAACAAATTAAGTGAGAAGATGGAGAAGGCCAAAACCGTCAGTAGTTTCAAAGTGTTATATGACAGTACTGGAAAGATGGGACACCCTGAGTGTAGCTCTCATCCTGTAACTACACTTGGGTAATTACACATTTTGTAAAATATATGATAAAGAGCATAACAAAATTTATACTAAAACAGATGCAGAACTAGGAAACAGGAGTGGTTCAACAGAAATTGCAAGGGGCCAGAGACCGTAAGCAGAATGTGCAATTGAGCTGAGCATTCTACTTCAATTTATATTCCAAACATCTTTGTCCACAGGAAACTTGGCTGTTATGGAAAAAAGCAAACATAGTTCCAATCTACAAAAACAGTACAGTGGTAGAGAAGACCCTCTGAATTACTGACCAGTATCATTAACAAGCATGGTACTCAAAACACAAGAAAAAATAGTTAAAACCAAATGGGTAGAACACCTGGAGAGTAATGACAATAATAGACAGTAGTGTTTTAGAACAGGAAGATCCTGTGTAGCAAATCTATTTAGTTTTTATGATTGAGCCACAGATATTCTACAGGAAAGAGATGGTTGGGTTGACTGTCTATCTGGACCTGAAAAAGGCTTTTGACAGACTCCCACACAAGAGGCTGTTTTGGAAACTGGAACATGCAGAAGGGTTGAATGAGAGACTGCCGATATGAATGAAAAATTTTCTAACTGACAAAGGCGAGGGCAATAATTAGAGGTAATGTATCTGATTGGAGGAGTGTTAACTAGTAGAGTACCACAGGGTTCAGTTCTTGCACCAGAAATGTTCATCGTCTACATATATGATCTACCAGAAGGAATACAGAATTAAATGAACACGTTTGCTGATGATGTAGTAGTAGTAGTAGTAGGGGATGATAGGAAGTAGTAGTAGGGAAGATAGGAAACCTAGATGATTTTAATGCCCTTCAAATGGATCTAAATAAAAATAAGTGCTTGGAGCACCATGTAGCAAATGGAATTCAGTGTGAATAAATGCCATGTTATAGAATGTGGAATAGGAGAAAATAGACCATACATAACCAACAAATTATTTGGAAAGGGCTTAAAAAAACTAACAAAGAGAGAGATCTAGGTGTGGTCCTGGATAGTAAACTGTCACCAGGGAAACACAAAGGAAATTGTGCAAGGAGCATATGCTATGTTTAACTAAGTTATTCATTTATGCCACCCACCGGGAAAGGCACCCAAAAAGTCAGTGAAACAAAACAAACCACTGTGGGCTCCAAATGACACTGCAGCCTAGAGAACAGCAGAAATAACTACCCAAACTCTATAAACAACCTATAGAAAATTCATGAAACTAGCTTCAGCTTGCACGCCCCATTTCCCTCACTAGTTTGGGGAAAGGAGCGAGGCAGCCTGCTGTTAGTCGGTTCTTCCACCCTCAGTTCCCTGATGGTGCAAACACCCCCAAAGACTTGGAGAGAGGGGCTATGTCAGGAAGCCACTGGGGGCTCATCCAGAAATAGTGGTTTTATTACTCCTCAAAGCCAGTTTCCTGGGAAAAGCCCCATATGGCTCCCTGAAGCTAACCACCACAGAGAAGGAACTAAGTGGCACTTAACAGGGAGGAGGGAGTACTGCAGGTATCAAGATGAAGTTGAGACTCTTGGCTGTGACACATAACCCAAAACCACACAAAGGTGCCAAGGACAGGGCACACTGACAACATACTGGACCACCAGAACCCTGTTCAACCTCCAAAACATACGCGCCTGAAAATCAGCCCAAGACCTATTCGCGAAGACAGCTGAAAGAGACATTTCCAAACTTCATGGGTGCGAGGGTAAACCACAGGATGGCTAGACTTAATGACACTGCAGAGAACCTGAGAAAGGAGACTCTTATATCAGGAAACCAAGGCGACACGATCAACCCACAAAGAATCCACCAACGCAGGAAAGGTGGCACAAAGGTAGCGGGAGAGAGCTGCTACCAGACAATACTTGATGCACTCCCGACCAAACCAACCAAGCATCAATGACCAAGGTACCCCGATGGAACCCAACAGACTCATTCTTCACCAGAAAAGTTGTCAGGTGTAAGCAAACAAAAGCCCCAGTGCTCAAGGAGTTCATGAAACTCACCCACCTGACAACTGGAGACAAGAGAGACCAAAAACTGTGCCTTGAAGAAACATTTGGGAAACAGGTGAACAAGACCATAAAACTCTGCTTTCTGATGTTGAGAAAAATACAAAAAAAATTATAATAATTCAGTTTGGTAGTAATAAAGAAATGTTTGATACATTTAGGCAAATAATTTTTAAATTAATTATTTATAAAAAATTTCTCCCTATCTTTCAGGTACAGACAAGTCCTTGAAATTTTGCATGGCTTCAATGGTTCCTAACATTGAAGCTAGGAATGGAACTAGGAACCACTGAAACCATGAAAAGCCAGTTCCTAGCCCATCCACCATCAATGGATGGTGATGCACCTGAATATATTTTTGTTTAAACCCTGGAAGGAAGTTAAGATTTCAGTTTTTTTTAATATGGTAAATGATTGCCAGAAGTCTCTGGTGTTAAATAATGTCCACACAGAACCTTATAGGGCACATAGTCTCTCCCAGGTGACCGGTGCATCAGCCCCTTTCATTTGAGGGCCACGGGAGCATTTAAAGGACTAATCAGCAATTAATAAAGTGCTCATCATGCATCCTACCATTACCGCCTGCCACACGTATCGCTAGTTAATGGTTAAAACAAGCAAGATATACTGTGTATAAAGGTTTTCTTCAACTAGATCAGAATCTTACCTGCTCAGCAAGTTCCTTAATAAGAAGAATAGATATGAAAGTCTTGCCAGATCCTGTACCAAGAACAAGAATGCAATTCTGTTTCTTGGCATGTTGCAACAACTCCAACTGGTACGACCTAGCAGCAAATTCTGAAGCATCTCTCTGTAAAATTATGTCGTGTTACTAATTATCTTTTATACTTTTTCATTATACAACTTAATTCATCAAATGAATAATTTAGCTATTGTGTTGTACAGTACTTTCATAATAAGAAATCTTAAAAGTTTGAACCCTTTCAAGTTACTGAATATTCATCTACTTACCAGACTACTAGTAGACAAAGCTTCACAACATGCATCTAACTTAGCACTTCAAGGAAAATTTGAGAAAGTGTTAAGTCTGCACCAACAGAAACAATCATACATTTGACAATTATGCCCAGAGCTTACCTACAACTTGTGTACAGATTTTTTATTATCTTGCAGTCTGGCTTCGACAATAGCTAAATTTTATTATTTGCAGAATAAAACCTAATTAGTCAAGAAAGGAACAGGAAGGAAGCCTTCATCTCTATGATATTCTGGAGCCTTGACAGTTTGAAGGCAATGGATGACAGCATAGAAAGTCCCCAAACCCATGGAAGCCAAATCCTGAGGTCCATCCCAAATATACAAGATAATACTATTCTGAGATAGTAAGTTCTCAAAGCTCCATTATATTCTTAGGGAGGGGGAGGGAGGGGAGGCCCTTAATGCTATCCCACACCAGTCCCACATCAGTTGGTGCCCGATTCCTCCACTTTCATCAAGGAATGAATCGAGATCCCTGCTCGGGATCAAGACTTGCCTTCCCTCCACAAACTTCAGCAGTCTCACCTTGCAACAACTCAGGCCCAGCATGATTTGCTCAAATTCCTATTTACAATCAACACTGTCAATTAACTGTCATCAACATCAATTGCCAATTTTCTTCATTATTGCCAGGTTTTACATCAATCTTTTCATATAGATATACTTTCAATATAGATATATAATAACCAATATTGACTATTGTATATCTATATGAATGTAATGGGGTTAATAGACCTAAGAAAAAGTATTTTTTGTAATTGCTTATTACAATTACATTAGCGCTTGTAATTGCAAATTACAATTGTTGAGGGACACATGACCTTGAGGGACATTAGGAAAGCAGACACATGAATGTCCTGAAAAGAGGACATTCTACAAGGAGGTGCATGACCTTAAGAGGGCCAATGCAGTTCGGACAATAAGAAGCAGGGAGGTATTCCATTCAGTGCCCATGAGTTAAGTGTGTATGGCCAATATATAACCTAGCCAGAGCTGTCAATTACGGTGTTAGAATGAAGTCAATTGGGAACAGGCTATGTTTAAGAGTGCACAGTTTGTTACCTGTAACACCAGACCAATAACCCTGCCAACAGTCTTCGATTGAGGAACAAATGACTGGGAAGAAATCTGAACAAGGAATGCCTTTATGGTAAATCGGAGAAGTGCAAATAGCCTCCTTTGTGGCAGTGTCCATGCACACATTTAAGGTACAGTGGTACCTTGGTTTTCAAACTGAATCCATTCCCAGAGACAGGTCGTAAGCTGAAAATTCGCAACCCGAAATAAATTTTCCAATAAGAAATAATGTAAATTGAATTAATCCGTTCTACACTCTCAAAAATATTTACTTCTAAATACATTTCATACATAATACATGCAAATATTTTGTACTATAGTATGTATAAGTTATTGCTTACCTTTATTGATGACTCTTGTTGGCGTATGGAAGACAGTGAGGACGGGGTGAGGAGGAGAGGTGATTAGTGTTTGGAAGGGGAGTCCCCTTACATTATAACATCAGGCAGTGATGACCTCTCTGGGGTACTCTCTCTCCTATGTTTTGCAGGCATACCGCTAGGACCTGGTTATGGCTCGCTGTTTGCTTGTCTTACTAAGAATCTGTCTAAAGACACTTGATTTTCCCTACATTTTAACCACTTAGTCTATAGTGAGGCATCACATTGTCATTAAAAAGTTAATGTAATGGCCTGCTACACCTTTATCTGGGCGAGTTTTTTCAACAAAACTTTGCAGTTCTTCCCATACTGCATACATTTTTTTAATGAAGAAGGGACATCCTCTACTGCCTCTACTCAACTATTTTCTTAGGTTGAACTTTACCACTGACTTTCTTGGAACCCATGATGTGATATATAATAATTACTATTATGTTCAAAACCAAAAAAGCAGAAAACAATGAAATTCTTTACAAAGAATCCAAGCACGATCGTCACTAGGCGGGAGAGACTGGTAAACTGACTGGTAAAAACTAAACCTCGGCCGTGCCACCAGGAACCACAAGCTCGGTTGACCCATAAGTGTATCAACAAAGTCACAAGGCAAGGCAAAGGTCGTAACCAGATTCAAATTTTCCAACAAAATTGCATTTGTAGCCTGAAAAATTCGTAAAGAGGGATGTTCGTATCCCAAGGTTCCACTGTACAGCTCAGTGGAACCATACTAACTAACAAAACTATATGGCTGGGAACCCAGCAAAACTAAACTGTCTTCAAACTTCTTTAGTTCAGAAACAGCCAATATTGGATTTTTATCACCACAGGATGTGAAGGGCTAAATGATGCCCTTTACATCCATGAGAGCACTGCACAAGTTAACCACAATAACAAAGGAATGTTTACATCGGAAAAGCAATTAATGAAAAGAATTCAAAATTGCAAACGGTTCAGCCATGAAGATGCTAGTCTTCAGAGGTAGGCAGTACATATAGGTTTGGCCAGGAAGAACTATGGCACATCCAACATCGTCAGCAGACTTGGACCCATTTGTGAATTGGACAATGAAGTGTAAATGCAAAGAAAAGTGTTAAAGGAAAAGGGGTTTCATCACAGGAGGGGGGGGGGATGTAAAAGCCTTTATCATATGGGTCAAGGTTATGCAAAACTTAATAATACATAATAATAATAATAATAATAATAATAATAATAATAATAATAATATTTTATTTACAAAAAGATACAATGGGTTGGTAAAATTACAGTAGTGATATTTTTACATTCTTGCAAAGCCACTAACACGCATAGCATTTCAGGCAAGTCCTTAGTCTAACACATCAGACAAGATGAAAAGGTACATTGTAGCAAGGTTTTATATCAACAAATAACTACAGTACAATATAAATTGACAGGTGATTACACTGGTAGAGATATATGTCTTAAGTACTAATATTGGGGAAGTGGGTAGTACAAGATACAGTGTGAGTCTGAAGCACAAGATAGGAAACTATGAGGATGAAACTAAAAACTTTTTGATTTTACATTTGAACAGGGTATGGGTTGGACCATATTTTTAATTCATCACGGAGTGAATTCCAAAGACTGGGCCCTTTTGTTTGCATGGAGTGTTTACAAAGATTTAGTTTGACTCTGGGAATATCAAACGGATATTTATTTCTGGTGTAGTGTTCATAGGTTCTATTACACCATTCAAGGAAAAGTTTCAAATCAAGATTAACATTTAGGAACAAGGTTTTATACATGTAGATAGCACACGAGAATGTGTGGAGTCAATATGTTTAGCATGTTAACAGACTTATCAGAGGGGCTGTGTGTTGTCTGAAGAGTTTATTATAGTTCTGATAGCAGAAAAAAAATTCTCAGAATAATATTTTTCTTGCACATGAAAGAGAATGCATTGGAATACAGTACCTGCACAGTTTAAGGGGGTGTAACCTAACAGAGGGGAGGAGGAGGGTGAACAACTTCACCAAAGACCCTGTGAAACAGCTTGGTAAACCAGTGTCAGTTGACTAGGAACTGTCAAGACAGGCCAGACATTTCCCCTTTGCGCTGTCAAAGGGGCAAACGGCAGGAAAGTTAACGTAAAGACCCATGAGCAGACACACCCTTTTGCGGCACATAATTGTGATGTCAAGCAGAGCTAGGCCAGCTGAAGGAAGCGCAAGGACCTGGAAATCAACACTCCAGAGGCCTACCCCAACCACACTAGGCGAGGCCCCAATCCAGCCAAACCATTGGAGCAGAAGGGACAGAAACCTTTACAGAATAATAGGTCTGAGAGGACGAGAGCAGAAATCGCAGCCAAAGCAGCCTCCTCAGGGAAGTGGAGAAACAAAAATGGGAAAGGCAGACGAAAGAACCGGGCCAAATCTAAGAACTTGGCATGTACAGCCTACTGACATACGAGGTGAGCGAAGTAAAATGTTGCCACCATCTCCCGAAGAAGGGGGACAAGCAACTTTAGCAGAACCTACAAAGCTGGAACTGCAGGTAAGAAGGCAGTCACACTAGGAACAAGTACCAGAACATCCAGACCATCATGGAGCCGATGGCACCTTGTTCTCTCCAGCCATAATCTACTGTCTCTCCCAGATCACTGGGGTAACCTACTATCTCCTATGGATGTGTGACATAACCTACTGTCTCCCATGGATCATTGGCATAACCTAATGTCTTTCGTGGACCCTCGGCACAAACTACTCTCTCCTCCAGACCTTTAATGCAACCTACCATTTCTTCCAGATAATCCAGATCTTCACAGTAACCTTCAATCTCTCCCAGATCATCGGCATAACCTACTATCTCTCCTGAATCATTGGTGAAACCCATCATCTCTCCAAGTTCATTTGTGTAACTTACCATCTTTCTCAGACCATCTATTGCACCACTGATTTGAGGGATGTCATGTGAATAAACTACATCAATTATAGAGCAAGCTGAAAGAGATAAAAGACTGCATTAATATACACAACAATATAATTTTCTCATTGAATACCTAATCTTAGTACAATGTGTCCTGTAAATACCTCTACATAATGAAAATTATTCAACTAATGTATATGATAATATAATTTCTTCAATGAATGTCTACTGCTAATGTACTGTATATTCAGTGTACTTTATATATTTGCATTATAAAATTTCATACATTTAAATGATGCCAATACAATTTACCTAAAGAATGCATCTAAAACACTCGGTAAATACCTCTGCACACAATACAACACTACTCATATAGTTCAAATTTTGCTAAACCATGCCAATTTTTGCCAGAAATTTGGTGCAAACAATCTTGGCTTTTTTAGGGGAAGAAAGGGATTATTCAATATAGTACTCTGCATCCTAAAAACTCTGATACCGTTTGCATTAAATAATGGTCCAAATTTGCCCACAGATTCTTCCCTCCAATTTCACAGGACCCTTGCTGTAATAAATTCCAGCATAGTCCGAACAAATTGTTCAGTGGAACATGTAAAGGATAAAGTGGGATTGTTACTCCAAACCATCAGTGAGACCGAGCGATGGGAGGCAGTTGTGTTATCATCCATGATCCTCTAAAGGAGAAAGCACAATCTTGAGTGAGTATAATGAAAGCAGCCACAGGGCTAAATATGATGAGAGCTGTTACAATCCAGTTATATCTAATTGATGAATAACAGACTCCTAATGTTTATGTATAAGTATTATGGTATATTAACCATTAAGATTGAATAAAGATGATAGATTGTGCCTTGCATTGAAGTCTGTTAATGGAATGGAGACTATGGTTAAGGTATTAGGTATAATTGTTTTTTTGTTTCTTGGTACAGTATTGTGAGAGGTTATGAGCCGGCACGTGCGAGAGCAGTAGGGGGCAGCCGGTATTTCTGGAGGTCTCACTGGCTTGACCGTATGTTGTAAGATTAGGGATACCAACCTTGTCATTTGAATGAGGTGAATGGGTATGTTATTTCCTGTTTCCTTGACCCAGAGATGTGTTGCAGAGCTCTGGAGTCGTCCAGTTAAACGTGTGGAGGAATGAGGTATGTTTAACATCCTATTTATTGTTTGGTTATACAGTAGTGGATTCCCAGTTGCTGAGGGGAAGAGAGAATCACTCTCACCATGTGGCAATCATGCAGTCTGTTGCCAGCTCACTTCATGTCAGTTACTGTAATTCTTGTGTATGTCAGTACCTGTATTTCCAATTAGAAGCTTATCTTATGTAAGCTGTTATACATATACTTATCACCTGTGAGGGCATATTTCAGTCAGTAGTCTTGTTTAGCAGTAATGTTACACTCAAGTCTTTGTGCATGTGGCAGCAGATAATATAAAGCTAGGCCTACCACCCCAGACCTGTGTGGAGACCTATGTTAGATACTATGTAATTAATTAGTACCGATACATTTACTTAGATGTTGTCCCAGTAATGATCAGCTTGATTTTGCTTAACAGTTTCTAAGTAAATGAAGGATAGTTTAGGAGAAACAGCCTAGTAAAGAAATTACTAGGCCTAGCAGCTCAAACACATTCGTTTGAATGCAGGCCGCATGCAAGCAGAGCGTGCGGGTCTGAGGTAATTGTATTCTGGGAGCGGCGGTGTGAAGACATGGGCTGGTGATCTCGGCAGGAATGGCCCTATTAAGTTAAGTTTCGATAAGGATAAGTAGGTTATTCATTTGTGTTTAAATTAGTTGGAGTGCCCTAGCCGTTCATTTTAGTACAGACAACCACGTGCTTTGCGACCCACTTGGGGACGAGATCCGTCGGTTACTGTGAAAGTTCGTAAACAAATACTGTAAATCTTGGGCAAAAAATTTACATGTTCATAGCATAAATGCGACAGTATTTTGTTTGTACTCGCTAATAAGAGAAGTCCTGATCCACTTGTTATGTTGATCATTGTTGATGAAGCAGTTATTTACATGGAAGTGGTGGTAATGGATGTTGGTGGAGTTGGGTTGACTCAAGTGGAGAATAATGGTGATAAGGTAACCTCAGATGTTGAAGCATTTGGATCAACATGTAATGAGTCAGGTGCAGGTGAGGCAATGCTTCCACCTGCACCTGTAAAAGCTTCCAAGCTTTCTTGGAAGCCTTTACAAGACTATAATTGACATTAGTTTCATTACCTTTGATCTTGTTTTCAAAAACTTCATATACAAATTGTACTGGCTCATCATGTCCTTAGTTTCAAACTCACTGTTACTCGTTTCCATAAAGGCCAGAATACCTTCAAAATATTTCTGATTTTGTTCCATATTACATTTTTCCTTTAACCCTTCTTTATCCTCCTCTTTGCAACCTTCTTCACTGTACTCTTCTGGCTTTTTTGATGTACATAATTCTATAATTTCATCATCAGTTATGTTTTGAATGGTTGGGGCTTCATCAAAATCTACCCACCTATCTATGTCATCTTCTATTGTTTTAGTCACCAGTTCTGCTCTCAGTTCTGGGGACTTCATCCCCCTGACATAGGCTAGGAGTTGCTCTCTTAATTTTTTCCTCACTCTTAACTTTCTTCGCCGCAAATCCTTCAAAATTTGCCTAGTCATCTTCCTCAGGAAACAGACTTATAATCTTATAATAATAATAATAATAATAATAATAATAATAATAATAATAATAATAATAACAATAATAATAATAATAAATTTTTATTCAGGAAAAGTACATACATAGTTGATTTACAAATATAATGTTAGATCTATATATAGAGCTAGTACATACAATACCTAAAGCCACTAATACGCATAACGTTTCGGGCCCCACTTGACGTGGGGCCAAATTTTTTCCAACCATTTCTCAGTGTTGTTTGCTTTACCTCGTCCCATGCACTAGCAATAGTCCAGATAGCAGACTTTACAAGTCATTAATTGTTCCAGGCTGATTATTAAGACGTCTGGCAAACATCCTTGGTGTTTAAGGTTCTTACATTATCCCTTGATCCATGGGCTGGATCAATGAAGTTGTATTGGGTGGTGACATTCCAATGATATTGTTATTTACTAGCTCATCACCTCAGGGCGGTGAACTATTATCTAGCAGCAGTACAACTTTGCTGTTTTGTGGGAAGCCAACACTTTTCAGGTGCTCTTTCACCTCGGGTACAAAGTTCTTATTAAACCACTCGGCAAATATTACTCGAGACATCCACGCGCTTGACTGGTTCTTATAAATCACAGAGGGCACCTAGCTGACTTTAAAACCCAGGGGTTTTTGCTAATTCCAGTCACAAGTAATTTCAATTTGTGTGTGAGACAACTGCATTTGCACAGCACAAAGAAATTCTCTGTTCTGGTTATAACCACCTGAAGGATCGTCCTTCACCACTATGAGCCATCGTGTCTGTGAGAAACATACGCCTGTACAAACCTGTCTCGTCAGCATTTAAATTTACTCTGGAGATAAATTTTGTTCCTGTACCATCTCTGCAAATTTACTTGAATAATCGTCAGCACCAACAGTATCAGCAGATTGCTTTCACCATGTACCCAAATGAACCTAATGCCATGGTGGGTTTTAAGCTTCTGACCCAGCCATCACTGTACAGTATACACACTTCTGAGGAATATTCATTTCTTGGTGAAATTCACATGCTTTTTTCACAAGCAGCCAGCCTGCCACTGGCTTCTTCGTTACCTCACGCCTCTGTTTGTACCACTCCTACACTGCATTATCAACACACTCCACTTTTGCTTTACTTACTACCTTTCTATTTCGTATTGCCTTATCACTTTCATTTCTAGAGAAATGGTAAAAAATGATAGGTTTAGCCTTAACCCTTAGACTGTGCATATTATCGCACATGTTGGGGGCCTGGTAGTGAAAAATATTTGAATTGTATAAAAATAACTTCAAAAGTTAAATCTCCAACTTATTGGCTTCAGTGTCGTGAAATTTATCAAAATATTTTCAGAAATTGAATTTAGACAAATCTTTTAAAAAAAGAACGTTTTGTTGATAAGGAGAACAGCTCCTAATAACTGGAACTGAAGGATTATGCAGTAATAAAGAGATGCAAGCACCTGTCCGACGCCCAAAGAAGAATAGCAGTAAGAAGTGTCCACAAAGTGGATATGCAGTTGGTGCCTTTATATCATTGCTGAGTAATACATAATAACAAATAATAATGAATAACTATGTTAATATGCTCTATTTTGTTATATATCATATAAATACATTGTCCAATGTTAATGTATGTTACTTTCATCAATGGCCCAAAAATATGTTTTTAAGGGGAATTTTTTTGTCAAGATTTTTATTTTTTCCTTCTTTGTTTATTATTTGATTTTGCTGTAACTTTTATATCCTGGAGAATGCATGTTTCCTTAACTATGTGAAGATAGAATGAAATTGGTCAATAAATAAATCAGTCACAACTCGCAAAACTTGGGACTTAATTTTTTGGGGATGATTTTTTCTCTGACTTCAAACTATTTTCTTTGTCTCTTTAGCTTGTTTTGATGATTAGGGACCATATTAGGGCTTTTTCACTTATATAAAGTACACCCTAAATATATTCCCTAAATCATTATAATTATTATAATTATCCCCATATTTTGTGCTTTTTTTGGGATATTTTTTCTTTACTTCATTTCAACTCGTATTGACCTACAACAACTTTCATATCTTCGAGTATGAATGCCAAACAAGGTTTATTAAAACATACAATTAAATTAACGAATTATAACTACCTTTATTCATTGTTGATAACTTCAACTTCAATTATCTCTGAAACTAGAGTTTCAACTTTGAGTGGCTTCTAAAATTCCAGTTTTTGACCAATTCTCACTATTTTGACATATTGTGTGTTCAGCTATCTGTTCTACAATCCCTTCAGAATGGATTTTTCATAAACTTTACACATTTGCAGTTATAATTTTTTTGGTTTAAATTTGCGGCATATTTCAAATGCCCAATTGCCGGGGTTTTTTTTACAGTAAACTGTACTGAAAACCTATATTCTAATTGGATGAAAATGAAGATCATATGCTATTCTGAGAGAATATTAAATAAATGAACAATGTGATAATTCATATTTTTTATTCTGAATTGAAAGTCTGAATTTTCAATACTGTATTCAATTTTAAAATTAATTTTGATTCACTTGTTTTTCAAGTTACGCTGTGATCATTTAGACAAAGTTGGAGCATTTGCCTAGCTGATTATGCAAAAAAAATTGGAAGGTGTTTGCGCAAGTTTTAAAAACTTATGTTAAATTATGTTATTATTATGACATAAAATTATTGTCAAATCATATATGTATGTATTGTGCGGTCTAAGGGTTAAGAAGATCAAAAACAGTAATTTTGCTAATGCCATATTCAGCGCACATGACACTTCTCAGGACACCGCTCTCCACCTTCTTAATTAATAATTTTAACTTTCTTCTCAAATGTCATCACTGACCTCCTTCTTTTACGTATCCATCCAGCTTGTTGGTGCTTTCACTGACACAGCGTGCATTTGGAGCTGACATGGTACACAGATGTTCCTCGATCGTGCAGATATGTATATCCAACAGATACGGATGAACACTCCAGTCTCGTGACAAATCAAAACAATGGAAACAATGAGCATCGAATCTATGATGTCACAGTTCAGAGTGGTACCTGACACCGTCAGTGGGCAAACTAGGCCATCTCCCACCCACCACCCTGGGCCGGCGCAAAGCCTGGCAGATGCTTACACATTTCTTGAACTATTTATGCGAACCTTGCGCTTACTGAACTTGAGTTCGGGAAGTGTGAAACCCCCAACCCCGATCATGAAACTGGAACATTCAGATACTGTAACTTAAGTTCGCAAAGCATGTGGCTGTCTGTATTTACTGTGTTAGAAGGGTGTACTGGACTTTGTTCCCAAGCCTGGACAGGTCACGTGGTGGTATCTTGGGTGTATGATTGTGTGACTGTTTTTGTATGTTATGACCTGTAAATACACTGGAGTTTAGTTCAGCTCACGTTTTTATTGTCCTCATTTTCCGTGCCAGTGTACAGAGTGGCGGAATTAATGGGATACTGTTCTATTCTCGAGCCGTATTTGGACGGTCCTTAACAAGAGCAACCAAAGGGCACCATCTAGGAGTGCGACACAGTCTTAAGAATGTTTTACATGTTACTGACTAGGCTACAAAACAGTTCACTTAAATCAAGGAGCTCACGGGGTAACGTTTGGCCAACTTTTGGCTTTGCTATGGGTGGGGCGTGCCGGGCTTTTGGACCTCATACGCATATATCCCTGTAGGAAATTCTATTGCGAGCAAATTGATAGCAAAATGAAAGACATAGCACAAGAACTGAGGTGTGAAAAGTGAATACACATTTTATTGCTCTTGCGCGCTGACGGGCAATGCTTGGCCGATTTCTGGGTTTAGTGCGGGTGGCACACGGGCTTTTGGACCTTGTCTGCATACACTCCTGTAGGGAATTCTATTGCGAACATTTTGACACCAAAATGAACGATGTACAACGATATTTGAGGTGATAAACCTGAAAAACAGTATACATTTCAGTGTTGCCGCGCTCTCGCGGGAAACACCCAGGCCACCTTTGGGTAGTCTGGCGTGCGCACGCCCAAAATGTGAAAGTGTTAAGAAATACAAGATACTTCATGAATCTAGGTCCTGGATATTGCTAAGTAACTAAGAATTTTAATACTGTATTTGTTTTGAAAATTTCCCAAAACCCCAAGCTCCAGTTAATGCTCCATATTTTGTTTGAGAAATGGAGGAAAATTTCAAGAAGAATGGTATAACACCTGCTCCGTACAGTCCTCCTTCAAATGGCCTGGCTAAGAGAGCAGTACGATCCTTAAAAGAAGGGGTTTCAGCAGTTTACAGAAGGGTCTAATAACACAAAACTTCATAGATTTGTGTATAATCAAAGGAAAACTATTCATGCTACCACTGGTAAATCTCCTCCTGATTTATTAAGTGTCTGCAGACTTAATACTTCATGTGTGTTCTTTTATTTTGCCATTCAGTGTATGGCCAGTTTCACCAAAGTATTGGAGAGGACAAGAAGAGGAAATAAAATAAACACCAGCAGCATTGCAAGCAGGAACAGCAGTGTGAACTTACCATACTCCTCCAAAGACATTTGCATAGCATATTTTATCTGTTCTTCCTCAGTCATCAAAGTGATATCAGGGATTTCTGTAGATGAAGAGCTGTTGTGTGAACCCATTCCCTTGCCAGCATTGCCAGCTGAACCACTGCCAACTATGGCACTTCCAACAAAGCTGCCAGTGTTGCCACCACCAGTCTGTCTCATTGTCTCTGCCTCCAGGGACATGGCCAGGACCTGCTGTAGGCTTTGGTCATCAGACATACCTCCTATTTGAAGGAAAAGAAAGTGTCCATTATTCCCAAGCATAATTAACAGGAGTGCACATCATTTCTGTCATAACAGCATCACAATAACGACCAAATGTGACTAAAATAGCAAATGCAGTTAATAGAACACACGTTCAAAAATTGTAAGCTGCTCTTACATTAAAAATTACAAAGAAAACAGAACATACATTATTCAATGCATGCAGTTACAACTTCAAAAAAATATGCGAGGATAGGATGAATAATAGGATGAATTGCTTAATGGTTCATAATGATACTTAAAAAAGTAGTCATAAAACCAGAGTTGAATGTAATGAAAAGCCATTTTCTGGATGAGACCCGGAGGCTTCCTGGAGCTATCCAGTCTGATATGGACTTAGCATTAGCATTCTTTCATCAAAGTGCATAGAGTTCTTGGCCACCAGGGACCATGGCCAGAACCTGGCCCCATCAGAGAGACACGAGGAGCAATGGCCAATAGAAACCCCCGTGTGATTGGGAGCATTCTATGTCTGCCATCGACCGGGTCTGGCATCCAGAAAGGTAGGCGCCCCAAAACAAACTTGTGCAACCCACCCACCCACCCCCACCCCGGGAGAAGGAAAGAGGAAGCCCCAGACCCTCGTGCCGGCGATCCAACCGGCAGTTCTTAGGCTGGATGTCAAAAACATGCGAAAACACCGCCGACGGGAGGGAGGGAGGGATGCCGGGGGGCCTCCAGGACTCGCCCAGAAAATGGCGTTTCATTACATTCAACACTGGTTTTCTGGGGGGAGCCCCGTCGGCTCCCCAGAGCTAACTACTCGAAGACAAAGAAAAACACAAGGACTTACCCGGGAGACTGTCAGTCCTCACTCCTCAACGCGAAGGCGAGACAACTGGCTGCAACCGCCAACCCAATGCAGCACAGGCCCTACCAGTGGCCCTTGAATAGGGGTTTGATTAAATCAAGGTATATTACACTGTCATACGTAACAGTAGATGGGATTTATTTAATCAGTCTGAATAGGGTGGGATACATTGGTCAGGAAATATGGTACTCATACAGAAATTTCATACATTAAGCACCTTAATTAATTTGTAAGGAATGATTGTATATAATTCATATGGTCAGGGACAGGCTGCCTGTAAATTAGGTTAATATTGTATCGAGATCCCCCAAGGTCCAACTACTGACCCTCCAAATTGCTTTGCATAAGAGTGGCTTCATTAGTATGTGCAACTCCTGTCCCTGCAATTGTACATTACTTTTATGTTGTTTGTATACACATTTTTCTGAATAAACATTATCAATATCATCATTATTATCTCCCCCAGGAAGCAACCCCATAACAGTTGACTAACCCCCTGGAACATTTTTACTGCTAAGTAAACAAAAGTCATTCCAAAACTAAGTCAACTCTCGTGCCAGGAACAGATGAGGGCCTCAGGCCTAACACCATCGCAAACCAGACATAACAGGGGTAGATCTCATCGAAACTTTTAAAATACGGTATTAAACAATTTGGAGGATGTTGATCCAAATGTCTTCAAAAGGTCAGATGTGACACAAACAAGATGCAATGGTTTCATACTCAACAAGCAACAACGCAAGACTGAAAACAGATGTTTTTTCCTTTGACTTCTTTGACAAGCCGCCAGCTTCCTGTCCTCATCGAGGCCACTGGTGTTAGAGGCTACCCACGCAAATTCTGGTGATAAGAAACGTGCCCAACCATTTACGTCCCTCTTGGGATTCGATCCCAGTATTCCCGACCTAGAGTCGAGAGATACTTATTTGTTGTGTTCATGGGATCATGTAAATGAACCCATGAATCAGTTCTTATGTAAGGAATCATTCAGAACCTTGTCTACCTCATATGACATACCAATACTGGAATATGCAGCTCCAGCGTGGAGTCCACATCTAGAAACACACAACGAAGTTAGAAAAGGTTCAGAGGTATGCCACCAGGCTAGTCCCTGAGCTGAGAGGAAAGATTACTGGAACTAAACCTCACAACACTGGAAGTCTGAAGTTAGGCGAGACATGATCACTACCTACAAACTTTTTAGAGGAATTGACAGGGTAGATAAAGATAAACGGTTTAACATGGGTGGAACACGAACAAGGGAACACAGTTGGAAACCAAGTACTCAAATGAGCCACAGGAAAGTTAGAAAGAACTTTTTCAGTGTCACAGTAGTTAACAAATGGAATGCATTAGGCAGTGATGTAGTGGAGGCAGACTCCGTACACAGTTTCAACTGTAGATATGATAGAGCCTAGTAGGCTCAGGAATCTGTACACCAGTTGATTGACAGTCGAGAAGTGGGACAAAAGAGCCAAAGCTCAACCCCAGCAAGCACAACTAGGTGAGTACATCCTTCTGGAAACAGTTTTGGGTGAGTGATGATAGTAAGGTGCTGGGCACTGTGGGCAGCACAAGACAACGTGTCGAGTGCTTGCTCACTATCTTTACCCACTTAAGCTGTGGCGCTCTATAATCTGATTGATAATCGTTAATTTGTATGAGGTACTTTGCAGGTGGCGAGCCCCATAGGTAAATACCATGTGAGATACTGTTAACAGGCCAGGTGCACAATTTCGTAACCTTCCTCACAAATTTTTTGTGCATATTCAACATGGTAAATCCTCCAAGTTTTCTTACCGGATCAATATCATAACATTAACGGGGGAAAAAATATTTCAAAATTTTTATAATTTCACAATTTCAAATTAACAAAAATTTTAATTTCATTAATTTTTATTTTATTCATTATGGGCTCAGAATGGCATATAACGTTCATTTTCATGGCTGTAAAATATTTTTTGAGAGTATAGTTTACTGTAAAAAAAAAATATTCAATGTGGCCATCAAAATAATGTACAAAATTTAGACGCAAAAATTTATAACTCCCAAAGTTATAGGTTTATGAATAAATGACAGCAATGACACCTTAGAACCAAGAACTTTGCACATAGTATGTAAAAATGGTGAGAATCGTTCAGAAACTGAAATTTGTAAGTCGTCTCAAAGTTTAAAATTTTGCTCATGTAGAAAAATTAAATTAAAGTTCTCGACAATGAATGTAGTAGCTCAAATTTATGACATACCTTGTAAGTTTTAATAAATATTGTTTGGCATTGGTACTCGAATATGTGAAAGTTATAGGTCAATATGCATTGAAATGAAGTCAAGAAAAAATACCTCCCCTACCCCCAGCCAAAAAAAAAAAAATATAGGAATAGATATACTGTACATAAGTATACTTTATATAATTGATACAGCCCTTCATCTGGTTGCCATTCAGCAAAACAACCTAAAGAAACAAAGAAAATAGTTTGAAATCTGTAAATAACTCGGCCAAAAAAATTAAATCAAGTTCTGCCACCTGTGGCTAAATTACATTACATGTCGACCAATTTCGTTCCAACTTCACGTCCTTAGTGACGGGTATGCATTCTCTAAGATGTGGAAGCCACAACAAAATCAACTGAGAAATGTAGGAGAAAAAACAAAAAAGAAAATGCCCCCAAAATTAAAATTAGTCGACAGCTGCTTGTACAAAGTGACATACGAAATACAGTACCGGCATTGGGTAACGTCTTTATGAGATAGATGGATAAATATATAGATATTATGTCTATAGCTATCTTTAGATCTATTAATATATTATTTAAATATGATATATTAAACTAGAGCAAAATACTCATTATTAAGTGTGAAATTTGGCCCTCCAGGTGGCCCTCAACAATGCTAGAAGGCACCAGCGGCATATCCACTTTGTGGACCCTCCTTACTACTACCATTCTTTTTTGTGCATTGGACAGGTGCTTGTGTCTCTTCATCACTGCATTAATTATACCAGTTCCACTAACTATGAGGTGTTATCATCAGTACCAGCAGCGCACGGATTTATTGTTAAAAAATTCGTATAAAATCCATTTCTTAACATATTGGGATGATAGTTTCACGACGCTGATGCCAAATAACGGGAGATTTGTTTAACATTTTTCACTATATTTCATATTTGGACGAATATTGTTGTGCTCCTGGTTCCTTAAATGAGGAATATAGTGCGAGGAGTTGGGTCAAGCAGGAACAGCAAGGCGCTGCAGAGGTTACCCACATGGTCTCTCTCTCCTTACCTGAGTACGTACACCCGCTGCCAGTGCCACTGACGAGACCAGAGTAGTGTGGTAGTGAGTGGTGAGACGTGTAGAGGAGCAGCGTGCCGCTGGAGGCAGAGTGAGGAAGAGAGGTGCCGTGACCACCGCCAACACAGTCTTCAGGCCGCCCGCCACCACCAACTACAAACCCAAAAATTCCCTAGGGGGAATTTCTAGACTTTTCCCACATTTCCTTAGAATCCTAGATTACTTAAACTTAATTTTAATAGATACTCTAGAGAAAAAATCGCTAAATGAAAGACTAAAACCCTCTAAAAACACTTGCTGGTAAGCTATTAATGTCGAATATGCCAGAATGTTCTACAAAATTGTTTAACAACTCCAGGGACCCATTCACTGCTGGGTGAAAAGACGCTATTGTTATGGATTGGCGCCCAGTCAATCCTCCCCCGCCAGGATACGAACCCAGGCCAAAGCACTCATGCTGGGCAAGTGCTTCACCACTGCGGCATGGAGACCAAGTATTGTTTCTAAAACAAATGTTTAAGAAATGTATAAAATCATTCAAAATTATTAATAATTAATAATTCGTTTTGTTGGGGCAGGAAGCCTGCCCCCAACACATACATCCATACATACATATACACACATACATACATTTTATAATATATATATATATTATATATATATATATATATATATATATATATATATATATATATATATATATATATGGACACCAGCACACTGTTGTATATACCGAAGCATGTTATTAAAAAAAATGCATCGAGTCTTCCCAGGATCAAAGTACCTCTTATTTTAATAACAAGAACAGGCAAACACAGCAATTCTGCCACCCTATGCTATAGGAAAGTTTATAGAGTACAGATGTAAAGCTAACTATACGAGTTAACCTCAAATTTCCATCTCACGGGTTGGTTAATCATACACGTGGTGACTTCAATCCCTCATACAACACGGTGGAGACCAGAGAAAATGGTAGAGGAGCAACAAAATACAAGCGACCAGTCTGAACACTATAAGCATCTAAATACTTACAGTGTACATATTTTTCCTTCCCGTGTATATAATTTAATAATAATCATTTATTGTGTTGGGGACAGCCAGCCAGAATATATTTATACACGTTATGTTTATGCGTAAATATTCAAATTCTCAATTTCTTTCTTTATTATGCACCCCATACGCATCCGTGGGCGATGGTGTAAAGGATTAGAGGCACATAATCGGTTCAGGAACTGAACCCTCTAGTTCGTTTAGCTAAGTAAATAACAAATTTTGATGCTAGTTACAAAATTATTAATGTTATATATATACATGTACACACTCTCATACATACATGTACATATATATATATATATATATATATATATATATATATATATATATATATATATATATATATATATATATATATATATATATATATACGTATACATATATACATACACATACATATCTAATCACCCACACAAATACACACATCAATAATCTTTTGTGTCACAAGTGATCAACAAGAGGCTCACAACAGTCACTATACAAGGCACTTTACATCTATGGTGAGTCACACAGTTACTAGTGTGTCACTCACCCAACTGGGCGGCAGCTTTACAGTCATGTGCATGCATTACCTACAGTAAGCAAATTTTGGATACTTCAAAAAGCTGCAGCACATCATTATGAATGAAGTACTTACACATTTCTTGGATGCTATTGATGGTGTTATCTCTAAATTTTTTCACATTCCATTATATAATGACGCAAAGTATGCGAGTAGTTCTGCTGACAGAGTTTGCATTTAATCAAATCTACATTAGCAGATGTTACAAATTCCAGAGGTACTTGTAGCCGAACCTAAGCCTAGCAGTGGTAACATCTAGAAGTCTGCTAAATGTTACCACTGCTAGGCTTAGGCTCGGCTACAAGTACCTCTGGGAATTTATAACATCTGCTGATGTAGATTTGACTAAATGTAAACTCTGTCAGCAGAACTACTCGCAGAGTTTTTCTGCTAACAAACTCTGCGAGTAGTTCTGCTGACTCAACTAAGAAAATTAAACGAAAATTCCGAATGTTTATTGTGTTTCCCAATGTTTTTTTAGGGGGGGTAGAAATAGCCTAAGCTACTCTATCCCTTTAAGATGTATTTCTTTCTTATCTCAATAAACATACTTGAACTTGATCCCAACGTTTTACCTGAATTTACCCGAGAGCCACTGACACTAGTGGCCTCGACAAAGACAGGAAGTGGACAATGCAACATTGAACCGGAAAACATCTAGTATAAAAAAGCATCCCCCCAGAAAAGAAAATTATACACATGACAAGATGCTTAAGGGGTGGACATTAACAATGAGGAGAGCTCACAGGAATTGGAATAGGAATGGTCGGACTGAGGAAAGGAAGAATGCTTTACTGGTAGTTGCTAGGCTGTGTGGGGAGAAGAGAAAGGAAATTAGGAGCAAGTATTGGCAGGAGTTTGCAGAGAAAGTTGGGAGTAACAGAAACTTGAAGGAAATCTGGCAAGACGTAAATAAAATAAGGGGTAAAAAGCATGATTTTGTTGCATATCCTGACCCGCAAGGAATTGCAAATGGTCTCGTAAATAAATGGGCGGAAGCTGCCAAACTTAGTTCATTACCCGCTGTAACGAGAGAGTCATTAGATTCTTGGAAAGATCTAAGAAAGGATTTTATATTTACAGCAGGTAACAGTGGTGATGTCACTTGCACAGGTATTACCAGAGAAGAACTAATAACGGCGATTAAAGTTGGGAACTCTACCGCCCCTGGGGAGGATGGAGTAACTTATGAAATACTTAATGAACTTGCCATTATGACGAAAAGCCCACTTTTAGACCTCTTTAATATTAGTTATAAAGAGGGCAGTATTCCCAGTAAATGGAAAAAAGCTATGATCATCCCTATCCCTAAAGCCAATGGAGAGTACAGACCAGTGTCTTTAACCTCGTGTTTTTGTAAAATGATGGAGATGATCATTTTAAATAGACTTTTATATATAATAGGTGATCAGCTGTCTAGTAATTTGTTCGGGTTCCTCAAAGGAAAAAGTACCTCTGATTGTATTATTAAATGTCTAGCTAATGAAAATGATTCTTATAGAATTTTTATTGATTTACAAGGAGCTTTTGATAAAGCCAACAAAGAGGTTATTTTATATGAATTAGCTGGTCTTGGTGTTAAAGGGAGATTATTGCGCTGGATATGGGGATTATCTTTACGAAAGGAAGGCTCAGGTGTGGTATCAAGGTTGTATGTCAGGTGTGAGGTCTTTTGAACTCGGCACACCTCAGGGAGGAGTGTTGAGTCCCACCCTGTTTAATGTACTAATGAATAAGATAGCATCTGAGAGATACTCAAATGGGATAACTCCGATCATATATGGCGATGATATTTTGTTTCAGGGCAAAGATATTTCAAAGGTTCAAACAGTGTTGGACAATTTCGGAAACCTGTGTCACCATATGGGACTGGTGGTTAATGAAAACAAAACTAAGTTTGAATGTAGAAGTCGGAGGCCCATTATATTGAAAATAAACGGTAAAAATATAGAGAGAGTTAATATATATAAATATTTAGGCATATATGTTGGATATACACATGAGAGTTTGGAAGCTGAGATGAACAGACTGTTGGGTCAATGTCGGAAGAGATTACAACCTCTGAAGGCCTTGGCATGCTGTGGAAAGGGAGTGGGAGTCCCTGTGCTACGAATGATATACTTGAGTACTGTAAGATCTCTTATTGATTATGCTGCACCTGTCATTTCTTGTTTTGGTAAAGGTAGGATGGGCACGTTGGAGAAGGTACAAAATGAAGCCATGAGAATTATCTTAGGATGCCCAAGAAATGCTATGATTGAGATAATGAGGATGGAGTTGAATCTGCAGAGTATTGGGGATAGAATTGCAGAGATAAATGTAGCCTCTGCCATTAGATTAATGAGAGGTGGGGGAGCTAATGAATTAATCCTCTCGGTTCAAAAGGTGGGAAGTAGTGAACAGTGTATGATGAAGAAGAGAGTATATATGAATAACTTATGTTCTAATGTTATAAAGTATGATGTTATTACAGAGTGTATTGCTGTACCCAAGAGAAAATTCACACCACCATGGGAGGATTGTAATGTAAATGTAGTAATTACTCCCTTGCAAAAGAAAAAAAGTATGTATGAAATAGGAGAGCTGAGGGCAACATATGATTGTATAATTAGAAAACTGCGTACAGAAAACACTCTACATGTATATTGTGATGGGTCAGTAGCTAGGGATGGGAAGGCAGGATGTGGAGTCTTGATCAGGGAGTACACTGACATCGGCACTGTAGATACTGTTATTGGACGCCGCTTAACTGACAATGTCTCTTCAACGCAGGCTGAACTCCAAGGTGTATTAGCAGGATTACAGGAAGTAGTCAAATGTGGTAAAAATGCTTGCTTCTTTATTGACAGCAGAGGAGCGTTAGAGTCTTTAAATAGCAGACGCCCAGTATATCAGAATATTGTGATAGAGTGTAGAGAGAATGTTAAGAAATTAGAAAAACTGGGTATAAAGTAAGATTCATGTGGATCCCTTCACATGTGGGAATACTGTTGAATGAGGTAGTTGATGACATAGCGAAGAGAGCCACTGAAAAAACTCTTGTTGATGTTGTATGTCAGTTAACCTTGAAACAAATAAAAACAAGAATTAAGATGATCCAAGAGGGTGAAGAAATGATAAAGAGAATGGCAATGGTGGACAGTAGTAACACACTTAAGAATTATTCAATAATAAATACAAATTCGTCCTTCACTTATGGTAAAGGAAAGTCTACTTGGAAGGATTCAATTTACATGAGATTAAGATTAGGATACAAATATATCTGGCAATACGGTGTTGATGTCAGTGAAAAAGATAAGGAGTGTAAATTATGTAGTATGCCGCACGCCCACACCTTAGAACATTATGTATTAGAGTGTCAACTTATTGAAAACTATAGAAATAAGGAAATAAATAGTGTACCACATCAAATTGTTTGGATGTGTGATAATGGTATGATAGACAGTATATTTAGGAGCTATAAGAATTTTGCCCCAAGAGTGTAACAATTATATGCTGTACTTACTATATTAACCTGCAATGTTAAATGGGATTTTTGTAATGTCATTTGTCTATTTGTACTCACTGAATTTGTGCGCCCCTTGAGGGACTTGAAGTAGAGGGGGGTAGAAATAGCCTAAGCTACTCTATCCCTTTGAGATGTATTTCTTGCTTATCTCAATAAAGATACTTGAACTTGAAGGAAGTGGACGACTTGTCGAAGGTCCCCCCATTTGCCTTGATCATTTCCAGCTGTACTTTAAAAGTTAACAAAATTTTGGCGTTTGCGCCTTCGGTGGATAGGCAGTTCCATGGGTTACTAACCCTGTGGGTGGGAAAGCATCTCCTGTTCTCAGTCCTACATTGTGGCTTCTTGAGCTTGACACCGTTACTCTCTGTTTCTATTACATCTGACATTTTGAAGAAATTTTCTGGATCAACATCCTCCAAAATTGTTCAGTATTTTAAGTTTCAATGAGATCCGGCAGGCCGTCCTGTCATGCCGGATTTGCAGTGTTGTTAGCCCTGTGGCCCTCAACCGTTCCTCCTTTGTGAGTTGACTTAGCTCTGGAATGATTTTTTCTGATCAGGGGGAAAGAGACACCAACAGTATGGAGGCTTATTTATTAAGTAGTAGAAGTACAAGTAAATAATTTCTGCAGAACATGTAAATGAGGCGGCTATAAGTGAGTACTTAATGTTATGCATCTATGTTATGCATTTGTTAAGCATCTTGTCATGTGTATAATTTTCTTTTCTGGGGGGATGCTTTTTTAATGTGGGGTAATGGTCTGTAGTGCTATCGGTGATTATACCTGAAGTAAGCGGAGAGGTTACGATGACATCCTGCCTGACGTCGGAAGTAAAAGCGTCACTCTTCCACTTACCGACCGCCATTATCGCCGCCGGGGCAAGCCCGTCCAGAGAAAGCTGTGTTTCCCTGCCAATTCGAAAGGAGTGAGGGGCATAATCAGTTGGAGGCAGGCCTAACGCTGCAAGGGCGGCGCGAAGCATCCTCAAGAAGTCTTGCCTGGTCACTGGGGGCGCCTGAGTCATGCTGGAATATGAGCCCTGGGCCCGCGCCCTTGAGGCTGAAGTAATTGGAAAGGGCATGGACCGGGCCGTACTTGCTGGAGGGGTCCGCTCTCAAGGCTAGGGTGGGCGTGCGACCCGCGCTGTGCTTGTAGGATCTGAAGACAATATTGATTCCTGCCCTTGTAAATGATACCTGGTCCAGACGGAGCGTGTCGTCCTTTTGCCGCGTAGACCGCCTCACCCGGGCGTAGGCAGGCGTGGAAAGCCAGGGAAAAAAGCGCTCTGAAGCAGAACTTCTCGTAGACAGAGTTACATATGCCTCCCCATGCCCGCAGAAGGCGCCTCGTCACGGGGAGACGCCGAGCGGGGAGCCGTCGAGCTGAATTTCACGCCCCTTTGAGGAGTTGAGTAACCAGGAACTCGCGAGTGGGGTCCTTCCTACCATACAGCTTGAAGACGAAGGCGATAGCTGCTAGATAAGCATGCAGCAAACGGAACGCCAAGCCCCGGGAGAGCAGGGATTGCAGGAAGTTCGCCAGGGTCGAAGGGGCAGCATCGAAGGGGCACTCCCCCCGCCGTCCAGCCGAGACGTAGGCGACTTACTGTGCCCACTTAGCCTGGTAAGCACGCCGAGTCGCTGGTTGCAGGGAATTAAACAGAGTTCTTACAGTTGCAGGGCAGGTGCTGGGGAACGGTAGACGGCGTCTCGCAGGAATGAGGGCGGCATTACCGTAAGAGGACGGGCTGACGAACTCAACCTAGTCACAGAAGTGGGAGAAGATTGTGTTAATATGGGCATTCAGAGAATACCCTAATGTGGGCCCACCATAGTCGGGGCTATAAAGTCTGTCCTTACAGCACTGACTGATTGTAAGGGGGGGGGATGGGGGCCCTGGTCATCCACCTCACGAGTCTGAGGAGAAACGAGGTCAGAAGTTAACAAAATGTAACAATCGACTTAAGAATGGTCCAGGACGGACCGAAACGTCCCGAGTATTATCTATTGATACTGGTGATGGCTCAAAAGGGCCACCACTTACGAGCTATTCATGCCTGTGTCACCTTTTGGGTGGCTTCATCTTCATCTTAACACATTCACAAGGGAGACATCTCCCGTCATGCAGGGTGCATTCGCACCTCCACAGATCTCCAGTATCAGCTCCTAATACTGGTAATGGCTTAAAATGGCCACCACTTACGGGCTATTTATGCCCGTGCCACCTTTTGGGTGGCTTCATCTTCATCTTAACACATTCACAAGGGAGACATCTCCCGTCATGCAGGGTGCATTCGCACCTCCACAGATCTCCAGTATCAGCTCTTGATACTGGTAATGGCTTAAAACGGCCACCACTTACGGGCTATTTATGCCCGTGCCACCTTTTGGGTTGCTTCATCTTCATCTTAACACATTCATAAGGGAGACATCTCCCGTCATGCAGGGTACATTCGCACCTCCACAGATCTCCAGTATCAGCTCTTGATACTGGTAATGGCTTAAAAGGGCCACCACTTACGGGCTATTTATGCCCGTGCCACCTTTTGGGTTGCTTCACCTTCATCTTAACACATTCATAAGGGAGACATCTCCCATCATGCAGGGTGCATTCGCACCTCCACAGAACTCTAGTATCAGCTCTTGATACTGGTAATGGCTTAAAAGGGCCACCACTTACGGGCTATTCATGCCCGTGCCACCTTTTGGGTGGCTTAATCTTCATCAATCAATCAATCAACCGAAACGTCACCACTTGGTCCGGGAGACATCTCCCGTCACGCAGGGTGCAGTTGCGCCTCCACAGATCTCCAGTATCATCTTTTGATACTGGTAATGGCTCGAAAGGGCCACCACTTACGGGCTATTCATGCCCGTGCCACCTCTTGGGTGGCTTAATCTTCATCAATCATCAATCTACTCATCCACGGGAGACATTTCCCGTCACGCAGGGTGCAGTCGCACCTCCACAGATCTCCAGTATCAGCTCTTGATACTGGTGATGGCTCAAAAGGGCCACCACTTACGGGCTATTCATTCCCGTGCCACCTTTTGGGTGGCTTCATCTTCATTTTAACACATTCTCACGGGAGACATCTCCCGTCACGCAGGGTGCAATCGCACCTCCACAGATCTGTAGTATCATCTATTGATACTGGTGATGGCTCAAAAGGGCAACCTCTTACGGGCTATTCATGCCCGAGCCACCTTTTGGGTGGCTTCATCTTCTGTTTAAAACACGGGAGACATCTCCCGTCACGCTGGGTGCAGTCGCACCTCCACAGATCTCCAGTATCATCTATTGATACTGGTGATGGCTCAAAAGGGCCACCACTTACCAATTCATGCCCGTGCCACCTTTTGGGTGGCTTCATCTTCATCTTAACACATTCACAAGGGAGACATCTCCCGTCATGCAGGGTGCATTCGCACCTCCACAGATCTCTAGTATCAGCTCTTGATACTGGGAATGGCTTAAAACCACTTACGGGCTATTCATGCCCGTGCCACCTTTTGGGTGGCTTAATCTTCATCAATCAATCGACCGAAACGTCGTCGTCCCTTCACCTTCTAGTGTGTGGTCTGGTCAACATACTTTAGCCACGTTATTGTGACTCATCGCCTGCAAAAGATAACAAGGAAAGACTTCACTGTCCAACCTCACCACAAAGCTCATATGTAAGGCACCAGGATAGGCAATCCCAGGGTTAATCATAACAGGATACATGGGTCACTATTACAGGGCCAAACGGCATTCCAGGGACCAACTCTTCAATGCCCACTTGACCCAATGTCTAAATAGGTGGGGCTAACTAGACAAGCCAATTGGTTCAGATGGGTTGCACTAAATCTCCCATTTTACCCCCATCCCTTCATAAAAGATGCATTACCTCTTCCCCCCAACCCGCAGGGGCCATAACCCTTGGGTGGGCTCAACTCCCAAACGAAGGGACATAAGAGTGTGCTCAGGTCTCCACACACAGCCAACATATGAGAATGTGTTTAGATTGTACACCCTACGGGAGACATCTCCCGTCACGCAGGGTGCAGTTGCACCTCCACAGATCTCCAGTATCATCTATTGATACTGGAAATGGCTCAAAAGGGCCACCACTTATGGACTATTCATGCCCATGCCACCTTTTGGGGGGCTTAATCTTCATCAATCAATTGTACACCCTCACACTAGGCGGGAGAGGGGAGCAGGAGGTATCCCCCTCCTACCCGCAGGTGGCTCATAATAGCCCCTTTCCCATGACAAGGAACCATCTACCGAGGAAGGGACCTACAGTGTACAGTATATACAAAGTGCATAGAATATTGTAGAAGGTGTATATGGCACTGCACATAGTCTGTACCAAACTTTATATAATGCTGTTACGACCCTGGGTTCCTTAGTTGGAAACCAGAGGTCAAATTGAGCTCTAAATAATTACTTTACATTAATTGAAAGGATTGGATCATGTGAGAAGGATAGTTGATTGAATGATGAAGATTAAGCCACCTAAAAGGTAGCACAGGCATGAATAGCCCGTAAGTGGTGGCCATTTTGAGCCATTATACCAGTATCATTAGCTGATACTGGAGATCTGTGGAGAAGGATAGTTGATTGATGATTGATGAAGATTAAGCCACCCAAAAGTTGGCACGGGCATGAATAGCCCATAAGTGGTGGCTCTTTTGAGTCATTACCAATATCAATAGATGATACTGGAGATCTGTGGAGGTGGGACTGCACCCTGCGTGGGAGATGTCTCCCGTGAAGGATAGTTATGTTGTTGTTGTTATAGATTCAACTACTCGGAACAAGCTCCAAGTAGCACGGGCTGTGGTGAGCCCGTAACTTACCTGGCACAGGAGCGGTTAAAAAAAAGGATAGTTAATTAACAATACCATTTATACTCTGGTTCCTCTCACCGTTGATGCACTTTTGTTCTCATCTTCCTTGCCAGACGTAAGATGAATCTTGTTTCTCACAGAGCATTAAGACTTTGGGCTTGTTGATTATTAAATATAATATTGAACTAATTATCAGCTATTCTTAGAATGATTAAAGTAACTAGTAATGAATGTCTGAGTAAACTTGGGATGATGTCTGCTGTACGATTAGCTGAGTATCTGTCTGGCAGCAATCAGAGTAGGAGGCAGGAGGGCTCTGGGTTGCTCTTTCTGGTGCTGGCTGTGGTTGGGTTCACACTCCACCTCATGGGTTCTGTACTTTTTTTTTTTTTTTTTTTTTTTTACCTTTCTCTCTCCTTACGTATCCTTATTCTCAGTTCTACAAGATAAGTATTGTATAAGGTGTACCGGTCTCTGGCAAAAGTGTGGAGTAGTTTGTGTAGCCTGAGCTAGTGTTTATATTCCTAGATTACCCTAGTTTGTGTTAGTGAAACCACGTGTGCTCAAGTTGTTCCAGGTTACCTATTGTCTTTGCTAATGCCCTATCCAAGTAAACTTTACCCTAGTTTTGTAATTGTAAAACCTTGCATCCTGCCTATGTGGACCAAGGCTTTTAACGTAAAGTAGAGTGGTAAAGAAAATAGTTATATGAATGTGTATGGGGGTTTATTAGAGGGTTTAATAAATAAGGTATAAGATAGGTTTCCTTTGATCCTGCCGAGTGTGGAATAGGGGATTACCTTAGACTGCAGATATATATCCTAACCTAACTCTTATGAATTACTGGGAGTATTCTTCCCTGGGGGCCGGGGCCTTCCTATTTCCACTATTTTAGGAACTTTTTTTTTTCATCTTGTACCATTGGCCCTCTCAGTTTAATCACATACCTTTCCATAGCAAGCTTCATACCTTAAAAGCTTCATTGAAGGTTGTAACAGAACCCATGAGCACCACCAGGTTATCTTGAGGTTATCTAGAGATGATTTCGGGGCTTTAGTGTCCCCGCGGCCCGGTCCTCGACCAGGCCTCCACCCCCAGGAAGCAGCCCGTGACAGCTGACTAACACCCAGGTACCTATTTTACTGGTAGGTAACAGGGGCATAGGGTGAAAGAAACTCTGCCCATTGTTTCTCGCCGGTGCCCGGGACCACAGGATCACAAGTCCAGCATGCTGTCCGCTTGGCTCCCTTTTGATATTCCAGAAACCACTACTACCAGAAACTACCTGGTAGCTAGGAACTACCAGAAACAAATACCTTTTTGATATTCCAAGAGTACGACTTAATCAAACTAGAAATACTCTACAAATCAAGGGACCCAGAATGTGGAATGACCTTCCCAATCATGTTAAAGTCTGTACCTCTCTCAACCAGTTTAAGATAAAAACTAAGCACTACCTAATTAACAACCTCTAACCTACCTTACCCCTATAATGTCAACCCATGTCTGTTATTTTTAAACAATGCTGTTTGTCGACCAAATTGTATTTGTTTTTCTGCCATGTCCCCCCCTTTTTATTTTTATATTTTCTCAACACTTTTTATACTTTAATCTCAATTAGTATTAAGTTTTGGTCTTGTGTTTTTCCCTGCCACAAACACTTTGCGTAATAGTGGCTTTAGGCATTGTATGTACTAGCTCTATCTATAAATGCATCAGTATTTGTATCACCCCTTGTATGTATGTACTTTACCCGAATAAACATTTGATTTGATTGAACAAATGTGGTTGTACTGTACATGGTGCATAATATACTGAAGTGTATACTGCAGTGTACATGATGTATAATATACTATGCCTTATGTATTGTACATAGTATCTACATTATAATAGTTAATGTGTAATGTATAAATATACACAAATTTGCGTTAAATAGTTTTTCCAAAACCATTCAATTTGAGTGTTTATTATGCAAGATTACACCACACACTCCTCTCTTGGTAAGGCAAGTACAAATTTGCTACTGTGTATTTTTATTTGAAAATTATGCAGTACATGTAATTATACTTTAAATAAAAATAAATATATGTAATTATAATTCTACAAATTTATGTGCATTTAAATCTAAGGCAAATGTATAGCAATGACTATAAAACTACAGAACATTGGTAACTACAGAACATTGGTGACCCCTTCCAAAATTACCTTAGAATGCAAAAGAATTCACGGGGGTCAGTGAATCGCCTCCTCACACCACCCTGAATAATCTGTTCTAATGACATTCCAATACACAGTACAGTGCATCCAAATCCAATGACATACATATGTTATATATCACAATATGCAGTACATGCAAAATAAAAAATGCAAAAATATACTATAATTTATTTGAGGGAATGTACTCGCCTATTTGTGCCTGCAGGATTGAGCATAATATCCTGCCTTTCTAGCCGCCGGTTTTTTAAAAGTGCAGTAATGACTTTTGTCCTGTTTCCCCATCATATTTAGTTTTAAAATTATAGAGAGTTTGCTTCCACAACCTTCTCCTTATGTTTGTAATGTATATTTAGTGTACGTACTTGGTTGATTAGACAGAGTTTAGTGGTGTTTTATATTTATTTATTCTTGGTTACAGCAGTAGGTTCGTTGGCAATGTAGCGAAGTGTTAGTAATTGAAACGAAGCCTGGAGCAGGGCAGAGTCGAGTGAGGCCAGGGGGGTGGAAAGCTCGGATGTCGGGTGAGTGTAGAGTAATTACCTAAGTTTTGGTCTCCACCACCACCTCACTCAGCTTGTTTCAACCGTCTACTACTGTTTGCAAAAGAACATTTTCTAATGTTCCTCCTCTTTCTCATCTACATTAATGACCTTCCAAATGCCTCCCAACACCTCAAACCAATTCTATTTGCTAACGACACAACCTTCATTTACTCCAGTCCTGACCCTCTTGCTCTAAATGCCACAGTAAATACTGAGCTAAATAAAGTCCATCTTTGGCTAACTGCCAACAAACTCACCCTTAACATTGACAAAACCTTCTATATTCTGTTTGGCAATAAATCCTCTAGTCTTATAAATCTCAAAATAAACAATACCCAAATTTGTAACAAATTAGATGGCAAATTCCTTGGCATTCTCATTGACCACAAGCTGAATTTCCAGGTGTGTCTTCTATACAGGTGTGTATTCTATACTTCTTCCAGGTGTGCCTTCTATACAGAATATAGAAGGTTTTGTCAATGTTAAGGGTGAGTTTGTTGGCAGTTACCCAAAATCACTTACGTCCTCTAATTACCCAACACAAAGCCGCTATTAGAACAATATCCAACTCTGGCCCCAGACATCACTCGGTACCCCTACTCAAATCTCTTAATATGTTAGATATTAAGTCACTGCACATTCTCTCATGTGTATTATACATATATAAAACGCTAAACTATAATGCCAATCCTGATCTTAAAAGCTTCATAGTAGGTTGTAACAGAACCCATGAGCACCACACCAGAAATAAATACAGTTTTGATATTCCTAGAGTACGTCTTAATCAAACTAGAAATGCTCTGCAAATCAAGGGGCCCAGAATGTGGAATGACCTTCCCAACCATGTTAAAGACTGTACCTCTCTCAACCAGTTTAAGATAAAAACTAAACACTACCTAATAAATTCCCTGTAATCTACCTCACTCCTCTATTGTCAACCCATGTCTGTTATTTTCTTTTTTTTTTTTTTAATCAACACTGTTTGTCAACCTATTGTATTTGTGCTGCTTTTTCAGTCATGTTTCCCCCTTTTTTTTTATCTTTATTTGTATTTGTTCTCAACATCTTTTATTCTTTATGCTCAATTAGTATTAAGTTCTAGATATTAATGTTTTCTTGCCCGAAACGCATTGCGTAATAGTGGCTTTAGGCATTGTATGTACTAGCTCTATCTATATATCAATCCATTAATGTAACATCACTTGTATGTATATACCTTACCTGAATAAACATCTGAATCTGAATCTGAATCTGAATGTTTTTGCGGCACATTTGTTTCCTTAGCTTTATGCATATACAAGAATGTACATAAGGAATGTGAGGATACAATTATGGTAATTACAGTCTTGTAAAGCCACTAGCACGCGCAGCGTTTCGGGCAGGTCCTTAATCTAAGAAAATTTTAGGGAGGTAAATACTTGCAAAATTTATAGACAAAAAAATGATAACAGATTACATGGAATGAAAAAAAAAAAAAAAGATGAGAGAAAATTATAGGTACAGTATATTAAAGCACATAGGTAGCTATGATTGATTGCAATGACAGCTTAAAATGGTAGTTGACAACAAATTGGTAGGCACAATACAGCAGAAACAATATAAGATTGATTGCAATGACAGCTTGAATGGTAGTTGACAAAAATTGGTAGTCACAATACAGCATATGGCTAGCACATAAAAGAAGACAGCAATGAACACAATGATAAGGTTGTTTGATATTACATAAAAATTAGGAGATTGGGTACCACTAGGTACAGAGCAAATTTAAAGCTCAGTGTAGGAAACTAAATAGATGAAGTTAGGTACTTTTTGGTTTTGCTTTTAAATAAGGCAAAAGTTTTACAGTTTTTCAATTCACTAGGGAGTGAGTTCCATAGACTAGGTCCCTTAATTTGCATAGAGTGTTTACACAGATTAAGTTTGACCCTGGGGATATCAAAGAGATATTTATTTCTGGTGTGGTGATAATGGGTCCTATTACATCTGTCCAGGGAGAGTTTCAGAGCATGGTTTGCATTTAAGAACAGGGTTTTGTAAATGTAGTTGACACAAGAGAATGTGTGGAGGGAGTTAATATTTAGCAAGTTTAGAGATTTAAACAAGGGAGCTGAGTGTTGTCTGAAAGCAGAGTTAGTTATTATTCTGATAGCAGATTTTTGCTGTGTGATGATGGGCTTAAGGTGGTTTGCAGTGGTAGACCCCCATGCACAGATACCATAATTAAGATAGGGGTAGATTAGTGCATAATATAGTGAGAGGAGAGCAGAGTTAGGAACATAATATCTGATTTTGGAGAGTATACCAACTGTCTTAGAGACTTTCTTAGTTATGTGTTGAATGTGGGTGCTGAAGTTGAGTCTCTTGTCTAGGAATAGGCCAAGAAACTTGCCATCATTTTTATTACTGATGTTAATGTTGTCTATCTGTAGCTGAATTGCATTTGATGATTTGCTTCCAAATAAGATGTAGTAAGTCTTTTCGATGTTTAATGTTAGTTTGTTCGTTGACATCCATAAGTGGACTTTTTTTAATTCATTATTCACAACATTATTTAGTGTATGTGGGTTGAGGTTTGAGTAGATAAGGGTAGTATCGTCAGCAAACAATATAGGTTTGAGAATATTAGAGACATTAGGCAGATCGTTTATATATATAAGAAATAGAAGAGGTCCTAAGATGCTGCCCTGTGGCACTCCAATGGTAATTGGTAGAGTGGAAGAAGTTGTATCATTGATGGTTACATATTGGTGTCTGTCACTAAGATAGGATCGGATGTAGTCAAGGGCAAGGCCTCGGATTCCATAATGCTGGAGTTTAAATAAGAGGTAGTTGTGATTAACAGTATCAAAGGCTTTTCTTAGGTCAATGAAGAGTCCAATCGGAAACTCATTTTTGTCAAGGGCTGAGTAGATAATGTCAAGGAGACTAATGATTGCATCATTGGTACTCTTTTGGGACCGGAAGCCAAACTGGCAGGGGCTGAGTATGTCGAATTTTACGAGGTAGGAATAGAGCTGTTTGTAAATAATTTTTTCAAATATTTTTGATAGAATGGGTAGATTTGATATTGGTCTATAATTGTTTATGTCCGCCGGATTGCCTCCTTTATGGACTGGCGTTACTCTTGCTTTTTTGAGGATATCAGGGAAGGTGTGACACTCTATAGATTTGTTGAACAGTAGTGCTATGGGTGGGGCAAGGGCATGGGAGGCTCTCTTGTACACAATGGACGGAATTTCACTGGTGTTCCCTGCCTTGGTTTTTAGAGAGTGTATGATGGACACAACATCTGCCGGGCTGATTGGTGAAAGGAGAAGAGAGTTTGGATAGCTGCCTGAGAGATATGTGTTAATATGTGTCTGAGTCTGTGGGATTTTACTGGCAAAATTAGCACCAACCGATGAAAAGAAACTATTAAATTCATTTGCCATTTCTAAATCAGTTGACGGTATATCCCCATCCTTGTAGAGTTTTATTTGGTTATGTGAGTGTTGTTTAGTTCCTAGGATACTAGAGATAGTTTTCCAAGTGTTTTTCATGTTGCCTTTTGCTTCATTGAATCTATTCACATAATATGCAAGTTTTGCCTTTCTTATGATACTGGTAAGCATTGATGAGTACCTTTTAGCTACTTCCTTTGAAACTAGGCCAATCCTAACTTTCTTTTCATATTCATGTTTCTTGTTGATTGAGTTGAGAATGCCATTTGTGAGCCATGGATTGTTTAATCTTTTGTCAGTTACTTGCTTTGTAAGAAGGGGACAATGAAGGTTGTAGAGGCTTAGAGTTTTGGAGAGGAAGAGGTTAGCTAATGAATTTATATCATGGGTATTATTGAATTCAGAATCCCAGTTAATATTGTGAAGTGCCTCTGTAAGATTGTCTAAAGCTGATTCACTGTGTAGCCTAAATGAAAATTTCTTGCTTTTTGGTGGTGTTATGTCCATGTTCGCTATGAGAAAGGTAGGATAGTGGTCAGTTGTTCTGTCGTAGATTATACCAGATACAAGGGGAGCTGTTATGTTTGTCCATATGTGGTCCAAGGTAGTGGCTGATGTTTGAGTGACTCGGGTAGGTTTGGTGATAGTGGGGATTAGCATACAGGAGTTCATGCTGTTAAGGAAATAGTCAACTTGAGAGCAGTTTTGTTGACCCAGGTCAATATTAAAGTCTCCTCCCAGAATGATGTGGTTTTTGTTGAGATTGTTGTTTATAATAAGATTCCTTAGGTTGTCTGAGAAAGAAGCTATGTTAGTATTGGGAAATCTATAGATGGCTCCAATAGTCAAAGAGGATTTAAGGGATTTAATTGTAAACTGAGCAAAAGTATATTCACAGTAGTCATCTCTGTCACTAATAACACTGTTGCAGATAAATGTATCTCGGTAATATATAGCTGTGCCACCACCTTTTTTATTAGGCCTACAGTTATGAATGGCTTTATAACCAGCTAAGTTGTAGAGTTGGGTATAGTCTTTATTTAGCCAAGTTTCTGTTAAAATAATGAACGATAGGTTAGTACCTAGTGCTGTGAGTAGTGCATTTAAATCGTCAAAATGTTTACCAAGTGATCTAACATTTTGGTTATAAACTGATAGATAGGTGCTATTTTGGAGTTTGTTTTTAGCCTGGTGTGCTGTGAAATACTTACAATAATGATGATCAATGTGCTGGTTGGTATAGATATGAGACAGAAGATTTTGATCAGGATCAATATCAGTGTGCATAGAGATGCAGAGGGATCACGATACAAGATACACGATAAAGCAAAACACAAGAATAAGAGCAGATACAATAAAATAGTAACAATTTAGAAGTAAAATAAAGATCCAATAGATAGCCAGGGAGGACACAGAAGTTACATAAAATAAAACACAAAAAATCAGTAGAGACTGACAATATAAATGTAAAATAAAAAATAATAAGAAAAATAATAATCATAAAAAAATGATCTTGAAGATAATTAGCTTAGTAATGGTTAATTAACAGGGTAATAAAAAGCCCTAGGTTTAGTGACAAGGGGATTAACTAAGAACAAATAATTAAGAGTATAAAACAGGCAAAGATGACAAACAAAAAATAAAGTAAAAATTAAAATAAAAATAAAAATAAACACCTTTGGAAAGGAAAGGCAGAGCTTCAGTACACTTTGGTTGTATGTGAGACTACAAATTATGTTCTGGTTATTCAGCTGATATCCCACAGTCATCCAGGAAAGAAGTGAGGTGTGCTTCAGTGGTTATGACATAAGTTTTTCCAGAGTCAGTCTTCCTAGCTATTATTTTACCATCGCGCACAAAACAATGTTTAATAGCAGTGGATCTATTGCGAATTCCACGTAGTTTAAATAAGAGATTTTGTCTGAATCTGGTAAGACATTCGTTCACATAAACCTTGGATTTCCTAGCGACTGCAGCAGTGATAAGGTCTGACTTGCGGGAGCAGCTATCCAACTTCACGCGTATCCTTCTGTTGTTTGCACCAGATGTTTGCACCAGCTTGAGTCTGTGTCCTCTTGCTCTTGAAATCCAGGTCTCGGGAATTCTTCCCTATCAATTGTATTGATTCCTGTTACTATTTTGTACGTGGTGATCATATCGCCTCTTTTTCTTTTATCTTCTACAAAAGTTTTGCCATATTTAATGTCTAACCTCTCCTCGTAGCTCTTGTCCTTCAGTTCTGGGAGCCACTTAGTGGCATGTCCTTGCACCTTTTCCAGTTTGTTGATGTGCTTTGTAAGATATGGGCACCATACATCTGCCGCTGCATAATCTAGCTTTGGCCTAAAAAAAGTTGTGAACAATTTCTTTAGTATTATGCCATCCTTGTATTTAAAAGCAATTCTAAAGTTAGAAAGCATAGCATAGGCTCCTTGCATAACATTCTTTATATAGTCCTCAGATGATAGTTTTCTATCTAGATATCTTTAAAGATTTCTCTCAGTTTATAGATTGTGTGGGTTCTCCTATTCCACATTCCATAACATGGCATTTATGCACATTAAATTCCATTTGCCAAGTGGTGCTCCATATACTTATTTTGTCCAGGTCTTCTTGAAGGGCATTACAATCATCTTAAATTTCTTATCCTTCCTATTATCTTAGCATCATCAGCAAACATGTTCATATAATTCTGTATTCCATCTGGCAGATCATTTAGGTAGACAATGAACATCACCGGTGCAAGAACTGAATCCTGTGGTACTCCATTTGTGACATTTCTCCAGTCCGATACATTGCCTCTGATTACTGCCCTCGTTTTTCTATTGGAAAATTTTTCATCCACGTTAGAAGCTTACGTGTCACCCCTCCAATATGTTTCAGTTTCCAGAACAACCTTTTATGTGGATTTGCTGTCGAAACTTTTTTTAAGGTCCAGATAGATGCAGTCAACCCAACCATCTCTCTCCTGTAAAATCTCTGTGGCTCGATCATAGAAAGAGTAAATTTAATACACTGGATTTTCCCAATTCAGATCCAGTGTGCATGTGTGTTTTATATTTATTTCATAATGCTGTACTGTATATAAATCAATATATTTCTGCACCCAATAAAAGTACATAATTTGAGTCCAAAATAAACATTACTTCAGTACTAAAAAACGGTTTTCACAACACTAGTTCATCTTAGTCCAAATGAAACGAGTACTCAAATGCTTTATTTTTAATGACTATAAAAGCATTAGACATTGCATTACCACCATTAAACGACAGAATCATCAAATATTGATAATACAGTATATTATAAAATGGCTAAATATGTTCACCCCTCCACTAATAGAAATTTTATATAATTTCATTACAAATTGAAGAAATACTTCAGTTGAAAATATTAGATATATGAATAAATACAAAAAGAGAATAACATTAGGGAATCTCTGGAACCAAACATAATTACAATAAATATACATAAAAGTGTAAGCAGAAGACATAATATATCACTGTAAATAAATCAAGCACTGAAGGCCACAAAATGTCTGTCTGTTCAGGCACTCATTAACTCTCCAATGTAATTAGTGGTGCCGCCCAGCCTTTGGTACATGCCCCCTCCCCTTCCGGCCCGTTGGCGTCGTGAGGGGGCTTGGTGGACGGCTGCCGGAGTGTGATGCTCCGTTGGGCAGTCCTCTGTCCTTTTCTGGCCTTGCACTCCTGCTGCTGTCTTCTCCAATTGTGCCGGATCGCTTTTCCTTTTCCTTATGTTTCGGTTTTCTCCCCCCTCTTCTCCTATCTGCTTGTCGTTTCCTGCCGACCTTTTGCTTGTTTTGGATTATTTCTTTGGACTTCTTCTATTTTGACGCCCGGGTGCTTGAGGGGGCATACTCTTGCACCCGTAGAACTGTAGTACCCGACGTCTCGAGCGAGGGGAACCTTTTATTGTCAATCCCCCTTTCGTCGCTGAACCCGATCTCGACGGACTGACGGTTCTTAAGGTGACGTTTGTGGGGCGTATACTCACGATGCACCCCTAGGGGGCCCCGGCATGATCGGCGATAGCTTCCTGTTGGGTGTCCTGCCTCTAATTGTGGCTCCATGGTGGGTATGGGGGCACATTCGTGGATGAATTTTTCACTTTTCGTCTCTATGTCGTTGAATGTTTCCGTTGTACCCTCTCAGGCTCGTGGGGTGGGCGACCAAGCCCCCGAGTCGGCCTGTATTGGAAGACCAGGCTCTGTAGCTCCCGCTGCGTTGGGCCCCGACCTTGCTCCTCCTTTGACCGTCCTGACTTCTTCCCCCAGCTCCCCTCCCTCCTCTGAGGTTGGGTCGAGCCTCCAGCCCCCGGTGGTGACCACTTCGTCCCCTGGTGTGGCTAAGTCTTTCGTTGTGACTACTGCGCCTTTTGACCCCTCTCTCTCTAGGGGTTCTCAACGCCGTTCGCGCCCCAACCGCACTCGCTCGATTCCTTCCCGTGCTGATGCGTATCAGGCCTTGTTTGGTCCTGCTTCATGGGCCAAATACTTTGATCTCCCTCTTGATTCTGCGCCTCCTGACGATTTCTCCCTCCATCGGCATCTTGTAGATTCCGTGGATGCGTGTGTTACTTTCAACCCCACTCGTCTCGGTACACGTGTCGTTGCTGCTCCTTCTCAGGATGCGGCTTCCCGCTTGGCTGCCTTATCTTGCCTTGGCGAGATCCCTGTTCGGGTCTCCAAGAACGTTCAGATGAATTCCAGTGTTGGCACTATTCTCCTCCCACCCCATGTTGCAACCGGTGTTCGGAATCTGCAGGATTGCCACGATGATATTCGGCATATCCTTGATGCCCAAGGCCATTCTGTCCTCCAGGTCGACTCGTTTACTCGTCCCCCTCGTGGTCGTCGCCGTCAACCCCTTCGCGTTGTGAAGATCACCTTTGATGGTAGGACCCTTCCATCCTCTGTCATTCTTGCTGGTGCTAGGTGCTCTGTCCAGGAGTATATTCCTTCTCCTCGACTTTGTAATAAGTGCTGGAGGTTTGGGCATGGTGCCCTCCGCTGCTCTGGGACTGTCTCTCTCTGTCCTTTGTGTGGGAGTGAAGGTCACTCTAAGTCGGAGTGCACTTCTCCCCAAGCTCGCTGCCTCAACTGCGGTGAGGCCCATCCTACGTTCTCCCGTGCCTGTGTACATTACAAGCTTGAGGCGGCCGTCCTTAACCTGAAGCACCTGGAGCGTTTGTCTTTTCCTGAGGCGAGGCGCCAGGTTCGCCGGCTCCCGCCTTATACTAACATCTCTTATGCTCGCGTGTTGCACTCTTCCTCTCCTCGTCCTTCCTCCCTTCCTCAGACTCTCAACCGTTTCCGGGCCTTGGACCCTGATACTCCCACTGCCCCCTCCTCTGTTCCTTTGAGTTTTTTCCCGAGGGGTCCCCCTCCTGGTCCTCTGTCTGGGGTTCCCCTTCTTTCAACCCGGTCTGTCATGTCTCCTGTGTCTTCTTCCTCGTCCCCCTCCGATCCTCCTTCCCATCCTCTTCCTCCATCTATCGGCTCTCCCCGCCGCCTGTCGGTGCAGGCGGATGTCCATCGCTCTCCTAACGGCCGTCGTGTGTGCTCTCGTTCGGCTTCTCCGGTTGAGACACTGGAATCCGTTGCCCGGTACGTAGTTGCTGGGACACCGGTCTCTTTAAGTCAGAAGCGTAAGCCTGGCTCCTCTCCTTCCTCTTCCCCGGCGGGTAAGAAGGCTTCGCTTTCTTCCTCAGCTCCTCCTTCTGGCTCTGTTGCTCCTTCCCCTCCCGTTTCGGTGCTTGCGCCCCCTGTTCCTGCTATGGAGGTTTCTTTGGCCCCTGCTTCCCTTTCGGTTGCTGCTCTTGCTGGGGTGCGCTCCCCTCTTTCTACTCCCCCTCTTCCTGCTGCTGTCCTTGACTGCTCCTCTCCGTTGTCTCCTCCTCTTCCTCCTCCTCCTCCGGACCCTGCCCGCCCACCTCTGATCTGTTCTCCCGTTTCCTTCCCTCCGTCTTTGCTCAGTTTACCCATGCCCCCTAACCCTGACTTTGCTGACCCTGATCCCGACCCTGATATTCTTTAACGTGCTCTGTTGGTCTTTCGCCTTTGTTTCTTCCTTGTTCTTTGTTTTTGTCCTTTCTCTTCTCGTCGTTGTCCATTCTTCAATGGAACGTTCGAGGTTATTACGCCAATTTCCTCGAACTCCAACTTCTGGTTTCGCGGTTTTCGCCCCTTTGTGTCTGTCTCCAGGAGCCAATGCTTGGTGCTCGTCCTGGTCGTTTTCGTGGCTATTCCTTTCTCTCCCCCCCCCCCCAGCCATTGCTGGGGCTTCTAATTCTTCTGCTCTCTTGATTCGGGCTGATGTTCCCTTTGTTCGTTTACTTTTTCCTTCGCCTCTCCATTGTTCTGCTGCTCGTATCTTTGTGGGGAAATGGTACACAGTTTGTTCCATTTATCTCCCCCCGAGTGTCCCGCTCTCTCTTCCTGATTTGAAACACCTCCTAGACTCCTTGCCGGAGCCTGTGCTCCTGCTGGGTGACTTCAATTGTCGTCATTCTCTTTGGGGTGACGTTCTGACGAATACCCGGGGTCGCCTCCTTGAGCCGTTTCTCCTCTCTTCTTCCCTGTCTCTTCTGAATTCTGGTGAGCCCACTCATTTGGACTCTCGAACTCGCACCCTTTCTTGTCTTGATCTTTCTCTCTGCTCTTCTTCTCTTTACTTAGATTTCACGTGGCAGGTTCTTGATGACCTCCATGGAAGTGATCATTTCCCCATCCTTGTTTCCTTTTTCTCTTTTCGCCCTTCCCTCTCTTTCCCTAGGTGGCAGTTTGCTAAGGCGGACTGGACCCTATTTTCCCTCAGTGCTACTCTCTCTGACCTCTCCCTTCTGCCCCTCTCTCGCGCTCTCCTCCTTTTTCATGACACTGTCTTCGACGCTGCCCTCCGCTCTATTCCTCGCTCTTCCTCTCGGGGTCCACGGAAGTGCGTTCCCTGGTGGAATGCGGACTGTGCTCGGGCTGTCCGCTGTAAGCGTGCAGCCTGGAAGAAGCACCGCCGTAGGCAGACGACCGATTCTTTTCTTTTCTTTCGGAAAGCGAGTGCGGTGGCCCGTAGGGCCATCCGTACGGCTAAACGTGAATGTTGGGCATCTTATGTCTCGACAATTACGTCCGAAACCCCTCTGGCCCAGATCTGGAAGCGTATCCGCAAGATAGCGGGTAAGTTCGTTCCCGATGTTTCACCGGTCCTTCACCTCCATGATACTCTTGTGGCGGACCCGTTGCAGGTCGCTTCCGAACTGGGTTCCCACTTTTCTTCTGTTAGCTCTGGTCTTCATCTTCCCCAATCTTTCCTTCTTCGTAAACCTGTCCTTGAGTCTCGTCCTTTAGATTTCTGCACTCATCTTCAGCTTCCCTATAATGATCCCTTCTCTCTCTCTGAACTTCGTTCTGCCCTGGCCCTCTGCGGTTCTACGGCGGCGGGCTCCGATGGTATTCATTATGAGATGCTTCGCCATCTCCCTCCGAGCACGTCTCAGTATTTACTGAGTCTGTATAATCGGATCTGGGAGTCGTCGTCAGTCCCTGAGGACTGGCTCGATGCCGTTGTCCTCCCTGTTCGCAAACCGGGGTCTCTGGGTACTTCCCCTAAGGACTTTCGCCCTATTGCTCTCACAAGTTGTGTCTGCAAACTCTTTGAACGTATGGTTAACGTTCGTCTGATGTGGTTCCTGGAACACCATCACCTCCTCTCCCCTTCTCAATTTGGTTTCCGCAAGTGCCGCAGCACGACAGATGTCCTGGTGAACTTGGAGGTCTATATTCGTACTGCTTTTGCTGCGAAGACCTCCGTTGTTGCCGTCCTTTTTGACCTAGAAAAGGCTTACGACACCACTTGGCGTTATCATATCCTATCTCAACTTCATTCTTTTGGCCTTCGTGGTCATCTCCCTCTCTTTCTCCGCAGCTTCCTCTCTCGTCGTTCCTTTCGGGTGCGCCTTGGTACCGCTCTCTCTCCCTCTTTTCAGCAATACGAAGGTGTGCCCCAGGGTAGTGTTCTGAGCACTACTCTTTTTCTGGTTGCCCTCAATGGTCTTCTTTCCTCTCTTCCTTCTGGTGTCTTCTCCGCTCTCTATGTCGATGATCTTACCCTTTGTTGTCAGGGTGATGATTCGCCTCTCCTTCAACGCCGGCTTCAACTTGCAATTGATGCCGTGTCGTCTTGGGCCACAGGTCATGGCTTCAAGTTCTCTACTTCTAAGACTTGTGCCATGACTTTTACGCGGAAACGGGTTGTTCTTCGTCCCTCTTTGTCGCTTTATGGTCATCCCCTTGAATACAAAGATTCCGCGAAGCTTTTGGGGTTATTCCTTGACACTCGTTTGTCTTGGTCTCCCCATATCTCTTACCTCCGTGTTGAGTGCTCTAAGGCCCTTACCCTCCTTCGGGTCTTGTCCCATACTTCTTGGGGGGCAGATAGGCGCACTCTCCTTGCTTTACATTCCTCTCTCGTCCTGTCTAAGCTCGATTATGGTTGCCCTGCTTACTCGTCTGCTTCTCCTTCTACTCTTCGCCGTCTTGATGCTTTGCACCATACTGGGTTGCGCCTCAGTTCTGGTGCCTTTCGTTCGACTCCCGTCCTTAGCTTGTATGTTGACACTGGCTTCCTGTCTCTCCAGGACCGCCGTGATCGCTACTGTCTTCGCTATCTTGCGCGGTCCTTGCAACATCCTTCCTCTCGCCTCTGTCGTGCTTTAACTTTTACCCCTCCTGCGGTTCCTGTTCCTCTTCGCCACCTCCCTCTTTCTGTCCGGTTATCTCGCCTACAGGATTCTCTTTCCGTTCGTATTTCTGATGTTTCTCCTTGTGTTGTTCCTTCTTTGCCCCCGTGGAGGGTCCCTCTTCCGCGGTTTTGTACATCCTTGACTCGTATCACTAAAGCTTTTACCCCTCCTACGGTTCTAAAACGCCTTTTCCTCGAGCACTTTTCTTCTCACTCCCGCTCCGTTTCTGTCTTCACCGATGGGTCTAAGTCAGCGGACGGTGTTGGCTACTCTGTTGTTTTTCCTGATCGCACTTATATGTGTCGCTTGCCTCCGGAGACTAGCATCTTTACAGCGGAACTTTATGCTATTCTCTATGCTCTTCGTCTCCTGCTTTCTCGTTGTCAGTCTTCCTTTGTGGTTGTTGTTGACTCTCGTAGTGCCCTCATGGCTCTCGGGTGCTTTAATCCAGTTCATCCAGTAGTTGTCGAGATCCAGCGTTGGCTGTTTCTCGTTCACAGTAAATTTAAGTCGGTTGAGTTTTGTTGGGTTCCCAGCCATATTGGCGTCTTTAAATGAGCGTGCGGATGCTGCCGCTAAGGAAGCTGTCCGCTCTTGTCCCATCTCTCGTAAAGGCATTCCGTATTCCGACTTTTACCCGGTTATCCATTCCTCAGTCCTTACCCATTGGCAGGCTTCTTGGTTGTCTGTTACTGGTAACAAGCTACGTACTCTTAAATGTTGTGTTTCCTCGTGGCCGTCCTCCTTCCACCGTAACCGGCGGTGGGAAACAGCTCTGGCGAGGTTGCGTATTGGCCATACTCGCTTAACCCATGGTCACTTGATGGAGCGCCGCCCTGCTCCTTATTGTCCTAGTTGCATTGTCCCTCTTACGGTCGTGCATGTCCTTCTTGAATGTCCTGACTTCCAGGACGAGCGTGTGTCTTGCTTTCCGACCGCCCCTCGCGGTCACCTATCCCTCGATAGAATTCTTGGTGACTCGGATACTTTTGATATCGTTCGCCTTATGCGTTTTTGTTCTCGTATTGGCATCCTTGGTGATATTTAGCGCCCTCTGATTATTTTGCGTATTTGATGGTGCTACATAGCCTTCCCGGTTTGGTGCCTTCTTTTGATAATTACTTACTTACTTTGGTACATGCACCAGGGCTCCAAGACCTACTCTCATATCCTTGGAATCGGGATCAAATACGTGTTTTCTCCACAAGATAAGGGTAGCTTAAGGATTAGAGATCAAGCCAAAACCAGGAAAAAACTGTAAACATTCATGAGCCACCCAAACCTCAACCCAGGAGGTAAAAGAGAACAGGGTGGAGACAAGGTGTTACTGAGGGTCCACACCAGCAAAGGGTGTTGTGGACCTTTTACTACATTTAGTAATTGGTTTCAGGGAGGAGCCCCTCTCAGTAGATCCCAGGGATAACTCCTAATGGTATCTTAGCAAAGGAGGCTTGCATTCTAAAAATGACAAAGCAGTAAACAGAAAAATATAGCCAGGGCTTACCATGGGAAAAAATGGCAGAAGAGGATCCAGGGAAGAGTGGCATTCACAGCATTCGAAAAGCTAAAGCTCAATACTGTACAAGCATGGCCGAGGGACCCCAAGCAGAGCCAGGTCAATACCAAGAAGGACCATCCAGATCAAGCCTTGAGCCCAGCAGCGGCCAGAAAACACTCAACAAGGGAGCGAGAACAAATCAATAGCCACCAGACTTGAGGATTCCATAGATACCCCTGAGCATAAAGTCCACAACCAAACTGATGCTGTTACAGTACTACAACTAGGCCACTGAAAGAGCCACCAAGAAATCCAAGACAAACTACTCCAGCTCACACCAGATATGCTGTTCTAGAATAAATGGGCACTATGTCTAGGAAATTCTTGGCAACAATCACGTAACTGAAATATTTTGACACTTTGACCTGAAGCAGTGGAGCATGTGGTCTGGAAACATCAAGAAAGGAGGCAAGGGAAAGACGAAGTACATCAACACCTGGGCACATTACCCAGGAACAGCCAGGGTCAATGCCTAGAAACAGATGGGCACACAACTCGGACAGGTAAACAGAGGTGACACGGCTCCGAGTTGGGTACACAGCCCAGACAGAGGCACACAAATGGCCTAGACAGAGGAGAGTTTACAGCCTGGACAGAGTTGAGTATACAGCCCAAAACGACAACTGAGCACATAGCCTTGAACAGCTGATCACACAGTCCAGAAATTGCCAGGGCCACAACTCCAATGCCCAGGACTGGAATTCAATTAAGATTCAAAAGTTGCACAGCACACACTGGGTAAACTATCAAAAATTGGACTTGCTTGTGATAGTGAGGTGCACACACCTGCAGTGAAAACCTGTTGCTAAAATAGCACACACTTCCAGAGGAAGTGGCACTCCAAGTAGGCCCAAGGGAGACAAATGCTCACAGTAAGCACTAGACCACATAGGAAAGCCACCCAATGTCCAACACAGGGAATGAAGATGAAAGAGTAGGGGTGTAAATTCAGCTGGGTGAACTGCATCTGCAGATGGCATCTAGTATAAGGTAAAGCCCAGCACAACCTGTGAACTGTAGCACAATAAGGAGACACAGGGCACTAAATGTCTAAGACAGAGCCCAACAGATGTCCCTTGACATCTGCTGGGATCTGATTACTACAGTATTGACAGGAATTAACTGTACATACTGTAGTATAGAGAAGCACAGTCAGGCAATGCAGGTAAACCCCATCTTCACTGGTGAGCTGTGATTTCCAACAGCTAACCATGGGAAAGAAAATGGGGCATGATTCCAAAAGAGAGGGGAACTTGATCAAACCTGGAAAATGGGCCAAAGAAAACCCCTGCTGGGGCAAGTAGATAGGCAAAAACCAGGACAGACACACACACACACATACAACCTCCCTACCCCAGAGGCTGAGAGGTAGAAGGGAATCAGGTGTTAGACATGGAAGCCACCAATCTACTACACCTTCTCAAAAGCTAACTTTCCATGACTACATTATAAAAACAAGAGGCTGGTGTCAAAACGCCAAAGGGAACAGCTGACTGCCGTAGCCAGTAGCTTGCCCAGTGCAAAATTCTGTGGGCACACGAGCTGAAGATTCAAACCGGAAACCTGGAATTTAAATAACATCAAAATCCAATCTAAAGAGGATAGCCAATACAGCTACTCTGAAAGTGTTGAAACAACAGTTGCTTGTACTTATATTTTCCGATAGATTTAATCTCTGGTTTGGGTTAATCCCCTGATTCTCAAGTTCCCAAGCCTTGAAGAGAGCACCAGATTTGGGTCCTGGCTTCTAGTAGGTTCATGTGGGTCTCAAAGCAACCAGTTCTCTCGAATAATACTCTGTATTTTGATGTCAAAATTATGTCCCCAATGGACAAAATATGATGTACTATAAATCATAGTGCTCACAAACAACCACATTTTCTATGCATTGGTATATATACAAATAAAATACCAAGTGAAATAAAAATAAGGAACCGTTTCCTTTGGAAAAAAACCCTACAAACATTAAATACACTGCAGGTATGCAGTATTCAATAGTCAATACACAAAAGACAGTATAAATCAGAGTACAACATGAAAAAATATACTATAAGCAATACAGGTTACTATAGTATGCTGTACCATAGATCTTATCCTGTACCCACGTTTACATAAGTCAACACACACATTCTGTTTACATTTAAAATCAAAATTGGACGAAAATCATAAGCCGCCTAAATGGAATATAAATCCCTAAACATATTACAGTAGGTCCTTTCACTCTAATGAACTGGACAATAAAGAATTCCTGAACAGTCCAAACAGTTTGTTCTATGCAAGTTGTTCAGTGGAACAAACAAATGTTCGTTTCAGTGATGATTGTTCACCTAAACCTAGCCATCAAGATATTGATGTGCAACCAGCCTCCTAAACTGTCAGTAATTGTAAACTGTTGTAGGGCATAAAATCTTTTAAGACTTGCATTTCTGCCTCTCCACATGTCCCTGACCGTAAATTTTCTTGGCTCACCGGGACCCTGCTAGCAACCCGTAAAATGCTTACAATCATTTTGCCTTTTTTTATTGGGTTATTAAAAAAAAAAAATCCAAGTTGTTTGTTGGGTTATAATTACAAGTTTGATGTCAAAATGTTGGCAAATGAATTCTCTAGAGTACAGATACAAAAAACCATGAATTTGAGAAATTGTGTGTGACAACAATTAATATATGAAAGTATGTCTCATGAACAAGCAGGAAGCACTGGTCGATCCACCCGTGCCCTATAGATGCTCTGTCCACACAATAATAATGATTTTTTTGTAAGTTTTTGTACTGACTGATGTAAACAGAATAGCTCAGGAACTGAAAATTAACGATTTAGCAATTGGATGATGAATTTTAGTGACATTGGAATGTTTACTGTTGGAGTACAGTACGTGTTTTAACATCATCAGAACACGAAAGTGTTTTTAATATAACATATTTTGCAAATTATATTATCAAATAAACGTATTAAAAAATTTAGATATTTAGTGTACCTTCACTTCTCCATACATTTTCCATCCAAATTATCATTCTATAAGGAAAAACTTATTTTTTTAATTTTTGGATTTTACTATTTTATACTATCCAATTTTTTGGAATTAAAACATTCACTGCCTGATGATGACGTCGATGTCATAAAACCAGAATACAATGTATGCCCATTGATGTAAACAGCGTCAATAATTTTTACAAATTTGTAGAAATTCCATTTATTGTCTGTATACTATGGGACTTGTTTTAAAATGTGCACCAACTTCTGCACATTCTCTGTATAACCCATGTGGCATCCTGACCACTCCCTGTGGACACCCACCCACATTGGAGGCTCACAGTTCTCGTGATCTCGCTTATGACAGCTGCGGCCTCCCCTAGAGTCGAAAAGTTTCCCTATACTGGTTATTTTATCTCAGGAATTTGTTGGTACCAGCTTTATAAACACTGCAAATTGAATTCTAGATAGGATCAACAGCAGAGACAATTCATGATGAAAGCATTGAAAGAAACACGTACAAGGGAAAAGTTATTGGGTTTTTGTTGAAAGTATAGAAAAGTGAGACATATGTTCTTATATGCACATATTCCTTTAGAGCATTCTATTGCGAACAATTTGATGCCAAATTGAATGACGTAGCACAAAAATTGAGGTCAGAAAGCTAAAAGAGTATAAACATTTGTTGGTGGTGGTGAGTTAACGCACACTGCTCGGCGGGTCGCCTGCTGGGGCAGCGAAAGTGTTAACAGTACTGTATTTGCATCTGGGCAGACATTAATGTATTGCCCTAGCCACTCATTAGGGGTTAAAAAAATGTAATTAAAAATGCTGCAATGCATATAAAGGTTTGGTAACTTAATAAAAATAACTTTCTCAACAAGTGATAAGTGAGGGAGGGAGGGAGGAATAATGTGAAGGACGGAGCAAGCATGGCAGTGCTCCCTCACCCACCTCACATGGCGAGTATGGAGTGAGGCAGCTACATCTACTTATGTGCTAATTAAAATTTCTGCTCGATGGAAAAATATTCCCACTTTTCTTTACCATCTTCAGCACTATGGTTGCTATTGTGAGACATCTTTTTAATAAAAATAGAAAGTACTGTATATTTTACAGTATATATAATATAATTGTATAAGTACATTTTATGTGATAACAATAATATTTACTATCTGGTTATTGAAGGCATAATACAACTGCAGCTTATCATTGTTTTAGTAATTATGAGTGTAAGCTCTACATCCATAGTGAGCTATTATATCCATATTAGCATCATTGGTATAAAATTCAGACAAAGATAGTTAAAATCAATATGATAACCACATTACCCAGTGAATGGGAAGAGGTTTTCCAGGGGATACAATGATATCCTTTATGAAATGAATAGACCTTGCTTCAAATTGTTTGTTACAGCAAGTTCATACAGTATCTCCAATAATGTATACTGCATTGCAAAATTTTGTTTGTGAAAGATAATTAGTACTATAATTGAATGTAATGAAATGCTCTTCCTGGAGGAGTCTTGGTGACTCCCTGAAGCTATCTTGCTGAGATTTCTCCATGCTAATAGTCACATCAATCGTGTTAGTTTTGCTTTGCCTACCAGGGACCAGAGCCAGAACCTGGCCCGTCACAGAGGTGCAAAGAGCGAATAACAATTCATCATCCCACCAGAAAGCCACTGATGCTTTACAAACAACTTGAGGATTCACAGAAAACAAAACCTCAAATCCGACAAACAACTGTAAATGATTCACACAGAACAAGAAAGTCAGTGAAATTACCTTGAAAGTCTTTAGTACCGATCACCTCCACCAGGCAGCATGGCCCCAGGTCGCGGTTTGCTCCCCCGACCAGAGAGTTCTAGAGCTGACGAACTGTCAAATCTGGCAGAAAGGAGGAAGTCAAGTAGCCAATAGGGCTCCTTAGCATTTCATTACATTCAATGTTGGGTTTCTGGGGAAGACCCTGGTTCCCTGAAACTAGCTACTGTAACCACAGAGAACAAAAGTGGCACTTACCAAGGAGAAGCAAAGGCAGAAGACACTAGAATAAAGAAGATAATCCAGGCCAGAAGATACAGTTCAAAGCAACACACGACTGACTGTGACCAAGAAGACTGACTAAATACCATCACCAGAACCCTGTTAGAACACTAAAACCTCTGAGCCGAAAGATCATCAGCCTAGGACATACTGGGGCCAGATTTACGAAGCAGGTACGCAAGTACTTAGGAACGTTTTTGTTCTTCCCATCTTCGTGGCGGCTACTCCCGACATAGCCGCCACGAAGGAGTAGGAGTAGACAGAGCACATTGCCTGCAGGAAGTTGAATCATCCTCAGGACATGCCACACAGCCAAGAACTCACATACCATACCAGAACCCCATCAAGCAGGTATGTTATGTGCTCAAACATACGGACCTGATCACTATACCTGGTTTGCCTGGCGAGTGCTGGTTACGAAGCCCCAAACCAGAACCAAGGTATCCGTGAATGCATTGAGCAACAAGGGGGGATTTCACCACAGAACTGAACCCCAAAAAGCCTAAAGTGGAAGCTGGCAAAGCAAGAGCTGATGAAGGGCGGCACAAAGTGTGAACTGGAAAAATTGGTCCAATGCCTGGAGCATTGTACCAGACCCTGCCCAGCAGGAAGAAAGCCACAGGGAAAGTTTAGGCTCTAGAACAACCACTTGGCCAACCTACAAGTCACTGGGGCCTATCTAACACCTGACAGCAGTGAAGCTGCAGGCATAGCATAACTGATGGAGGCAGGGAAAGAGAAGGGAACTAAGTCCCAATCAAGGCCCAACCAAGTTCATACCTGGGATGGCACTAACTGGGATTTCCACCAGTTTTTACCAGGAACTAGAACCCATCAAGATGGGAAAAACAAACCCCTGGCCAGCTGATATGTGGACTAGCTAGGGCCCTAAACCAGCCAGTCATCAAAGTGAGCCAACACACACATCCCTAAATGTCATAGCTGGAACACAATGACCCGTGCTAACGTGGTAAACACATGGGAAGCGGATGGGGGGAGGCAGATTCGAAGGGAAGAACCCTGAAGTGGCGAGCTTGATGCTTCATAACAAAACCTAGCTAGTTTCTGAACTTGTGAAGAATAGGGACATGCCTATAATCATCCTTGAAGTCCAGGGATGCTATCTAAGCTCCAGCCTGTAGTAGCAGATGAACTTGGGCCAAAGTGGTCATGCAGAAAGTATGACAGGCAGTGAAGCCATTCAATCCAAAAAGATCAAAGATGTACAACAGTAGATCTGCTTAATCCTGCTTCAGGACCAGTAAGAAATGGGACACCAACTGAAAGGACAAAGTCCCCACGGCCACACCTGGGTCCAAGCAACCCTTAACGACCTGATGCAGTGCTGCATAACACTCCTGACCCATATGGCCAGATCCCCAAGAATAGGCGAGGGACCGTCCAACTCCACCATAGACCAAGGAAAACAACTTGAAAAACCCAAGAACCAAGGGACCAGGAGCCAGCAAATGGGCTTGGTGCCTCCCCACGTCAACATCAAAGGGCAAATCCCTAAAGGGCTCATGCGTACCAAGAGCAAAGCCATCCTTCTGTGATGCAAAGTTACGATGCCGAACAGAGGAGAATCTTGCATCACAAAAGTGCAATGGTCTGAGAATCAGACCCACCTAAAGACCTACTTGACCAACAGCAGACGAGCTCTCCATCTTACCAGGGTTGCTTCTGAGTGAGGAAAGAACTCCCAAGAAAACAACAAATGATCAAGGAGGTGCAAGAGCTGCAGCAGATCAAATTTTTGCGATGACATCCTCAGGGAAGAGGAGAGGTGAGAAGGGAGGATGCAGACAAAAGGGTAAGAGACCAAGCCGAAACTAACGAATGGGCCAACATGGCTTGTCGACATATGAGATGGGCCGAATACAATACCTCCACAGCCTCCTGAAGGAGAAGGGTGTGCATCTTGGATTAGCTGCCAAGGCTGGAACCACAGGCCTAAAGGCCTCCACACCTGGAGCAGAACCTAACAACACCATGTTCTCACAGAGTTGTTCCAAATCCCTCTATGAAGTCCTAAACATGCAAGACCTAAGTATAAATGTGCCCTGTGGTTCTCTGCATTAAGGGTTCCAAACAGTGCAGGCAGTGGAGTGGAGTGGAGACTGACAGCTGGGTGGACAGTGCTTCGGATTCGTAGTCCTGAGGTTCCGGGTTCGATCCCCGGTGGAGGCGGAGACAAATGGGCAAAATATTTCTTTCACCCTGATGCCCCTGTTACCTAGCAGTAAATAGGTACCTAGGAGTTAGACAGCTGCTATGCGCTGCTTCCTGGGGGAGGAGGCCTGGTCGAGGACCAGGCCGCGGGGACACTAAGCCCCGAAATCATCTCAAGATAACCTCAAGGCAGCTGCACATGTAGAGCTGGCACTTGCCCATATCCTCGGGAAGTGCCGGAGCAAACAGGCAGCTGTGCTTGAGAGGAGTTTAAGAAGCACCGCCCAGGAACACTTTGAAGACAGAACTTGCCTCCTGCTAATCAAGCGCTCAGGTCTGACAGACCTCTAACACCTACCAAGCCTTCAAGGAAGAGAGGGTGTGGTCAGTCAGAAAGGATGAATCCAAGACTTCATACTGCATCCAATAAGCCAAGACAGACAATACTTAAAATGACCAAGTCCATCAGGGGAGAGAGAGAGAGAAAAAAAGAGGTTCAAGTTCTGCAGGGAGGTACTGAAACAAGTTCATGCGAACTACCAAAGATGTAACACAGAAAAATAGAAACCTCCAGAAGAAAGAAAACTGAGGCACCAAATGAGATCTAGAAATGAAAAGGGGAAGCAGCCGAGCAATCATACTCATACACAGATGAAGGATAAGAAAGATTATCCCCACGAAGCACAAAACCCTCCACAGTGGAGAACTATGTACACAAATGGTTGACGGGCACCAATGGGCCATCCTTGGGCTCTCCCCCTCAGTCCCAGCAGTCTGCCACAAAGGCTCCAGGGCAGAGCCAAAGTCCTCACCTAATGCCTACAAAGGAAAGTGTCCTTCCAAAGAGAAGAGGATGAAACCACCCCAAAGAAGTCTGAACTACACCCTGAGCTGAACTCTGACTCCATAACTCTCAGATATTTCAGAGCTGGAACTACACCTGCAGGGAAAAGAACAAGATGCACAGACTTAGTACAGATGGAGGTCAACACCTCCAATGCCACGCCTCTAAACACCATAAGGGGCCAATGCTGGGGCATCCAGATAATCAATATATCACAAATGCATAATCCGAGCAAACACAGCTTGCAAAGTGGCAGATGCCTGTAAGGGCAGTGACCCAGAGAGAACACACCAGGCAGAAGGAATGATCACCCTTCAAGTTCGCACTCGGCTAAGCATGGGCTTGATGGGACGATCTATAATAGACCATGCCCGAGATTCACAAGGGAATTGCCAGGGCCTGAAGACAGTTAACCAAGCAGAAGCCTCAGGCACTGTGACTGCTTGCCAGAAGAACACACATTAAATGCAGCCAAAACAGGCAGGCCACAAATGGCAACTGCAGCATGCCACATTGAAAACACATAAACCCCAGTATGCCCAACACAACCAAAAGAATGTCCCATCCAAGGGTCCAAACAGAGGAATCAAAGATTCGTAATTACCCCTAGGTGGGGATTCCTTCCCCTACGCAAGGAATCTCCACCCCGGCAGCCTGGCCTCTCTGGAGTGAACTTCCAAACACACAAGAAAAAATAACACTGCAAGGGCAGTTAGTGGACACCCAGGGAAGAAAACCCTCAGCACATGTAACCTAAAATGGAATGAAAACCAAACTCTCACAACAAGCCAGACAGAAAATATGCACGAGAAGGTAACACTAAAATTAGGAACTCAAAAACAAGCAAATGGTTCCCCGCAGAATGAACAAACTCCACATAAGGATGGCATGGAGCTGGAAATGGCAGGGCTTGTCCATGATTTGTGGACTTGAGCACTACAGGTGGAACTTTCCACTTTAACATTAGCAATAGAACTGGGTAATGAGGGGAAACTAGCTGCAGGCTGGAACCAGACTGCCTGGTGGTTGTGATCTGTACCAAAGAAGTTTTGAGCTAATTTTAGTAAATTCCTTGCTCTATGTGAATAATTTGCAGTGTTATCAGGTAGTTTCATGGCTTCGTTTTTTTGTGAACCCTCCAGTTGCCTGTAAGTTTCACTGCCTTTCTGGAGGCTGGACTGGTGAGGTGAAAGATTGTCACCCACTTCCTGCACCTCTGTGAGGGACACTAGGTTCTGTTTCTATCTCTGGTAGGTCAAACACAACTTCTGCAATTTATATGACTTTTAGCATGGATAAATCTCAGCAAGATAGATTCAGGGAGCCACCATGGGGAGCCACCAAGAATAATGATTTAAGTGCAGTTACCAACTAGATTCTGCTCATTAAACAAAGCCAAACAACAGGTTCTCAGGAGCTTCTAATGGATTGTAACTTTTGAAGTCCCAGTTTTGCTGCTGCTATCTTTGCTGTTCTATAATTTTTCGCTCTACCGAAAAGAGGTGGTAAATCGTCAATCTGTTTGGATGAAATAATACAAACATTACATAAAGACAACAAAATGAATGCTTGCATTTCTAGTCAACTGGAAGACTGCTTTTGGCTGGTAATTAAGAAGTAAACCAATAACAAATAAATAATATGAAATTAGAGCAAGGATATAAATGTAAGTTGCTTAAATGTTATTATAGAGAAAGCAATTACCATAATATACATAATAATCACAAGAAAACATCAGGCCAGGAAGAGTATTTAGCACTGTATCAAGAATATTAAACAGTTCCTACATTTAAGCATTTAGTATGCGAATGCAAGAATAAATGGACATAGATAAGCAATGTCAACGGTATCACATACATGGAGGATTTTATCAAGGGACATACGAGTCGAAGAAATATTTTGAAAGCAAGATTTATGATTATCCTGAAAATTTAGACATTTCATGAGGTGACTGTTGTTGGACAACGTAGTTATAACACAAAGAAGCAGATCTTCATTTATTGGGTGCCTAGAAGTTAACTCTGTGTGGTCAATATGCAACCTAGCCAAAGATGTTTCACAATTCTTTGTATGGTGGCAGGAAAAAGGCCACGAGGATTGATCACATTTATTAGAATGCAATTTGCTATCCATAACAACCAGCAGTGAGTGTAATGAAATGTGTCTTCCTGGAAGAGCCCCAGTACTCCCTGAAGCCAACTCTTTGTGACAGTTTTCCATACACATCACAACATCACATCAGTCCTAGGAGTTGGCCTATTGGCCTACCGAGGACCTAGAATCAGAACCTGGCCCCCAAAGAGGCAAAGAGAGCAGGGGATTGTTACAATCACCTCTCACACCCTGGAATCAGAATGATAAACTGATAATCATAAATGCCTACAGCCCACCAGCAAGCAACACCTCATAATGATCATGAGAGAGATTATAGTAAAAGCAGAAAAAGATAAATCACGATTGTTGGTACTGGAGGCTTCAACTTGAAAGCAATAGACTGAGAGGCCTATGAAGCAAGAACAGAGGATTTGGACAGGCAAATTTGTAAATCTCATTCTGGAGACATTCATGTATTAACATGTCTAGCAGGCCATAAAAATGAGGGAAGTGTATGTTCTGTCAATACTGGATCTAATATTCACCATAAAAGAAGAAGATATTTGACATCCAGTACCTTCCTTCCTTAGGAAAGAGTAATCATGTCCTGTTTGAAGTTAAATATGCTTTGCAATATAATCTAGAAGAGAATGGGGACATTGAAACAGTTGATAAACTCGATATCAAGAGAGGACACTATGGGGAACTAAGAAAATTCTTTAATGAGTTTAATTGGATAGACTTGTAGCTAGGCAACTAAGTAAATGAGATGAATGCTAAATTTTCCAAAATAAACGATGAAGGCACACAAACATTCATACTAACAAAGATGCAGGACCAGAAAACTGGACTGGTTCAACAGAAATTGTGAGAGAGCCAGAGAGGAAAAGACAAGAAAATGGGTTTAATATCGGAAGTGGCCTAACCCACAAACATACCAGCACTATAAGCAAACAAGAAACAATTATACAGCAGTGAGAAGAGAGGCAGATTGGAACTTTGAGAAAGGTATAGTGGACAAATGTAAAACATATCCAGGCTTTTTCTATAAATACATTAAAAGTGAGCTGCATGCAAAGGATAAAATCCAGAGATTGGGAACAGGGAACAGGACTACTGAGAATAAAAAAAGAAATGTGTGAACAAATCTGAATGTGTGGAAAAAAAAATTTAAATGAACAGTTCAAAGTATATTTGAACAAAAATGAGGGTTTCAGAGAGATCATAGAATTAATATATGAATAAAGGTATCTCAAGACAAAGTGGAAAAATTACTCATGGGGATAGGAAGAAATAAAGCAGTTGGACCTGATGGAGTTTCACCTTGGGTGCTGCGAGAATGTGTAGCCGAGCTGAGCATTCCACTCCAATTAATATTCCAGACATCCTTGTGCACAGGAATTTTAGGAAATATATGGAAAATGGCAAACACAGTACCAATTTATAAAAATAGAAGTCGAGAGGAACCTCTAAATTATAGACCCGTATCATTAACAAGCGTAGTAGTCAAAACACTAGAAAAAATAGTTAAAGCCAAATGGGTTGAACACCTAGACAGTAATGACATAATAATGGACAAACAGTATGTTTTTCGAACAGGAAGATCCTGTGTAACAAATCTACTTAGTTTTATGATAGAGCTACAGAGATACTACAGGAAAGAGGTGGTTGGGCTGACTGTATCTGGACCTAAAATCCAGCATTGAATGAATGAAACACCATTTTGTGGGTGAGACCCGGAGGCTCCCCGGAGCTATTTGAGCTGATATGAATGTATTAGGCCCTCGCATCAGTCAAGCAAATGGAGTTCTAGGCCTACCGGGGATCACGAGCCAGAACCTGGCCCACTCAGAGAGCTATGAGGAACAATGGCCTATAGAAACCCTCGTGTGGTTGGAAGTATTTTAAGTCTGCAATCAACCAGGTCAGGCACCCAGAAATGTATGCACTCCAAAACAAACCCTATCTGGTTAAAATATTGCTACTGAAAGCCGAACTGTTGGATAGAACTAACCCAAACGAAAAACGAGCAATTGAGCATGAATTCACAACCGTCACTGCACCGCTGTCTGCACAGCTCCCCCCTCTCCACAAAAGGGGGAAGGGGGAACCCCAGACCCCAGTGCCACCTATCCACTCTTCAGTTCTGAGGCAGGATGTCCAAAAAAAAACTGTGAAAACTGCTGACTGGAGGGAGGGAGGGAGGGTCGCTGGAAAGCCTCTGGGTCTCACCCAGAAAATGGTGTTTCATTACATTCAACACTGTTTTTCTGGGGGGAGCCCCGTCAGCTCCCGGGATCTTTACCAGGCTGATATGCTAATGTCAGACTTTGGCATCAGTCATGTGTATGGAGTTCTAGGGCCTACCGGGGACCACAGCCAGAACTTGACCCCCTTCAGAGAGGCAAGGGGAGCAATGTATAGAAAACCCCCGTGTGGTTGGAAGCATTCTATGTCTGCCATCAACCGGGTCAAGCATCCAGAAAGGTAAGCATTCCAAAACAAACCCCTATTCTGGTTAAAATTGCTACCAAAAGCCGAACTAGTGGATATAACTCCCCAACAGAAAACAAGCAAACTAGTATGACGTCATACGTCACTGCGCCGCTGTCTGCGCAGCTCCCCCCTCCCCGGGAGGGGGAAGGGGGAGCCCCAGACCTTCCACGCCGGCTATCCACCCATCAGTTCTTCGGCTGATGCTATAGGCACCGGTTGTGTGCTCCGGCTCCAGTAGTTGTTTCAGCACTATACCTAGAGTGTGGTGTCTGTCTTCTAGGTGGTGCATGAGCCGGGAGTGAGTCTCCAGTACTCGGGCTGCATGCGCCGAGGGTTTCCTTTCCTTAGGTGCCCTGTAAGTACTGCCCTTGAGGCTTGGAGCCACCTTCCACAAGTTCCTTGGGTTCTGCCCCTGCTAGGCCGTTTACTGCTTGGTTTTCGGCCGCTCTTTGTGTGCTCAGGTGTTCTCTCTCCCTTGTTCGCCTTAGGGTAAGGGGCAGTTTTGCACTGGTGGGGCGCAGGGTACTGTGCAACTTGTCTCCGCCAATCATGGCGGCCGGCTCTGTTCCGCTTGGGTACGCTGTCCTCTTGCGGGGTTTTCGTTTTCTTTTTCTTTTTTCTACCTGGTGGGGAGTCTGCCTTCGTTCTTCCCCCTTGTGTCCCTTGTGTTCTGAGTATTTTTCTGGTGGTTCCCCGTGAGTGTACACATCCCGGGTGTTCAGCTCTTAGAAAGTTGTTTGGTAGCTTTGGGCGCCGGTTAGCAGTACCCTGCCTGGGATTACCTGAGCGCGAGTCCTCTTATAGTAAACGCTCGGGACCCTGGGAAACCCCTGGGGGCGCGCGGGTCTGATGGATGTGACCCCAGAGTCTCCCATCACTTTCGGCGAGTTTGAGAGTTGCTCTCACCCCTTGTCTCAGGGTGACTCTGTTTTGCCTCCGTCTCCTACCTTTGGGGTCGGTGACACCTTCGACCCGGAGTCCTGCGGGTTTTGTTGCTCGGTTACCCAGTTATGCTGACTAAGCGGGTGCGGGCAGCAGGGGCGTTGCGCTTTGAGGCTTGGTGGTGGCAACGCTCTCGTTTGTTTGCTCCCCGGGAGTCCCGGGGCTGCCCCATTTTTGGTTCGTGTTGGGACTTGGGGGTGCTGGTTGCTTAGGTTCTTTCCACGCCCCTTTGGTTTACCCCTGGATCCCCCCCTTCCTGCCTACATCCGGTTCCTTACCATCTGTGGGTTCGGGGTGGGGTTTGATGGTTTTGAGACTCGGGCAGTCTTGGGGAATTCCCCTTCCGGGGTAGTGACGGGGGCATTTGAGCCTGTTCCTCCAGCTGTGTTGTAAGAGTCTGCCAGTGGGCTCCCTTCCTTAGTATTTTCGCGGCTGCCCCGATTTTCTGGTACGGCCGGGGCTTTGGGGGACGGCTCGGCCCCGAGGCCTGTCGTGTAGGTTCCCGGGGCTGGGGAGGGGCTGACTTGGGGCCCTTGGCCCCGTAGGACCCCGTGGGGGGTTGTTACGACCCTGGGTTCCTTAGTGGAAACCAGAGGTCAAATTGAGCTCGGTATAATTTACTTTACATTATTTAATGCGCTTGCTGATGCGTGGTTGTCCTATCTTCCTTGCCAGACGTAGGACGAATCTTGTTCACACAGAGCATTCAGACTCTTGAGCTTCTTGTGGATTAAGTATAAGTGAAGTAATTATTAACTACCCTTAGAACGAGTAAAGTAAACAATATTGTACTCCGGTGAAGATTTGTAATGTGTATAAGCTGCACGATCAATTAGGCTCTTCCCGGCACCACAACAACTCGGGAGCTCGGCGGCTGGACGTTTTGCTTTCTTCTCTGAACGGCTGTGATTGAGTCAACACCTCTCCTGTGTTGCTCTGTATCTCTCTCCTCTTCCTCCTTCTCTTCCCTTACCTTATCCTGTGTCTAGTTTACAAAGCTAAGTATAGTGCTGCATTTTCGTTTTCTGGCATAAGTGTGTAGATATTGTGTAGTATAAGCCAGTGTTTTGGGTACCCTGAAGTGTTGTGTTGTGTTGTGTTAGGGTACACCACATGGGCTCACTGCCTCAAGCTTCAAGTTCTTCACCAGTAGACTTTATCCTAGCTTGTCCTAATTGTAAAACTTTGTATCCTGCCTATGTGGACCAAGGCTTTTAACGTAAGATAGTGTGGTAAAGTAATTATTGTTATTGTTATTTAATGTATATGGGGGTTGTTAAGAGGGTTTAATAAATAAGTTAGTTTTTGAGGTGTAGCCATTACTCCTGTTGTAGTGACATAGTTGATTGTATCCCAGACGACAGATCTGTTCTAAAACCTTAAAAGTATAAACAGGAACCTATGTTCCTTGGGGGCCGGGCCTAATTGTGTCACTACCCTGTTACACCTTGATTCTAACTGCTGACCCTTTCCATAATACTAGATCCTCCATAGCAGCCCATAAACTTATAACGGGGTTTTTCTCCCCCTCTAGGTGGGGCTTGTGGTTACGCAGAGTGGGGTTTGTCCTCCCCACTCGCCGTACGTGTTGTTGGGCATCTGCCCCTCTCCGAGCTCGGTTCCTTGGACTTTGAGTCGGTTGGTTCCGTCCTGTGGGTGGATGCCCCCCCCCCTTTTTTGGGACGGTGTCTTCGTCATGTTTCCCCGTTCTTGGGGTTCTACGTGACTTCTGGTCTCGGGTGCGACTGTGCTTTTGTGTGCCTTTGGGACTGGTGTTTGCTTCTGTGTTCTCGAGGGTTTGGGAAGGTTATCGCTACTTCCCGTATTATTGGAACGTCTGTATTGGGCTACTTGTAGCCCGGTTGGGCTGCTCGTGGCCCGGTTGGGTTCCCTTTGGGCTCTTTGAATTCGCTTTGTTGGCCGGTTTTGTTGTTACTGCTTCCTCTTTTGGCTACTTTTCTAGTGCAGTAGTCCTGGTTGGCGCCTTCCCGCAGAGCAGGTTGTGCATTTCAGCCAGCGTGTCATGCGTATGCGCCGTGGAGTTTTTTGGTCTGGGCGGTGTGTTTTAGTACTAGTCGTAGGCGGGATTGCAGCCGCAACAACGCCGCAAGAGGGAGAGACAAGGAAGCGGTCCGAGAGTCCCACACAAGACCCAGCCAGATCCGAAACTGAGACGGAACCAAATGGGAATTCCTCCAGTTCACCAAGAACCAGAACCTGGCGAGCTAGGAAAGAACCAAATACCTGGCAAGCAGATGCATGGATTGGATGTGAGCCCACACCAGCCAATCGTCGAGGAAAGCCAGAACCCGAACCCCTAACAGAAGCAAACGGGTCACCACGACCCAGGTAAGGCGTGTGAACATGTGAGATGCCAGATTCACACCGAAATCAAGGCAACAAAAGTGGTAAGCCTGTCGCCCCACGACAAAGTTGAGCCAGTCCCTGAACCCCGTATGATTCAGGACATGCCAATACGAGTCACAGAGGTCCAGAGACACCATCCAGGCACCCGGAGCCAAAAGTAGCCAGACCTGAGACAGAGTGGTCATCCAAAAGGAGGGCAAAAGACCCAGGGGTTCAGATGGGACAAGTCCAGTATGAATCGCAGATTCGCACAGTACCGTTTCGGAACTGAAAACAGGCGGGTAACCCACCTGAGGGATGCTGTCGTTTCGACCACGCCCAAGGCGAACCAACTCCAGGATGACCTGATGGAGTGCAGGAGAAGAAGCCTGCCTGCCAGCCCCGATTCCCCCCAAAGGAGGAGGAACGACCGAACGCCACCACAGGCTGAAGGAAACGACCCGAAATGCCCACAAATTGTGGAACCAGGCGAGAGCAAACAGTGCAAGTCTCCCACCTATTGCCCCATCAACAGGGCGAACTGCGAAAGGGTTGACGACCCCTACGACGTGTACAAGCATGGGGGCCTAGCGGAGGACCACCAATACAATAAAAGGTGGATGAACCAAGGGGGCAGACCCCCACCAGGCAAAGCAAACAAAAATAAAATTTAAACCCCTCAAAAGCACAACGTCCCCAGGAAGAACAGAACCTGCTGCTGGAAATAATGGGAGACAAGCTGCACAATACCTCATGCCCCTACCAACAACGATACCATTTCCTACCCTAGACCAAACAGTGATAACAAAAACCCCAGCTAGCCCTAAAAGGGGCAATTGCCGAGCAGAAAAAGACCCTTATGGAAGTGGTTCCCGAACGCCCTGTAGAAAAGAGCCCCAAGATGCAAGGGCAGTACTTACAGGGTACTTAGTGCATGGAGCCTAGGTACTGATGAGTTACTCCTGCCCTGCACATCACATACAGCAGAAAGACACCACAAGGCACAGAACTGCTAGGTGTCCAGAGGCCAGAGTCGACGACCGCCACAGTACATATCAGCCGAGGAACTGTGGCTGTAGCGGCCGGCGCAGGGAGACCTGGGCGCCCCTTCCACCTCCTAGGGGTAAATAGGGGGTGGGAGCTGTGCGGACGTAGAAGCCGCAAAAGTGTTAGTGACGTTTGCTTGTTTTAGTTTGGGAGTTTTGCCTATCTGTTGGGGTTTTAGTAGCCTTTTTTACCATGAGGGGGTTTGTTTTGTTACACCAACAGTTCTAGGTGCCAGACCCCAGTCGATGGCAGACATGGAATGCTTCCAAATATATGAGGGTTTCAATAGGCCATTGCTCCTCGTTCCTCTCTGAGAGGGGGCCAGGTTCTGGCTTGTGGTCCCGGTAGGCAAGAGCTCCAATCGACTGATGCCACGGTCTAATACATACTAGTACATACATATCAGCCCGGTAAGCTCCGGAGAGCCATAGGGACTCTCCAAATATTTTTATTAACATCATTATTATATATTAAAGTCAATACTTCCATTAGTGATCAAAATATTATGTAACACACTGTACACTTACCTGCACACAGTACTTAGCAAAGTCGTCATTTTCGAGACGAGGAACTTTTTCAAATTTAACTTTCCCTGGAGCACTCTCATACAGCTCGCGCACGTAATTCAAAGGGATGCTTGTGAGGGACTTCTCCATTATATCTCCCATAAGTACTTTTATTACCTCCCAGGTTTTCTGTGGACAAACAATATGGAAGTAAATACAATATACAGTGGAACCTCGAATAACGAATTTAATCCGTTCCAGCGCTGTGAACGTCATGTGAAACGGACGTCATACAAAACGAATGTCCCCATTGACAATAATGGGGGACATATTAATCCGTTCTACCATCGAAAAAGATCAATATGATATTCGATGTTTTAAATAATAGAGCAGCCTACCTCACATACACTGAACAAACGTTTATGACATTTTTCTTTCTTCAAATTTGCTCAATATATTTTTTTAATGTCTTATAGCAAAAGATTCGTTCGGTGTTCAGCAGGTAGGCTGCTCCATGTTTCTTAAATAAAAATTTTTTTTTTTTTTTTTTTCTTTTTTTTAAACAGAACAAATGTCAAAAAGGTTCGTTCGGTGGTCGGCATGTAGCTGCTCCATGTTTCTTAAAAAAAAAAAAAAACAGCGTTGAATGTAATGAAACGCCATTTTCTGGGCGAGTCCCGGAAGCTCCCTGGAACTTACTAGGCTGATATGCTAATGTCAGACTTTGGCATCAGTCATGTGTATGGAGTTCTTATGGGCCTACCGGGGACCATGAGCCAGAACCTGGCCCCCTCTAGAGAGGCAAGGGGAGCAATGGCCTATAGAAACCCCTGTGTAATTGGAAGCATTTTATGTCTGCTATGGACCGGGTTAGGCACCCAGAAAGGTAGGCGTCCCAAAACAAACCCCTATTCTGGTGAAAATTGCAACCAAAAGCCAAACAAGTGGATAGAACTCCCCCAAACAAAAACGAGCAAACTAGTATGACGTCATCCGTCGTCGCAGTCCCCCCCTCTCCAGGAGGGGGGAAGGGGCAGCCCCAGACCTACCGCACCGGTGTTCCACACCCCAGTTCTGAGGCTGGAAGTAAAAAACACGCAAAAAACTACTGACCAGAGCGAGGGAGGGATGTTGGGGAACCTCCGGGACTCACCCAGAAAATGGGGTTTCATTACATTCAATGCTGGTTTTCTGGGGGAGCCCCTACGGCTCCCCGGAGCTAACTACCCACAGAGGAAAAGAATAGAGACTTACCCGGGAGGTGGTAGCTGCTCACTCCTCAACCCGAAGTAGAGACAACTGGCTGCATCCGCTGACCCAAAGCGACACAGACCCGACTGGGCCCAGGAACGTTTAAAAGGTAACAAGCAGCCAGGACCCTGTTCGACCGCCAAAATCCCCGCGGCCGAATGTCACCCCAGGACATACTGTAACCCCGCGATAATCCGGGGTTCGAACATCCGGAAAATGCCCTTATACGGCCAAAATCGTGACCGGATAAAGTTATCACAATATCCGGCCAAAATGGCCACAGGAACCGGATAAAAGCTGGTTTGGCCGGATAAAAATTCGGCCGTACTAATCCCATCTGCCTGTGGCTCTAGACACATGGTGGAGTAAGGGGTGGGGTGGGTGGGTGGTGTCGGGAGGGTGGGAGGGGAGCGTCAGGAGGGGACCACCTGGGTACAGGAATTACCATTAATTTTAGAACAATTAATCATAGCCAAAAACAAATGAAATACGTACTAGTAATTATTTAATAACAATTAAATAAGTTTCCTAAAAGCAATGTGCATAGACTGAAGTTTCCTTAAAAAATATTGCGAGTGTTTTTCCTCCTGGCGGCCTACGTAACGTGCTATAGCTGCCCCAAGTGGACCCGTCCAACACATTTTCGTTGTTGTTAACCAGAATAGGGGTTTGTTTTGGGGTGCTTACCTTTCTGGATGCCTGTCCCAGTGAATGGCAGAAAGAGAATGCTCCAAATCACATGTGCATTTCTATAAGCCATTGCTCCTCGTGCCTCTCTGAGAGGGTCAGGTTCTGGCTCGTGGTTCCCTGGTAGGCCCAGAACTCCACCCACATCGACTGATGCAGAAGTTAGGGATATTCATATCAGTATGGATAGCTCTAGAGAGCCATAGGGGCTCCCCCCCAAAAAAGCACAGAAACTACTGCACAGCTCAACAAACCCCTGAATACCCCACCCCAACCCTGAGCCTCACAGACAAGTCACAGAACAATGCAGTATATGGGGCAAGGACTTTTCCAAAAGAGGTCAGCAATCTCAGGGACAGATACGCAAACCCAACATGGAAGGTAACCCTGGAAATGCGTGATCACAGTGAGACTGTTAAGAGGACATAATTTCTTTGACAGGAAACATGAAACTCGTGTGACGTCATGCTTGCTTGCTCGTTTTCATTTGGTTTTCATAGAATTCCCCCCCGAGAAAACAAAAGTCAGTAAAGCATGACATTCAAATTATACCTAGTTCATTTCTTTGGCAATTCTTACAATGTTAATCAACTAACCTCGAGAGATCTCGCACTGTCAAGATACACAGCTCCAATGATGGCTTCAACAAGATCACCTAATGCTTTAGGCACATCAACATCCTGCAATAAATAAAACACAGTTAATAACTGCAATATTTCAATAATTTATTCAATATGTTTAGCAATAATAACTATCTAAGAGTTTTTTTTTTTTAGTTTTTTCCATGGTAAAGTTAATGCTTATGGTGTGGCAATTCCATTTAAGAATGGAAGTGACTAAGCTTTTGGGAACACATCAGGACTATGACTCACAAAGACTTACTGACGACCAGGATTCTGGCCTTCTCAAAGAGGCAAAGGAAAGCCTAGTGATCAGAGATCACTATAGTACCAAAATTCTACCAGATCAAATTAGTGCTCCAAAACAAATACTAATAACTGTTTCGACCATTTTCAAGATAACAATAAAAACAATTGTTACTGCAGTGAAATTAATGCTGAAATACACTTGCCCACTACAACCCAGGCAACCAAAAGTCACAGCCTGCAGGCCGGCTTATTCACGAACCACCCCAAGAGACAACCTGCCCACTGTATTATTGAGTAAGAAAATTAGACAGCTGCAACTGTTAAATAGTCACATCAAATAGTGTCCCTATTCCAATGCTATTTACCTATCAAGAAATATCATCTCAGTTCACATCTTGGAATACTAATATCATTACCTCTCCATCCACCTCGTCTGCTTCCGTATTCAGAGTATCTTCCATGTAGGAGTCTTCACAAATTTTCAGGAACTTATCAATAGAAGCCTCTAGTTTGGGTGCCAGGTAAAGTAAATGTTTGTGAAGCTTCTTGTCTATAGCAACTCTGGCCAGAGTTTCATTCTTGACATAATGTGATCTGCAATGAAATTAGTACATATATAACCTCACAACCTAAATGATAAAACTCAAGAAATAATAATAAATTTTACATGTGTATTGTAGATCTTAATATTTAGATGCAAATTTTACATGTGTATTGTAGATCTTAACACTTTCGCGCTCTCCGCAAAGGTCACTCAGCCAACCGAATGTGCGCGCTGCGTTTTTATCGCTTAAGCATAAAAACAAAAATGTGTATACTCTTTTTACTCTTCTGACCTTAGTTCTCATGCTACGTATTTCATTTTGGTACCAACGTGTTCGCAATAAAATTCTCTAGAAGAACATTAGTAAAATAAGTCACGAAACATATAGGGATACCAGCACCAAATAAATAACTACGTAGATGACTCGCCGTGAGCGCCCATCAGCAACAAAATGTTTTTACTCTTGGGATTGTAATCACCTCCACACTTGTTCTACAGCGTTAATTTTGGTATCAATGGACTCGCAATGAAATTCCCAACACGGTGATATGAATATAAGCGTAGAATAATGATGCAGCCCGCCCGCAAGAGTGTGGGAAGTGGTGAAATTGTTACCCGGTATCGGTGACGGGACGACGCATGGCGCTTTGAAAGTTTATACTTATTTCACTCTCATGACATTAATTTTCTATGTACGTCATTCATTTTTATGTCAATGTGTTCGCAATAGAATGTTCTATGTGCCCATAGGTAAAAAATATCAACAAAGCGTAAGTTAGAATAGCGACAAATATAAAACAACGCTGGAACATATCAGTGAGCGTCAAACACACACGAAATATTTTTACTTTTGTTATGTTTGTCAAGATTATACTTGTTGCACACAGTTATTTTTGGTTGTATATTGATCGGAATAAAATTCCCTAAACAGACATATGCATATAATACATGATATGGGGGAAGAATTACCAGTATAAACGGCTAAAGTCACCCACTTGCAACCCGTTTGGGACAAAATACCATTTGATCGAAGTTATCCACACCTTTCATGAACTTATTGTACCATGCAGCCTAGTGGTGAGAAAGAGAGCCTCATAGCGCGCAGCTTGAAACAAACCCAAAGTAAATCGGATAAAAATTGAATTTTATACAAATATTTCAAAAGTAGACATAACTTTATGTCCACGATGCGTTTACGTTAGACGAAACCGAACGCGCCGGCGCGTCCAGATAGCGCGAAAGTGTTAATATTTAGAGGCAAATAAAGTAATAATAATTGTCATTATAAAGTTGAACAACATAAAGGAAAATGGAGTCAAATCACCACAGAATGAAACCCTGACTAAAAATTAACCTGGAGAATGAGAAGTTAAACATTTGAAAATTATTATTATCGTATTGAAATTTTCATGAACTTACAAAATGCCAATTTGTTACTTACTGAAGATGATACAGTGGACCAGTTCAGGGGTGGCAAACCTAATTGTGAGTGGGTGCCCAAATTGGCAATAATCTTCCAAAAACTTATCTCAGGTGTCCATTGCAATTTTGAGCCATATTATAATTAATATTATTATATTTGTATTTTTCCAGTTTTTAGGGAGAAAGAGAACAAAATGTTTGAAAGCATTCTTAACCCTTAAATGGTGCAATACATATATGTATGGACATGGAACACAAGTTTCTCAAACTTGATCAAACACTTTCAAATATTTTCTGCATAATCTACTAGCAAATGCTCCAACTTTGTCTAAATGATCACCAACTTAACTTGAAAAAACAAGAAAATCAAAAATAATTCTAAATTGAGTATTGAAACTTCAGATTTTGAAATCAGCTGGAAAAATATAAAATATCACCAATTGTTCATTTGGTGTTATTATGCTCTCAGAGAATAATAACATAATATAGCATAATAGAGACTGGCACTATTAAGCCACTTGATCACCATACAAATGGTGATAAACTCGAGTCAAAAATACCAAACGCGAAGACTCGAGGAGAGGAGCGAACCAGTCTTGTAACGGACCAGGCCGATCTTCTGAAAAGAGAGCCTCATAGGAGCTGCAGAAAAACCTTCGGGTTGGGACAACGGGCAGGCAGTGCCTGAAACCACAGCTGGGCTGGCCACCATGGGGCCACGAGGACAACTCGCCCCTGGTACGTCTCCAAGCGAGTCAGGACCCGGAGCAACAGCTGAACCGGAAGAAGGAGCTACAGGAACCCTCACGTTGACCAGATCTGCCGAAAGGCGTCAAACACAACAGCCTCGCGTTTAGGAAAGGGCACCACATACAGTATACTGGAAGACGCCTCGACCACGCCGACACGAAGAGGTCCACCTCTGGGTGCCCGGATGTCTGGCAAAGCCAACTGAATGAGTCAGCATCGACGGTCCATTCCATGGACAGGGGAACGAACCAGGACAGGCCATCTACCAAGACGTTGGACACCCCCCGGACGTGAACCACCAGGAGAGCCAAATCCCGAGAACTCAGCAGACGATTCACCCAAAGCAACCAACTCCAAAGAGCCAAGCACTGGTCGAACCCCCTCGGTTCAGGCAATGAACCACCATGGAGCAGTCCGAATGGCACCGGATCGTTGATCCACGGGCGACCCGAGCCCTCCGAAACGCAAACCACACCGCCGCAAACTCCCGCACCGTGCTATGGACCCGACGGAAGGACGGTCCCCACTGCCCCTGGCCGCCCTGATGAGCACTGGTCACAAAGTCCCAGCCGAGAGACTATGCGTCCGTGAACACATCGAGCGAGGGCTCAGGAAGGCGCCAAGGCACTGAACCCCTAAAAACCCAAAGAGAAAGCCGGCGGCGCAGCAGCTGATGTAAGGCCCCCCAGGGGTCGAACCCAGCCATCGCGAGAGGCGGAAGGGACATCCCCAAAGGAACCAGAACAGCCAACAAAGCCAAACTCTACCCGGTGGGTAGACCATTATCGCAAAGTTCAGGCTCCTGCACAGACCCTCGTGCAACCGCCAGGTGATCCGGGAGCCCCCAGAAACCAGTGCATGCGGGACTGCAGCCGAAGGAGAGACTCCAGAGGATGAGACAAGGAAGCGGTCCGAGAGTCCCACACAAGGCCCAGCCAGGTCCGAACCAGGGAGGGGACCAGATGGGACTTCCGCCAGTTCACCAGGAACTTGAGCCCAGCAAGCTGGGAAAGCACCACACCCCTGGCGAGCAGACACGCAGACCGACTGGAAACCCAAACCAGCCAGTCATCGAGGTAAGCCAACACCCGAACACCTAACAGATGCAGACAAGCCACAACGACCCGGATAAGACGTGTGAACATGTGAGGTGCCAGGGTCAACCCAAACGGGTAACAATGAAAGCGGTAACTCTGACGTCCCAAAACAAGAAATCGAGCCAGTCCCAGAACGCTGGATGAATCGGGAGGTACCAATAAGCGTCCAGGGACACCATCCAAGCGCCTGGTTCCAAAAGAAGCCGGACCTGGGACAAAGTGGCCATCCAAGAGGAGAGGCAACAGCCCCAGGGGTTTAGACGGAATAAGTCCAGAATGAATCGCAGGTCTGCAATCCCGCTTCGGAACCAGAAACAGGTGGGAAACTCACCTGAGGGGTCGTTTCGATCACGCCCAAGCGAACCCACTCTGAGATGACCCGACACAGTGCAGGAGAAGAGGCCTGCCCCACCAACCCTGAACCCCCTGAAGGAGGAGGAGGGGGGGGGCGGAGAGGTCACCCAACGCCACCGCAGGCCGCATGAAACAACTCAAAAGGCCCACATATCGTGGGACCAGTGTAATCAAACAGCATGAGACTCCCCTCATCGCCTCGTCAATAGGACGAACCGCAAAAGGGCCGACACCCTTTCTAAGAACCCGACCTTTGCACAGAGCGATTACCACGCCGACTAAACGAAGATGGTTCCGAAGGCTGCGCTGGCCCCAAAATTGACACCACTGGCCTACCACGATGGGAGGAACCCCAAACCCTGGCACAACCCTTCCGGGAAGACCCCTCACGGGTCAATTGGAGAACCAACAAGTCCGACAACTGGAAGACACTGTCTGCAGATACTGCACCACCACAGACTCTGCAAACGGCAAAGGACAAAAAGGCGAAGAAAACCCTAGAGCCAGGGGCCCAAGGGGATTCCACGGAAGTAGCCAGCACCGCCTGCCAACACACGAGACGGGAAGCAAAAAACAGCGGCACCTCATCCTGCAGAATCTGCGTGAACAGCTTCAAAAGAGCAGACAAAGCACGCACTGCCGAGACCAACATACCAGACCCAGGATCGGCCCCAAATGCCTCTACATCCTCAAGTCAGTCCGAGGACAGCTTGAGAAGGGAAAAGAACCACAAGACTGAGGACAGCTTGAGAAGGGAAGAGAACCACAAGACCGACACCAACAGGTCACGGGGCACACAAGTCCTCAGCGACCAGGGCAGCCGAGAGGGTGAGAACCTTCATGTGAAGTTGCACGATGCTGACATTCCGAGGAAGGGCAGGGGCAAACAAGCACACATCGAGGTGCTCAAATTTGCCCCCCCCCCCCAAGGAAAACCTGGACCACCATATGATCATCGCACTACTGAAGCGTGCAGGACTGACAAAACTTATGCCACGCCCCCAACGAGAAAAAGGGGCAGTCTGCAAGCCAGGATGACTCCAGAACCTCATAACAAACCTAGTAAGGAAAAGATCCAAACATGAAAGAAGATTGACCCATTATGGAGGTCGCCTCCCACACCACACAAGGCAGGATGTGAGAGATCGAAAACCTCCGGAAGGATGGGATCGAAAAATCCAAGGGCGCACGGAACCCAACTCTGGGAGGGACTGACGCATAATCCAACTCATACGAGGAGGGAGGAAATGAAAACCCCACTCCCAGTAACAGCAAGCCCCGCTCGAAGGGTACAAAAACCCAAGCGGGGTCCAACAACGCCCAAGGCCCCAAAGCTTAGCAGAAATAAAGCCTTAGCAGAAACAAGGTCAACTTCACACGACCTGATCTTTGTCACTTGGTGGTCATTAACACTCTAGAGGTATGACTTTCAGGCCGACAGAATGGCACCTCTCAAATCCTTGTCTGTGACTCATGAACTATATATATATTAAGTAAAACTAAAGAAAAAACACCTTTACGGTGTTACAACCGACCCAACAGGCAGCATGATAGAGGCACAAACAGTGAGTGTCACCCTGAAATAAGGAGACAGAGCAACCTTTAAACTCGCACGAAGCGAGAGGGAACCTAGGGGTTGCATCCATTAGATCAAAGAGCCCCCAGTGGGGGTTTCCCAGGGGCCCTTAGTCGCGTAATCTCGCTAAGGGAAACCCAGGCAGGATACTGCTAACCGGTGCCCAAAGTTACCAATCAAACTGCTAAAGCTGAACCCCTGGGATGTGTACACTCACAGAGGACTAGTGGAGGATCACCAAGATATAAATAGGTGTGACCAAAACCAAAGAGCAGACCCCCCACCTGGCACGAAAACAAAAACAAAAGAAAACTCCGCAAGAGGACAATGTGCCCAGACGGAACAGAACCGGCCACTATCAGAGGTGAAAACTAGCTGCACAGTACCCTGTGCCCCAACCAGTGACATAACTACCTCTACCCAGAGGCAAACAGTAGTGCAAAAAACCCAACTGACTCCAAGAGCGGTTAATCACCGAGCAGCAAAAGACCTTGTGGAGGTAGACCCCAAGGTGACTTGTGGAAGATGGCCCCCAAGCCCCAAAGGGCAGTACTTACAAGGCACCTAGGGTCAGCATGTGCATGTGCCTCACAGTCAGCTGGAGGCTGCCTCCCTCACTGGTTCAAGGCCAGATGCACTAAAATTTCTCCCCCAACAATACTGTTTGTGGTGTTATTACACTATATACACACACACACATTATATACATAAGTATCTACATGTTTTATTCACCATAACTGTACAGCTAACATGGTATGGTGCCCAAAGAGCATAGTGGCCACCCTCTACACAGCTAGACAAGTCATGCAAACAACGCCACCTCCGTCACCCAAATTGCTCCTCCCAACACAATCCTTTTGCTGTTATTACACTAATACACAGGTTATATATAAATATCTACATTTGTTTTCATCATAGAGAACCACTGAGCAGGTATGGTGAATGCAGACAATAACAGGTGGCCACACAGTCAGTAAAAGACGTTATCTCCCTCCCTCAGTATTACTCCTCCCACGCAACGCTAATTATCACAACAATCATGCTATTATAGTATCACAATCCGGTCATTTTTGTCACAGTCAGGAAGTCTTCTGTAATACTGTCATCGCTAAATAATAGTACAGAGCACCACTTGGTTTCCGAACTTTAGTTATCCGAAACTTCCAGTTTCCCGATTGGGGTTGAAAAGTCATGCTTTTGTTCAGGTAGGAAGGGGTCCGCCAAGCGTCACACCGGCCTGTGGTGGTTGGTGGGAGATGGACCAGTTGGCCCACTGTGACTTCACAGATTCACAGCCTATTATTCCTATTATTTTGAATTGTTATAAGGCTGGAGTGTTCATTCTGTGCTTTTGTTTTACATATCTGCACAATCAAGAAACATCTGTGCACCATGTCGGCTCCAAATGCACACATTGTGTCAGTGATGACTGACCGGTGGGTGGATGGATGGGGGAGCTTAGGTGGGAGGCAGTACGAGCAAGAGGGGGAGAATCAGTGAGAGAGGGGGGAGAATTAGTCAGAAAGGGAGAGATACTAGGAGGGAGGGGGAGATGCTAGGAGGTAGGCAGGAAGGGAGAGAAGTAGTGAGAATTAGGGAGGGAAAGGCAGGCAGGCAGGGGTAGTCATGCGGTTGACCTGCGTGACCTTGAAGAGAGAGTATGGGATAAAGGGGGGGGGGGTGTTGGTGGTGGGCAAGAGACCAACTCACTACCGAAGATGAGCCTAACACACTCGACCCGTTAGCATGATGGGAGGGAGGGAGGGAGGGAGGGAGGGTGGGAGGGTGGGTGGGTGGGTGGGTGGGTTTGGGTGGCTGGATGGCAGGCTGGATGGCAGGCTGGATGGCAGGCTGGATGGCAGGCTGGATGGCTGGCTGGATGGCTGGCTGGATGGCTGGCTGGATGGCTGGCTGGCAGGCAGGCTGGATGGCTGGCTGGCTGGCAGGCAGGCTGGATGGCTGGCTGGCTGGCAGGCAGGCTGGCTGGCTGGCAGGATGTGCCTGCAGGCAGGCTGGCTGGCAGGATGTTCCTGCAGGCTGGCAGGAAACATCCAGAGGATGTTTGCCAGACGTCTTAATAATCAGCTAGGAACAATTAAGGACATTTATAAAGCGGATCATGACTTCACTTATTGGCGAGTACAAACAAAATACGGTCGCATTTACACTATGAACCTGTCAATTTTTCCCCTAGAGTTTTTTTCATAAATTTTTCGTAAATTTTTTTTTTTATATTTCTAGTTTATTTTTTCCCTCTATTTCTCGTTTACGAACTTACATGTTAACCGACGGGTCTCATCCCCAAGGGTTTCGGAAACCAAGTGGTGTTTTGTAGTTACATATTTATTTTGACATTTTTAAGAGATGCTGTGGTCACAAGCTGAACAGCAGTGCTGTTAGCTCATGCTGCATGTGCGAGCCTTGGTTGCCCACACAGTACTGTGGCTCTCACGAGTGTTGATTGAGAATGTTGCCCACGATTTTTTTTAAACATGGCGTCTGTTTACAAGAGCCCTGAGGAAGCTGATGTGAACCCTGTGTAGCTGCGGGCCATTTGAATCTAGCTGCCGGCACCCTACGGGCCATTTGAATCTAGCTGCCGGCAGAATCTAGAATTTGAATGTAGCTGCCGGCACCCTACGTCGTATATGTATGCCATGCGCACAGTGGGACATGTTACTCCAGTCGTATATATATATATATATATATATGTCATGCGCAGTTTAAGGGTTACAGTGGAGCACAAATTCTGGTTAGGCAATTTAAGTTCAGTGGCCAATCACTCTCAAATGATTGACGCACAGTAAGGGCTAAAAGACCTGAAGACAAACAGTACATTTTGGCAAGGGCTAACCTTAAGTCGGATATCTGCCCAGGGGAAAACGAAGAATGATGAGAGTACACGTGTCCTGTCACCAAGTAGTCCAACACTGCATCACCCAGGAACTCCAGCCTCTGGTAGCAATCAGTAACCTGCAGAATTAACATAAAATGAGTGCCGAATGCAGTGAAACGCCAATTTCTGGGTGAGCCCCGTAGGGTCCCTAAAGCTACTATGCCGATGTATATTGTGCCAAACTACTAGATACCATCAGTCACAGAGTTCTTTTAGGCAAACAAAGGACCACACACCAGAACCTGGCCTCTCTAGTCATGCAGGGATCAGTAGCACATATGATAAAATTACCATGAATTGATTCATATTTGTCACCACCAAGGGAAGGCACTCAGAAAGTCAGCAAAACAAAACAGACCACTACTGGTGATAAGAGAGACTGCAGTCTCAGAACTGCCAAAGAACTCCTCTAACAATGTAAACAAACTATAGAAACTTATGAAACAAGTGCTAGCTCATTTGCCCCACCTTTCCCCCCTCATTTTGGGGAAGGAGAGATGCAACCAGGTGTCAGCCAGCTGCTTCACCTTCAGTTCTATTGTGATGGGAACAGCCCAATGCCCTAGGGGGATGGAGCATGTCAGGAAGCCACCAGGGCTCACCTAGAAATTGACATTTCATTACATTCAATGCCAGTTTTCTGGGGGCTCCCCTTGTGGCTCCCTGAAAATATCTGGGACATAACCAACCACAGATTAGAGAACTACTTAGATTCTGTGAAAATTTTTCACTCAACCAGTAGATAACAAGGTTAACTAGGAACGAAAATATTCTAGATCAGCGGCCAGATTCACAAAGCAGTTATGCAAGCACTTATGAACCTGTACATCTTTTATCAATCTTTGGCGGCTTTGTTTACAATTATACAGTTAATGAGCTCCAAAGCACCTGAAGGCTGTTTATAACAATACCAACAGTTGATTGCGAAGTTTTCATGCATATAAACTGTTTACTAAATGCAACCAAAGCCGTCAAAGATCGAGGAAAGATGTACACGTTCGTAAGTACTTGTGTAACTGCTTTGTGAATCTGGCCCCTGGGCTTCACAAACAATGAAGACATAATCAGGGACATTACTATCTCAGATGCCACATACTCATATCTCAAGCTGATTGGAGTGCAAACATTAATACTCATAAGTTTTTATTTTATTTATTTATATACAAGAAGGTACATTGGGTTTGTGAGAATACATAGCATAGTACAGTAATTACACTCTTGAAAAGCCACTAGTACGCGTAGCGTTTCGGCCAGAAATAATAGACCTAAAACAATGATCAAGCGAGAGAGTTTATTCAGTAAATTAAATTGTAATAATAAAAGGATAAACTGGAAAAAAATAAACTGGGAACTTACAAACATTCAATGGAAAACTGTTATAAGTAATAGAAGTCCCACATATGGAATAAAACTACTGACTTCTGAAGCATATAAAGTCAATCTGAAATAATGTTCCTTTGCAGAAAGCCAGAAAGAGGTCAAACGTACAAAGATAACGCAGACGACACTACAAAAGAAGGAAAGAAATAATGGAAATGCTTAATCAGACATGACTTTCCCTACAAAGAAAGAATAATTTAAACATGGAGATTGAAGATTTTAAGAATCCTGAAATGACTTCTCATGTTCCTTTACAAAATAAACTTGTGGATGTTAATTCATTTACAAGATTCATTGACCAGGATTCTGATAACAGCATCATTGTGGTGAGAATTAGCAGTATGCATAGAATGCTGGGAGGAGCAATGTTGGTGAGGGAGGTGGTGTCATCGGCTGTCTATTGTATGACTTGAGTCATACAGAGTATGGTGGCCACTATGCTGTTTAGACACCATACCAGCTTAGTGATACGGTTATGGTGAACGTAACATGAAATACTTATATATAACGTGAATACAGAGTAATAACAGCAAAAATATTATTTTATGAATATACAGTAATTGAATCACTAATATGCACACCGTACTTTTGAATATAGCAATTGTTCACATATTTTATTATATCAATATACCACAGTACACACCATCGAATAAGAATATGGACAGAAAAAACCAGCGTTGAATGTAATGAAACACCATTTTTCTGGGCGATCCCCAGAGGTTCCCTGGAGCTATTGGACTGATATGCGATATACTAGTCTGGGGAATCAGTCAATTGAAGTTCAGCCTACCGGGGACCACAAGCCAGAACCTGGCCTATCTTGAGATTATCTTGATATGATTTCGGGGCTTAGCGTCCCCGCGGCCCGGTCCTTGACCAGGCCTCCTTTTTGTTACACACCCCCAGGAAGCAGCCCGTAGCAGCTGTCTAACTCCCAGGTACCTATTTACTGCTAGGTAACAGGGGCCTCAGGGTGAAAGAAACTTTTTGCCCATTTGTCTCCGCCTCCACCGGGGATCGAACCCGGAACCTCAGGACTACGAATCCGAAGCGCTGTCCACTCAGCTGTCAGGCACCCCTCAGGCCTCGTCGGACCTGTTGTTTCTTTAATTTTAGAATAGATTCAGTCCACAGACTGATAATCTAAAAGGTATTGAAGAACTGATACATATTAATCATCCACTTAGTGACATGACATTCTAGTTTTCTGTTGTACATTTTCTAAAGAGAAATTGTCATATCTGCCCCCTTTTGGGGTAACTTTTTTTTCTGTTTAATTTATGATTTAATTAACACAAGGAACAGCAGTAATTTCTTACTGCATGCTGTGTTAACGATATTATAAAGATGTGGGAAGTTTTCCCACACCAGACTTCCTCGCCGTATCATGGCCAAAATATGTCACCTATGATTTTTTTTCACCAAGATCCAAGAACACATTTTAACAATCTCAGAAGGAATTTTTTTTCTTGCGTACAGTAGTGTTGTTGGCTATTAACCCTTAAATTGCGCAATATGTCATATGACGTGTTGAGTAACTTACCCAAAAGTGCGCATCACGTCATATGACGTGTTGGAGTACTACACAAGATTTAAACGGCCCGTGGATACACAGGGTTCACCTCACCTTCATCAGGGCTCTTGTAACAGACGCCATTTTTAAAAAATCGTGGGCCACATTCCCGGGTGTGAGGTCCTCAGTATTGAGTGAGCCACCAAGGCTGACGCACGCAGCATGAGCTCACAGCACTACTGTTCAGCCTGTGACCACAGTATCGCCTAAAAATGCCATAATATATATCTACATGCTATTATTTAGCGATGATAGTATTACAGAAGACCCCTGACTATGATAAAAATGACCAGGATTCTGATAATAGCAGGATTGTTGTGATAATTAGCGCTGTAGTGGGGAGAGTAATCTTGGTGGGGAGGGAGGTAGCGTTGTCTGCTGACTCTGTGTGACCACCTTTTACTGTCTGGACTCGCTATACCAGCTTAGTTGTTTGCTATGGTGAACAAAATATGCAGATACATATATATAACGTCTGTATAAAGTGAATAAAACAAAAACAGTATGGTAGGAGGCAAATGTTGGCAAGTCAGGTGAGGAGAGGGAGGGAGTGACGGCCAGTGGCGGGCTGCCACTATGAAGTTATGGTGAACCAAACATGAAGATACTTATACATAATGGCTGTATATAGTGAATAAAAGAAAAACACAGTATGGTGGGAGGAAGATGTGGACGAGTGTGTAGTCATTGAGGGAAGGAGTGGAAGTGAGAGGCTGACTGGCAGATGTGGTGGCCACACCTCCCTGCTTTTTGACTCGGAATATCAACTTAGAGGGTAGTTTTGGTGAACAAAACATGCAGATACGTATATATAACCTGTGTATATAGTGTAATAACCGACAAAGTATTTGTTTATTGTTTTATGAACACAATAATTGAATCAATAATATGCACACCATAATTTTGAGTACAGCGATGATTCACACATTTTATTATATATATGTATCACACTACACACTATTGATTAATATTACAGCAAAAAAAAAACAGACAAATCAATCAGAGACATTGAAATAATTAGGTAATTATCTCTTTGTGGCCACTCCAGCCTGACAGCTGGGGCTGAGCAGACCGCCTCGGATGCACGCTGAGTCAGCGCCTCTTTTTTGCCAGACTTCCCCGCCCTATAGCGGGCAAAATATGCCACTTACGATTTTATTATTATTTTCACCCGTGATCAGAGAACACAAATTAACAGGTTTCGAATATTTTTTTTTTGTTATGCGCCTGTGGGTGACAATGGCGAAATAGCCCTTAGCAACACAAGGGATAATAACTGTGCCACCCAGGAGTTAAACAAAATATAGGTTACAAAACACAAGCAAATCTGCCCATAGTAGGAAAGCAGCATGTACAGGATCTGGGTATACTGATGTCTGATGACTTAACGTTTAGGGACCATAACCAAGCAATTATAGCGTCAGCTAAAAAAATGATAGGATGGAATACGAGAACCTTCAAATCCAAGGATCCATCAAAATGGTAGTACTATTAAAATCATGTGTGTTATCCCATCTTGAGTACTGCTCAATACTCACTTTCCCATTCAGAGCGGGAGAGATTACTGAATTAGAGGGAATACAAAGAACATATAATGCATACATAGACACGATAAAGCACCTAAATTATTGGGATTGTCTCAAAAGCTCTCCAAATGTACTCACTAGAAAGGAGATGAGAGATATATAAAATAATACACACATGGAAAATACTGTAGGGCCAGGTCCCAAATCTATACAGTAAAATAACAACATACTTAAGGGAACGACATGGAAGAAAATGCAGAAAAGAACCAGTAAAAAGCAGGGGTGTCATAGGCACAGAAAACACTGTACAAACATCAGAGGGCCACAGTTGTTCAACATCCTCCCAGCGAGTATAAAAAAAAATGCCGAAACAAACGTGGACATCTCCAAGAGAAAACTAGATAGTTTTCTTCAAGAAGTGCCAAATCAACTGGGCTATGTATGGATATGTGGGCCTGCAGGTCGCTTGCTTAGAGCGGCCCACAGGCCGCTCCAAGTATCAGCCTGTTGAATCAAGCCCTCACAAGTCAAGCCTGGCTCCAGGCTGGGCTTGGGAAGTAGAAGAACTCCTAGAACCCCATCCAAGTACAATCCAGGTATCTATCCATGGCAAAGGAACAAATGGGCAAAAGCCAGTGAGGGGGAGCACCACAGGAAACACACAACATAAGTCAAGAACTGTCTGGTCTTGGGTCGGCTTTCTCCTCTCCCAACTAGGGGGGAATGTGGACCTAACTAGCTGGTTTAACGAAGTTTTGGTTGTTTGTTTTCTGTTTGGGGAAGTTCTTTTGACATTTAGTGGGCTATGGTCTTGTGTTAAACCATGCAGTGGTTTGTTTTGATACGCCTATCTTTCTGAGTACCTTCGCTGGTCGTAAGATGATAAACTTTAAATGTAAAGTGTCCATGGGCCATTGCTCTGTGGCTCTCTGAGGGGGGGCCAGGTTCTGGCTCGTGGTTCCTGTTAGGCAAAAAGAACTCTGCAACTGATGACACTTACATAGTATGGCAGTTAATCAGTAAGATAGCATCAGGGAGCTGACAGGGCTCTCCACTGAATAAATGACATTATATACATCATATGTAAAACTCAGTATTCAACAATGGGGGCCTACATTACGTAAATATTTCATTACATCATACCTTGTTGGAAGAATAAGAGCTGTGAGTTACAGCCTGCACAATAAAACCTGTATTGCTGAAATGATATTGTATTTTGTTCTCTAATCGATCAAGACAAGCAATCTTGTAAAGTCTTCTTAATTCACATCCTACCCATGACTCTTTGCTCAGCACTGGAGACGCGATCTCTAGCTGTGATTTCAGCAGCGACTCATTCTGAAATATAATTTCTTAGTTTTACAATCATTATCACTTAGGAGTGATTTAAAAGATTTAAAAGCATCTTAGGAGTTTTTTTTTAATGAGTCCCAGATTAACCCGGGTAAAAATTAAAACCCACAAGGGAGGTAAATCGCACAAAAAACATTATTGAATGTAATGAAATGCCATTTTCTGGGTGAGACCTGGAGGCTGCCTGGAGCTATGCAGGGCTGATATGTATATATTAGACTTTGACATCAGTCATTGTGAATGGAGTTCTAGGCTTACCGGGGACCACAAGCCAGAACCTAGCCCCCTCAAGAGAGGCATGAGCAGCAATGGCCTATAGCATTGCACATGTGGTTATGGAGCATTCTATGTCTGCTATCAACCGGGTCAGGCACCAGAAAGGTAAGCATCCCAAAACAAACCCCCCTATTCTGGTTGAAACTACTACTGAAAGTCAAACGAGTGGACAGAACTCCCCAAATGAAAACGAGCAAACAAGCATGACGTCACCACATGCTGCGCCGCCATCTGCGCAGCTAAGGGGAGAGCCTCAGACCCCTCACGCCGGCTAACCACACCCTCAGTTCTGAGGCTGGATGTCAAAACATGAAAAAAAACTAGCGTTGAATGTAATGAAACACCATTTTCTGGGTGAGACCCAGAGGCTCCCCGGAGCTTACTAGGCTGATATGCTAATGTCAGACTTTGGCATTAGTCACGTGTATGGAGTTCTTATGGGCCTACCGCCGACCATGAGCCAGAACCAGGCCCTCTCATAGAAGCATGGAGAAGCAATGGCCTATAGAAACCCCCGTGTGGTTGGAAGCATTCTATGTCTGCCATCGACCGGGTCAGGCACCCAGAAAGGTAAGCGTCTCAAAACAAACCCCTATTACGGTGGAAAATTTCAACCAAAAGCCGAACAAGTGGATAGAACTCCCCAAAAAGAAACGAGCAAACGAGCATGATGTCACACATCGCCACGCCGCTGTCTGCAAAGTTCCCCCCTCCCCGGGAGTGGGAAGATGTAGCCCCAGACCCTCACGCTGGCTGTCCACCCTTCAGTTCTGAAGCTAGACATCAAAACACGAAAAACTGCCGATCGAGGGGAGGGAGGGATGCCGGGGAGCCTCCGTGTCTCACCTAAAAAATGGCATTTTATTATATTCATCTCTGGTTTTCTGGGGGGAGCCCTTTCGTGCTTCACGGAGCTAAAAACCCACAGAGGAAAAGATGAGGGACTTACCTGAGAGGTGGTCGCTGCTAACTCCTTAACTCGAAGTCGAGACAACTGACTGCAACTGCCGACCCAAAGCGACACAGGCCCGACTAGGCCCAGGAACGTTTACGAGGTAGCGAGCAGCCAAGACCCTGCTTGACTGCCAAAAACCCCATGCCTGAATGGCAGCCCAGTGTAACAACTGAAGCTGTTTTAAAATAAATAATTGTATGGAAGGCAGTGGGATACGCCCTTGTACAAAAGTTAGAGACAAGTGGTAGTTGACCTGACGAGACGTCACGGAGTCTCTCCCTGGGGATTAGCAGTTTAGATCACAAATGGCCGGCGTCTTTGTCTTAAGCAACGTATAATGAATTATTTTACAGAATTCAGTAATTTAGAGAAGTTTCAAGTCTTCATTCAAATTGTATTCAATAGTATTCCGTTTAAAGTATCAAGAATATCCTCAATTGTTGGAACACTGAGTAAGTCACCATCAGTGACGTCACGAGCAGGGGACTAGCCTTTGACGCGGAACAATTTGGGTGACCCGAGATCACAGGTCACCAAAGCCTTCCACATTTAGTAATTCTCAAAGGTCAAATAGCCATTTTGTAATTGGAAATAGCCTTTCCCTAAAATTCCTGTGCAATTATCTTCAGTTTAAAAGAGTTCAACCACCTGGGATGTTCAGTACAACAGAGATTAGTTGTTCAACTTAAAACCTTGCTAGTAAACTTAGTGAACCTGGCGTAGGAATACCCTAGCCTCGTGGTGACGAAGGGCTAGTCAGTGTGGACTGATCAACAACTGGGAGAGGTCCTCCATCTCCACCTCTACCCACGATCAGCACTACATCTAGCTGGTTGCAGTAAAAGGTAGAGTCTGCTTGAGTTTTCTAGAGGAAAATAGTCATATCATGACTCTAGGGAGTGTTAACTATAGGGAGTGCTTTTATTTAGATTTTGATTAAATAAACCAATTCCTGTAGTTGTAATTTGCATTTCATTATTTTCCATGTTTTCATACTCTTTGTCCTTGGCACGTGGTCTCCACGAGTCTGAATTTAGTTGGGCCGCAAGCCTAACAAAGTGTAAGAGTTCAGCTATCCCTTTGTTTGCTAAAATTTCCCACACTTAATGTAGATTCTTCCCTCCTGTTCCAAATAACTGGGGATCAAGCCCCAAGGTTTATTGAGTGCTTAATCGGTCCAGACCCCGGTTATTGCGCTTCGTGTTAATGGTCTGGTGGTGGCAGCAGAAGGAGATTCTAGAGTTTGCTGGGAGTCTAGTACCATGTCGTGAGGCTGTAGAATCTTAGCTGGTCAAAAAGGCTAAGACCAAGTGGCGTGGGATTCGGCTTAGAGTAGCTCTGGGGTCCCTTGGTAGAAGAGAAGTAAATAGAATATGGGCAAGAGGTAAGGAGGTTTCAAGAGAAGATCAGAGACGATAACCCCTACCCGTGTTACACCAGGACGTGTTGCCAAAGACGGCAACAAGAGCAGCAAACTTACGAACGTCATGGGCATGGGAATAGACCGCAGGCTTGGCTAGCCTTAATAACCCTGAGAACGACCTGGGAGACCCACACCTGCGAACAGGGAAGAAGGGAAACCGGATCAACCCAAAGCGTGTCCCTGGACACAGAAGCCGTGGCGTGCAAATAACGGCAGAGGGCCTCAACCGGACACAAAACAGGATGCACCACCAACCTGATCAACCAAGCATCAACATCCCAAGGACCTCTCCGAAAAGCAGCAGTCTCATTCTTCGCCAGAAAAGGAGACAGCTGCAGACGAACAAACCGATCGCCTTGACTGAGTGCAGAAACCCATGCGCCGGAGGAGAGCAAGAAGCTCCCCGACCCGACCCCCATAAGCCAATGCCAACAGGAAAAGAGCCTTCGAGAAAAATCCTGAACCGAAGGGGCCACACAAACCGAGGAGAAGAGAGAAAAGAGAGCACCCTGTCCAATGACCAGGATGGCTCAGGCGGCGCATGAGCAGGCAGGAGGTGAAACTACGCACGAGACAGCTTGCGAAACAGCGCAGACGTGACATCAATACCGAAAGCAAGCTGAAGCAGCACCGCCTGCGCTGCACGATCCCCCACCCCAACCGACCAGTCCTGCCTGACCAAGAACTCAGCAGGCGAGTCTCCCGAAGCGACCAGCCTCAAAGAGCCAAAGAGCATCATGCCCCCTTGGTACAGGCAAAGAATCACTGGGGAGCAGTCCGAATGGAGCCAGATCACCGAATCGCAGGCGACCTGAACCCTCTGAAGTGAATAACACACCGCTGCGAACTCCCTCAGCATGCTGTGGGCCTGACGGAAGGACAGAATCCACGGTCCCAGGCCGACCTGGTGAGCATTGGGCTTAAACCGGCAGCCTAGAGATGACACGCCCGTTACCTTGAAGTAACCTTGAAGTGTTTCCGGGGCTTAGCGTCCCCACAGCCCGGTCGTCGACCAGGCCTCCTCGTTGCTGGACTGGTCAACCAGGCTGTTTGATACGGCTGCTCGCAGCCTGACGTATGAATCACAGCCTGGTTGATCAGGTATCCTTTGAAGGTGCTTATCCAGTTCTCTCTTGTACACTGTGAGGGGTCGGCCAGTTATGCCCCTTATATGTAGTGGAAGCGTCCATGAACACATCGAGTGAGGAAACGGGTAGGCTCCAAGGCACTGAACCCAAAAAAACCCTGAGGAAGCCGGCGATGCAGCAACCGACGCAAGCCCCCCCCCCCCAAAGGCTGAATCCAGCAATTGCGAGAGAGGCGGAACGAAGTCCCCAAAGGAACCAGAACAGCTGAGGAAGCCAAACCTGACCCGGCAAAGTTCAAGCACCCACAGAACTCTCAAGCAACCGCCAGGCGACCCGGGAGCAAGTGAAGATGGTACGGCAGCTGAAGCAGAGACTCCGGAGGGAGACAAGGAAGAGGTCCGAGAGCCCCACACAAGACTCAGCCAAGGCCGAACCCGGGAGGGAACCAGAAGGGACTCCCACCAGATCACCAAGAACCCAAACCTGGCGAGCTGGGAAAGAACCAAATCCCTGGTGAGTAGACACGCAGACCGGCTGGAAGCCCACACAAACCAGTCGTTGAGGAAGGCCAGCACCCGAAACCTGAACCAGGGCCGAGCCGACCACCAGTTAGCCAGGAACACTTCCGAGGCAGACCCCAACCTGGCCAGGAACAGGAGCCACAATCGGCATGGAGAGACAGAAGCTGCCTCCCCCACATCAGCAACAGAAACGGCTTCATAGCCCAGTGGGCACCGGAGGCTCCAGGCTCCCTCTCTAACTAGTGAGGGGGGGGGGTAGTGCTAACGAGCTTGCACTCTTTCGAGAGATTCGATTGTTTATTTACATTGCTGGGAGAGTTTGTTCAGCAATTTTGAGGCTTTAGTCTCTTTGAAATTAGCAGTGGTCTGTATTGGTTCGCTGACTTTCGGGATGCTTTCCTGGTGGGATGGATGAGTGTCACCTGCTCTTTGCACCTTTGTGGGGGAAAGCCAGGTTCTGGCACTGGTCCCCAGCAGGCCAACCAGAACTCCACAGCTGATTTGACTTAGTAGTTGGGAGCCATCTCAGCAAAATAGTTTCAGGGAGCCACAAGGGACACCGCCAAAAAACAAGTAACTGCCTGGAAAAAATTGGTAAACCTAATGCAAACTATGTATTGACTAGTTGTTCAGAACCAACCACTAGTTAGCAACACTTGTTTGCCTTCAGATGGCAGCCTTGATCAATCATGCACTTGGTGATGAGCAAACTCGTAAGTGCTCTGCTGCCCATCCTGGCTTCCTATTTTAGCTAAGCAACCAGGCTGTTTGATACGGCTGCTCGCAGCCTGACGTATGAATCACAGCCTGGTTGATCAGGTATCCTTTGAAGGTGCTTATCCAGTTCTCTCTTGTACACTGTGAGGGGTCGGCCAGTTATGCCCCTTATATGTAGTGGAAGCGTCCATGAACACATCGAGTGAGGAAACGGGTAGGCTCCAAGGCACTGAACCCAAAAAAACCCTGAGGAAGCCGGCGATGCAGCAACCGACGCAAGCCCCCCCCCCCCCAAAGGCTGAATCCAGCAATTGCGAGAGAGGCGGAACGAAGTCCCCAAAGGAACCAGAACAGCTGAGGAAGCCAAACCTGACCCGGCAAAGTTCAAGCACCCACAGAACTCTCAAGCAACCGCCAGGCGACCCGGGAGCAAGTGAAGATGGTACGGCAGCCGAAGCAGAGACTCCGGAGGGAGACAAGGAAGAGGTCCGAGAGCCCCACACAAGACTCAGCCAAGGCCGAACCCGGGAGGGAACCAGAAGGGACTCCCACCAGATCACCAAGAACCCAAACCTGGCGAGCTGGGAAAGAACCAAATCCCTGGTGAGTAGACACGCAGACCGGCTGGAAGCCCACACAAACCAGTCGTTGAGGAAGGCCAGCACCCGAAACCTGAACCAGGGCCGAGCCGACCACCAGTTAGCCAGGAACACTTCCGAGGCAGACCCCAACCTGGCCAGGAACAGGAGCCACAATCGGCATGGAGAGACAGAAGCTGCCTCCCCCACATCAGCAACAGAAACGGCTTCATAGCCCAGTGGGCACCGGAGGCTCCAGGCTCCCTCTCTAACTAGTGAGGGGGGGGGGGTAGTGCTAACGAGCTTGCACTCTTTCGAGAGATTCGATTGTTTATTTACATTGCTGGGAGAGTTTGTTCAGCAATTTTGAGGCTTTAGTCTCTTTGAAATTAGCAGTGGTCTGTATTGGTTCGCTGACTTTCGGGATGCTTTCCTGGTGGGATGGATGAGTGTCACCTGCTCTTTGCACCTTTGTGGGGGAAAGCCAGGTTCTGGCACTGGTCCCCAGCAGGCCAACCAGAACTCCACAGCTGATTTGACTTAGTAGTTGGGAGCCATCTCAGCAAAATAGTTTCAGGGAGCCACAAGGGACACCGCCAAAAAACAAGTAACTGCCTGGAAAAAATTGGTAAACCTAATGCAAACTATGTATTGACTAGTTGTTCAGAACCAACCACTAGTTAGCAACACTTGTTTGCCTTCAGATGGCAGCCTTGATCAATCATGCACTTGGTGATGAGCAAACTCGTAAGTGCTCTGCTGCCCATCCTGGCTTCCTATTTTAGCTAAGCAGCTAAGTATTGGATTTCCTTTTAGACCTCATTGTTTGTGGGATATGTGCTTGTTTTTCTGTTTAATACGAATTTTTTTTCTAGTCACACTGTTGTGAGGTCTCAAGCCTAGAGATCCAAAGGTTATCAATGCAGTTAGTGTTTTGGAGTGCTCTTTCTGTCTAGTGGCTTTTCTCTTGGTATTGTGGTGATTTTGAAACCTCAGACTTCCCTTTTGCCTCAGCTGAAGGAACCAGATTCTGGTCCTTATCTCGTAGCTGCTCATGAACCACTGGAGCCTGGTGTGGCATCGAAGTTTTGGAAGGGTCCAGGTGGGCACCATGAGAAGCTACACGAGAAGCTACAGACAGACCACCAGAAAGAGGTCCTTCACTATATGTTGAATTTTTAGTCCCTAGCACATAAGGGGCATAACTGGCAGACCCCTCACAGTGTTCAAGAGAGAACTTTGACAAACACCTCCAAAGGATACCTGATCAACCAGGCTGTGACTCATATGTCAGGCTGCGAGCAGCCGCGTCCAACAGCCTGGTTGATCAGTCCAGCAACCAGGAGGCCTGGTCGACGACCGGGCCGCGGGGACGCTAAGCCCCGGAAGCACCTCAAGGTAACCTCAAGGTAGCAAATCCTGTTTATTTCCCTAACAGCCTGATTACAAGCAATAGTTTTATACAATAATTTTACATACACTGTACTGTGCTATAATTTCCAACAACATATCACTTACATTATAAACACCTAGGCCCAACTTATGAAGAAAATTGACAGCTGCTTCATTACCACCAACAAGCAGGTAAGCCCCAATCAGAGCTTCAACGCTGTCTGCTATGCTCTTGTCTGACACAAGGTGCTCTTTCCATGGGTTGTAACACATCCCCACATTCTTCTCCTCATTCATCTGCCTTAACTTGTTAACCACCTCCTGCAATAAATTCATTCACATTATTTCATTTAAAGGAGCACATTAATAAACTCACTAATTTTAATGCATAAAAAACTAGCATTGAATGTAATTACTCAAATTTCTGGGTGTGCACTGGGCTAGCTAAGATGGTAAACTCTGTCAATGAGCAGGCAAACTGACCAAACTGATGGCCAGAGAGAAACGTCGGTCGCTGCGTGAGCAAACTTTGCCCCACCCGTCAAAAACCCACTCCCTGCCCGGGGCAAGACAGCAAGCCTAAGACGTCCGATGTACTCCAAGGCCGAAAACCAACACCAATCGACGAAGGCCTCTACGGAAGTGAGACCCAAATGTCCCAGGGAAGAAAACCCTGAATACGCAAAGGAGCACCTAGGGAAGGTGCCCCTAGGCGCATGCAGCTACAGAGTACCAGAAACACCTAGCCTCCACACCACCACCACCACCACACAGCTGGTACAGCCACACAGGGCAAAATCCAGACATGAAAGCGAGGCCAGAGGTGATTTCTGACCACCATGCACATCAGTCGAGTGCATGGTGATGTGCATGCTACCCCTTCCCCTCCCCCCCATCGTGGGGTAAAGGCGCAAACGAGTGTGTGCCAAATCATCATCCAAATCATTGGATGATGATTTGTTTGTTTGTTTTCCATGGAGGGGGGGGGGGAGTTATTATGCTCTGTTCGGATGTAGGTAGCTCACCGGAGCTCACCCAGAATTGGGCATTTGATGAGAATTGGGATCGTGCGCGGTGGCACGGCGATCATACCTCAGTTTACCAGTGCCTGGAGCCCAGTGACTATCCCGCCTGAATTCTTAACGAGGATTTAGTTTTTTCTCGGATTTTTTGCCATTTGAACATAAAAGTTGTTATTATACATCTTGCCATGGGTCCCAAGAAAGCCAGTGGTAAGGTTCAACCTAAGAAAATAGTTGTGAGTAGAGGCAGTAGAGGATGTTCCTTCCTCATTAAGAAAATGTGTGAAGTATGGGAAGAACTGCAAAGTTTTGTTGAAAAAACTCACCCAAATAAAGCTGTAGCAGGCCATTGCATTGACCTTTTAAATGACAATGTGATGTCTTACTACAGACAAGTGTTAAAATGTAGGGAAAAACAAGTGTCTTTAGACAGATTCTTAGTAAAACAAGCAAGCAGCGAGCCACAAGCAGATCCTAGTGGTATGCAGGCAAAACGTGCCAGAGTGCACTCCAGAAAAATCTTTACTGCTTGATGTTATAATGGAAGGGGACTCCCCTTCCAAACAGTAACACCTCTCCTCCTCCCCCCTCCTCACCATCTTCCATACGCCAACAGGAGTCATCAGCAAGAGTAATAACTTGAACATACTTTTGTAGTGTAGATTTGGATGAATTAGGTAAAATTTAGTTTGAAGTGAAGTTTTTGGGTAGTCAGGAATGGATTGATTCATTTCCCATGATTTCTTATGGGCAAATTAGCTTTGGTTTACGAGTTTTTGGGTTACGAGCTGTCTCCAGGAATGGATTTAACTCTTAAACCAAGGTACCCCTGTATACTTATATATCCCCTACCCCATTATAATTATACATGCTGTGTGTGTGTGTGTGTGTGTGTGTGTGTGTGTGTGTGTGTGTGTGTGTGTGTGTGTGTGTGTGTGTGTGTGTGTGTGTGTGTGTGTTTGTTTGTTTGTTTTATTTATATATATATATATACAGTGGTACCTCGCATAACGAATTTAATCCGTTCCATGTTCGTCATGTGAAACGGACGTCATACAAAACGAGTGTCCCCCATGTAACCAGTGTGATGCACTGTGTTTATTGTGAAATTTCCCCAGTGTGCATGACATCAAATGTTCCCCAAAATATAATTTTTCTTTGTAAAATGATAAATTACCATTCCTGAACATGTCTATGTAAAAATAATTACCAAATTCCACTTACTTTGGCTGTGAGGGCATGGACAAGGTGCGCTGTGATGTCATCAGGGGCTGGTCGCCCGTGTGTGAAGCTCCTAGACACGGTCGCGCAGGCCATTCAAGCACCGCGTGTTGCCACAAATATATTTTCAAATATTTTTTCTATGCATTTCCAATGCGGTTTTATTTGTTTCTTTTATCGTATATGATGCATATTTGTGACCTTTACAATATGTATACAGTAGAATGTTCATAATTTTCCATGAAACTGTGATACATGTGTCAGTAATGTGTCCACAATAAATGTTTATTGTCACAATATTACGTGGTAAAAATTCACTAAAATTACAATATGTACAGTTTCACATACTATTTACACAGTAACACACTGTATTACACACTCAGTACTTTGGAGGTGCATAATAGTCAACGAAGTAGTCCATGGTACACAGCGCGACTTTACTCTCCTTGCACCAGCTACAGATAGATTTTTGTTTCCTGTTTCATCGTTCTGTGTGCTTGCAAATAATGCACTCGCGTGCATCCTTGGCTTTAGTACTTGTAGGTGGTATGTAGCCAAGCTTGTAAAGCATAAAATAGTATTGAAACGATTATAGGAAAAGCTCAATTTGTAAGTTAGTCTTGAAAAGATCGCTTTGTAAGGTCCCACACAGGAAGAGATTCAGCTAGCCTCAAAGAGTGTCCATCAGTCAGGAAGAGATTCAGGTATTCTTGAAAATATCAATGAACACCACCACCATGGAAACCGCTAACACTGTTCATCTATGCTACTTGTATCAGATGCATCATCACTGAACGCAGAAAACGATTCATCTATGTATCATCTATATACATTAGAGATGGCAAGGGTGGGGCTCAGAGCTACACCTGGATACGCTCGCTGTATCATCCTCATAGGTGCTGTATCACTGGCATCCGACCGTTGTGTTAAGCCCTTATTGCGCCAAGCTTCACCAATGTTATGACCCTTATGTTCTTCAAACAATAGGGTCTGAATTGCACCGACTGAGCACAGTCTTTCAACACCGTGTGGGACAGGTGTTTGAGAGCCAGAGGCACGTGTGCCACAAATGGTTGCTCACGCACTACTAACCCTTCCAGCAGCCCTTGTCTTTCATATTCGTTATAGCAAAAGGTTTGCTCAGTGTTTGTTGGGTAGGCTGCTCCATTATGACAATCTTTCTTTGTTTCAAATGTGTTCCATTTGTTTTGTATTTGTCACTTACGTCTCAATAATGGAGCAGCCTACCCGACAAACACTGAACGAACCTTTATGACATTTGTCCATTTTTCAAATTGTTTCAACAGTTCTTTTATTTTTCTTTTTTTTTTTTTCTTTTTTTTTTTAAGAAACATGGAGCAGCCGACCTGTAGACCACCGAACGAACCCTTTTGACATTTGTACTGGTTTTCAAAATTCTTCATTTTTTTATTATTTACGTTTTTTTGTATGTAAGAAACATGAAGCAGCCTACCTGCCGACCACTGAACAAACCTTTTTGACATTTGTTGTATATCAGACATTTCATTTCTTTTTTCCTACAAATACGTCAATGCTTTGCAACATCTCAGCAGTCACCCTTTTATATCCCAGCATCATTAGCATCTTTAAATAAGAACAACATAATTTATGTGCATCGTCGGAGGCGTCTAAGAATGTGCAAGAAGCAGCGCGACCCCACCATGTGGTGTTGACGTTACTCAAACCACCGTTCGTCATACGGGACGATTTGACACCGATCAGGCCGTTCGTTACCCAAAATATTCGCCTTTTGGGGCAATCGTTATGCGAGGTACCACTAACTAACTATATATATATATATATATATATATATATATATATATATATATATATATATATATATATATATATATATATATATATATATATATATATATATATATATCTATATATATATATCTATATCTATATATATATATATATATCTATATCTATATCTATATATATATATCTATATCTATATATATATATCTATATCTATATATCTATATCTATATATCTATATCTATATATCTATATCTTTATCTATATATATATCTATATATATATATATATATATATATATATATATATATATATATATATATATATATATATCTATATCTATATCTATATATATATATAGCTATATCTATATCTATATCTATATATATATATATATATCTATATATATATATATATATATAGCTATATCTATATATATATATATATATATATATATATATATATATATATATCTATATCTATATATATATATATATATATATATATATATATATATATATATATATATATATATATATAGATATCAGTTGCATATGTTGCATATGTATGCATATGTTGCCCAGGACATATCAGTTGCATATGTCCTGGGGACCATTCAGGCTTGTTCGCATATATATATATATATATATATATATATATATATATATATATATATATATATATATATATATATATATATATATATATATATATATATATATATATATATGTCGTACCTAGTAGCCAGAACGCACTTCTTGGCCTACTATGCAAGGCCCGATTTGCCTAATAAGCCAAGTTTTCCTGAATTAATATATTTTCTCTAATTTTTTTCTTATGAAATGATAAAGCTACCCATTTCATTATCTATGAGGTCAATTTTTTTTATTGGAGTTAAAATTAACGTAGATATATGACCGAACCTAACCAACCCTACCTAACCTAACCTAACCTATCTTTATAGGTTAGGTTAGGTTAGGTAGCAGAAAAAGTTAGGTTAGGTTAGGTTAGGTAGGTTAGGTAGTCGAAAAAACATTATTTCATGAAAACTTGGCTTATTAGGCAAATCGGGCCTTGCATAGTAGGCTGAGAAGTGCGTTCTGGCTACTAGGTACAACATATATATATATATGTCGTACCTAGTAGCCAGAACGCACTTCTCGGCCTACTATGCAAGGCCCGATTTGCCTAATAAGCCAAGTTTTCCATTTTTTTCATTGTTGAGAACTTTAACATAATTTTCCTGCATGAACAGAATTTTCCTCTTTGAGACAACATACAAACTTCAGTTTCAGAGTGACTCTCAGCATTTTTACATATTATGTGCAAAGTTCTTGGTTCTAGGCTGTCATTTATTCGTAAACCCATAACTTTGAGTTATAAATGTTTGCGTCTAAATTTTGTGCATATATTGAAGGCCACATTGGATATTTCTTTTACAGTAAACTATACTCTCAAATATTATTTTAATGCAAAGAAAATGAACGTTATATGCCATTCTGAGCCCATAATGAACAAAATAAAAACTAGTGAAATTTTAAATTAGTTTAGTTAATTAGAAATTTTTAAATTTTCAACTTTTTTTAAATATTTTAAATTTTTTTCCCTGTTCCTGTTATATTGATCAATTAGGAAAAGTTGGTAGCATTTACCATGTAGATTATACACAAAAAATTTGAGTGTTTGAGGATGGTTGATAAATTGCGCACCTGGCCCTCTTAAGGAAACGTAGACTTTACCACTAGTTTACTCTATGTAAATCTCGTCTCATGTTTATGTGCACTCAGAGAGGTAATGTAAGATCAAGGTGGTAAAGTATTTCTGTTGTGCTTGAGGGTTTTGGGTTAATAAATTATACAGTATTAAGGTAAAACTTCAGCTGGAGTTTCCATCACACACATGGTTCAGGGTTAGGTGATCTGCACTACCTTAAGATGATTTTGGGGCTTAGCGTTCCCGCGGCCCGGTCCTCAACCAGGCTTCCTCTAGACAGCAGTCCTTTCATAATTCATTATTTATCTGGGAACTGTTTCCCTGGGGCCAGACCTATCCTAGCCCCATTAGGTGGAGCTCCCTTACCTTGATTCTTACCCAACTCAGCCCTCACGATGTAACAGCAAACCCAACCGAGATGCAGCAAGGAGGAATAGCAAGGGCGCAAGGGAAGACCTCAGGATGGCAGGGGCAGAAAGAATGATCATCAGAGAGCAATGATGAAGAACACTCCTCAAACTCACAAACAGTGAGGTTGAGCTTAATGGACCACTCTATAAGGACCATGAGAGACCTGCAGGGAATTTCCAGGGCCTGAAGGATGGTAACCATCAGTGCAGCTCAGTAGAAAAACAAACTAAACACGACTTAAACCACCAGGCTATGGGAGGTGACTGCAGTGTGCCATGTAAACAAGCACATGGACCCCAGTGTGCCCCAACCAAGAGTAAAACAGAGGAACCCAAGGCGAAGTATCCACCTTGGTAGAGAGGCCTCACAGGGGTGAACTCTCAAACACACCAGAGAAGGGAAGCTCTGGATATGCAAGGGAAGCATTAGCAAACACACAGGAAAGAGAACCTTGAGTACATGTGGCCTAAAATTCCCAATGGGCCCGGGACAAACCATTTAATTAAACCAGAATCAGAACACGCATGCGAGGGCTACACTAAAACAGGAAACAATACACAAAGAAAATGGCCTGCACAGGACAACCAAGTCCAAGGATATCCAGCACTTAACACTTTGGCGGCCCCAGCCCGCCAGCTCTCAACTAGGCCGAGTGGGCCCCAGCCCGCCAGCCCTCAACTAGGCCGAGTGGGCCCTAGCGTTTCGCGGGAGCGCGCGGTAATTCTGAAAAGTGTATACTCTCTTCAACTTTGTCACCTCAATTCTCGTCCAGGGTTTTTCAATTTGATATCATTGTGTTCGCAACAGAATTCTCTTCACGACTAAAGACATATAAACTCCAAAAGCCCGGCGTACCATCCACAACAAACAGAGAAAGCGAGTGCGTGTTACCCGGGAGTGCATAAGAGCGATAAAATGTGTACACTCCTTTCACGTTTGTCACATCAATTCCCGTCCTAGGGCTTTCATTTTGGTATCATTGTGTTCGCAATAGAATTCCCAACAAGAGCATATGCATATGAAGTAAAAAAAACGCAGCACGCTCCACCCGCCGACCAGATGAATGTGGCCCGGAAAGAGAGCACTGCGCCATTCCAAGGCGCCTCTCATTACATTAGAGAGCGAGGTAATACTGAAAAGTATATACTCGTTTCTACTTTGTCATCTCATTTCTCATCCTAGGTTTTTCAATTTGGAATCATTGTATTCGCAATAGAATTCTCTACACGACTAAAGACATATAGAGTACAAAAGCCCGGCGTACCATCCACAACAAACAGAGAAAGTGAGTGCGTGTTACCTGGGAGCGCATAAGAGCAATCAAATGTGTACACTCTCTTCACTTTGGACATCTCAATGTCCAAAGTGAAAGTCCTAGGTCTTTCATTTTGGTAATTGTGTTCGCAATAGAATTCCCTACAGGAATATATGCAAATATAAAGTCCAAAAGCCAGGCGTGCCACCCACAGCAAACAGAGAAAGTGACGGAGCATAATCCCTGTGAGTGCTAATAAAATGGGTACACTGTTTTCAACTTTGTTACCTCAATTCTGGTCCTAGGTCTTTCATCTTGGTATCAATGTATTCGCAATGAAATTCCCTACAAGAGTATATGCATATAATATCTAAAACCGCTGTGCGCCCCTCCCGAAGCCGCTGCCAAAAACGACGCAATGCTTCGTCGTTACCGGGAATGCTTCAACTAACAAAACGACACAATGCTGCGTCGTTACCGGGAATGCTTAAACTAAAAAAACGACGCAATGCTGCGTCGTTCCCGTCCGGAGGTGTTAATCAACTTGAAGCTTTTGGGCTTGTCCATGAGCTGGCGTGATTGGAAGGTGTGAAGACACGAGCATCAGAAATAGAACTGAATCAGTGAGACAGCTGGAAGCCTGGCCCGGGCGGCCTGGAAGTTCAACAGAACTCCTGCAACTGATGTGACGTTTTAGTGTGGAGCAGTCTCAGCGAGATAGCTACAAGGAGCTACCAAGGGGCTTCCCCAGAAAAGCCCATGTACTGCCTGAAAGTGAAAAGCCTCACAAGGAGGCAACCCAAACCACACAGCAAAGCCCTCCCTGGGAAACAGGTGACCCAGGTTTGCTACAAGGGAGGAAATCCCAGGCTACAACAACTGAAGCAAACTGTTAACACAATACGCATACAAAGTGTGCACAGAACACACTCATGAAGTAGTATATGGAATAAAACCAAACAAAGGCTGTATATAGGACAACTGTTCCAGGCACAGATAGTATCACTTATGTGAAAGGTGACAGAAGGCCCAGCAGAGTTGAGAGTCCCTGGATTAGGAAAAAGAGCTTGTGACTGACCAAAATCCTAGGTCACCTGGGCTGCCATCTAATAATTGGTAATTGTATTTACTGTAGGCATAATATTGCCATGGAAATGATTATTTGCAGAGTTTTTGTGAGGGTTACAAATTTCTCAGAGCATTTGTTTGTTTTTGGAACATTTTGACTTTCTGTTGGGTTTTGTGTTGTCAGTTCTGTAGGGATCTCTTTGAGCAGGCCAGATTCTGGTACTGATTCTGATAGATCTTCATTAGCTACAGAGCTGTGGTGTGTTCCCCAAAGTTTGGTTGCTTCCAGGTTATAGCATTGGGGAGTTATTGAGGAGTCCCAGAAAAAATGATCTTTTCATATTTATCATTAATCATTATAGAACTCAAGACAGTGAATAAATGAGGAAAAAGAAAACATTTTTATATCTTGTACACAATACAGTACTACTGAACTATGTAAAGAAAATGGCACAAAAAGAAGTGTGTGAGGATTTGAAGGATGCGTAATTGGAGATTTCAGTGCCAGTACAAGGGATGACATTTAAATGTTGCCAACAGATAGTAGCACTTACAGAGTCCAGGAATGTGTTTTAAAGGTCAGAGGGCTTGGTTAAATATTACAAGACTTGGAAACATTTTACTAAGCATATGGATGGAAGTCAAATATGATAGCCAAATCCCCTTTCCTTCATTCAATTGCTTTGACAAAAAACAGCTTAAGGGTTAATACTGTACCATTTCATAAATTATTTTTTAAGTTTAAATTTAAAATATAGAAACTTGGAAACTCTTTGATGCACATACCTCTTTTAGTTTATCCAAATCATCAAAGTCAGATAGATTGGACCAAATGTTATTGGGAAGATTCAAGTCTCTAAGATGTTGTTCAATGTCAGGCTTGACTAAAAAGCCTGGCAGGAAGCCATTTGTTGAGGGTGTCAGATTGATAGACTGGATCTTCTGTGGTATTTTTCTGCTCTTTGCCAGGGAATACAGAGTCCTGTTACAAACCAGCTTGCCACGGCGCAGAGAGAGTCTTCCTTCATGATGCTTGGTGTCCTTCAAATATAAATATTCTGCAGTGATGTATTTGAGGAAACTATCTCCGAGAACTTCCAATCTTTCCAGATCCACATTGTCATGAACGGCACAAAGTGTGAGAGCTTGAACTATTACAAATGGATGGATATAGTCACTCTTCTTTTTCACTAATGACGCAGACAAATTTTTTTCACGATCATCTCTTGTTCTTGCAATTATTTCTTCAGTCCAATTAAAATTTATTTCTGAATACTCTGAATCCTGTGTATTATAATTTGGGGCATTCATGGTAACATTCAGTTGATGGGCCAAGTTTAAACTATTCAGACGATGAAGAATTGACGGGATACACATGATCTGCCACCAGAGAGAGGCTTTCAGAGGCAGTACGACACAATGTTCAGGAATGTACTTGGCAGGTTCACGTCCAGTCTTCTGATCAGTCTTCTTACAAGTATCTGGCAGCTTTTTTAAGTAGTTGAGTTCTTTTGGTAGGTGCTTTGCCGCTATTAAAGGCTGTTGGAGATTAGTGGTCCTCTTAGCATATCTTTGAAAGACATATTGTGCATAAGAAGAGAATATTTGCTTTAATTCTGGAAACTCACTTTGTGGATTTATATCATTAAATATTTCAGTAACATAGAACAGGTCAGTGTTTTGCATATACACTGGGTAAATTACAGCATCCTCAAAAGTAGATCTCTCAAACTGGAAACTTCCTGTTTGTGATCTAAACATATTGGGCAATCTTAGAGATGTCAATGGGAATATCTGATTTAGAACATCTAAGTCAATTGTGCCAGTTTTTCCTATTGGCACAATAAATACTCCTGAGCTTTTAGAATCAAAGACAAATAGTGAGGTATTGATGTGCAATAGTGTCTCAAAAACTAGCTTATGGAAATGTTCAATTTTACTCATCAGCTCAGAACTTTGTTCTACAAGTTCCTTAACAAATTTCACCTTGACTTCCACTTCCCCCCATTTAGAAAAGTAGAGTGGGAATGGACAACGAATCAATTCTTTTTTACAAATCAATCCCATCGTTACATCACTCTTGGAGGAATCAATTACTAAGTTAGTATGGGGTGTGCCCTTTGGCTGAATGATAATTGAATACAACTTGTAGTTTCCTTCATGGAAATGGGTAAATGCCTCGCACACCTCCTTATCATAGACTTGACGTCGCTTCTTTGTACCAGGCTCAGGTTCCCCCTCCTTTACTCCTTCAGGTGGAACTTCCACCAGACCATCTAGTATACTATCATCTAATACCTCTGCTGGCCTTAAGTATTTATCCAATTCTTTCATTTCATGCAACTTTTTACAAAGATACAGTGCAGCACTCTTTTTGGCAAGGTCTTTATTCTCCATACAATCCCCACGGATTTTGTCCTTCAGGGTTGAATTAATAGGTAGCTTTATTTCGGCCACAACTCCATTGTCTGTCTCTTCATAAACAACTTCTGGTGCCAATACTGTAAACTTATCCTGTGGAAGATTACCACAATACACATTAATGAGTGAAATGGCAGAATTTGCAGTGACTTTGGGTCCATCTGGTCCAAATGGCTCATAAGGAGAAATATATTCATCTTCAGAAAAATGCAAGCGTATTTCTTCACTCGTAGGCAATTCACGATTGTGGCATAATTTTGTCAAAGATGCTTCAATTTCCCTATACACTTCCACTGTCTCCAGCATGTCACGCAGACTATTCTCCTCCACCATAAGTACATACCTAGAGGGATGTGCACGTGCTCTCCCCCTTGACTGTACATATGCCCGATAATTCATTGGCTTGTCAAAGCGTAAAACAATATTACACTGTCTAATATCCACACCTTCCTCCAAGACACTAGTTGACACTATGAAATTGCAATCGCCATTACGAAACTTATTTAATGTTTCTTTCTGCTTTCGAAGTTCTAATTGAGCCAAACGAAGGTCAACACCCAAGCGGGTATTTGAACCAACAACATACAAAGGCTTAACAAATTCAAGATCTTCAGCCCTTTTAGCAGCTTCCAAAAGTAAATCATACAGGATCTTGGCAGTGTTTCTCCTCTCAACAAAGATCAATCCATATACCTTTGTGTTACATGCACGAAATATTGAAAATAGTCTCTTAACTTTCTTGGTAACATGAAAAAGAGGGTTCATGGTTGATTCCTCTTTTGTACAAAATTCATGTATCTTCCCCAACCTCCTGCTCAGCAAGCTCATCAATTCCCGAACTGCTGGTACATCCTCTATCTTTTCAATTTCATCAAAATGGTCTATCTCGTACTTAATTGCCCGAGCCACACACCAGTCTCCAAGATGACTCATAATGTACCTAATGTTTTCTATTTTCTTATTTACCACTTTCTTGTACTTCTTTTCAATATTTTTTTGTTCATTTACGTCATCTATGATTCCTTGTAACTGATTATAGATTATATCTTGGTACTCTGTAATTTCTTCAGATCCGTAACAAATTATTATCTCCTTTGGACCGGTACTATGCTTAATAACTTCATCTTGATCAATAGTCGTTGCTAATGCACAATCCATCGCAGCTTCCAGTTTTTTCATCATGTCCAACACATCATGCTTTCTGCATTTACGATGAATAACACAAGCTGTAAGCCCAAGAACTCTAGGGCATTTTTCAGAGGATGAGTTCTTCAATTTTTCATACTGTCTCATGATCTCTCGCATAGGGTGATTACCTGTGGTGTGATGACATTCATCCATGATAACGAGATTCACTGATGACAGTGGCAGCCTGGCATGAAGAATAAGATCAAGAAATATTTGTGCAACCACTACCAATACTTCATTCTTCTCCAGCTGCTCCAACCACTGAAAAGGAACAATATAAAACCAGCGTTGAATGTAATGAAACGCCATTTTCTGGGTGAGTCCCGGAGGCTCCCCGGAGCTATCCCAGGCTGATATGCTAATGTCAGACTTTGGCATCAGTCATGTGTATGGAGTTCTTAGGCCTACCGGGGACCACGGCCAGAACCGGGCCCCCTCAGAGAGGCAAGGGGAGCAATGGCCTATAGAAGCCCCTGTGTAGTTGGAAGCATTCTATGTCTGCCATCGACCGGAACAGGCACCCAGAAAGGTAAGCGCCCCAAAACAAACCCCTATTCTGGTTAAAATTGCTACCTAAAACCGAACTAGTGGATAGAACTCCCCAACCGAAAACAAGCAAACTAGTGTGACGTCACACACTGCCGCGCCGCTGTCTGCGCAGCTCCCCCCTCCCCGGGAGGGGGAAGGGGGAGCCCCAGACCCCCCGCGCCGGCTACCCACACCTCAGTTCTTGAGGCTGGATGTCAAAAACGCGAAAAACCGCCGACCAGAGGGAGGGAGGGATGCCGGGGAGCCTCCGGGACTCACCCAGAAAATGGCGTTTCATTACATTCAACGCTGGTTTTCTGGGGGGAGCCCCGTCGGCTCCCCGGAGCTAACTACCCACAGACAGAAAAAGAGGGACTTACCCGGGAGGCGGTCGTCGCTCACCCCTCAACTCGAAGCCGAGACAACTGGCTGCAACCGCCGACCCAAAGCAACACAGGCCCGACGAGGCCCAGGGACATTCACAAGGTAACGAGCAGCCAGGACCCTGTTCGACCGCCAAAATCCCCGCGCCCGAATATCAGACCAAGACATATTCCCAAAGACGGCAGCAAGAGCCGCGAACTTACGAACGTCATGGGCACGGGGATAGACCGCAGGCTGGCTGGACCTAATAACCCTGCGGACGACCTGAGAGACCCGAACCCGCGAACAGGGAAGAAGGGAAACCGGATCAACCCACAGCGCGTCCCCAGACACAGAAGCTGTGGCCCGCAAATAACGGCGAAGCGCCGCAACCGGACACAAAACATGATGCACCCCCGGCCTGACCAACCAAGCATCAACCACCCATGGACCCCTCCGGAACGCAGCAGTCTCATTCTTCGCCAGAAAAGAAGGAGACGGCTGCAAACGAACAAAACTATCACCACGACCAAAAGAGCAGAAACCCCTGCGTCGGAGGAGAGCATGAAGCTCCCCTACCCGACCCCCAGAGGCCAAAGCCAACAAGAAAAGTGCCTTGGAAAAACAATCCTGGACCAAAGGGGCCACAACGAAACGAGGAGATGAAAGGAAAGCGAGCACTCTGTCCAAAGACCAGGACGGCTCAGGCGACGCATGAGCAGGCCGGAGGTGAAACAATGCACGAGACAGCTTGCGAAACGGCGCAGACGTAACATCGATACCGAAAGCAAGCTGAAGCGGCTCCGCCAGCGCCGCACGATACGAAGCGACAGTGTTAGGCATAAGATGACGGTCCTGAAACAACCACGAGAGGAAGGACAAGACCACCCGAACAGACAAGGAGCTAACACGACGAAGACGCAAAAAGAAACGGAAGGACCGCCAGGAAACTTCATACTGCCGCTGAGAAGAAGCCCTCAGGTGGGACACCAACAAGGAGGCCACCTGATCACCATAGAGATGATGATAGACTCGAGTCAAAAAAAACCATACGCGAAGACTCGAGGAGAAGATCGAACCAGCTACGTGACGTACCGGCCCGATCTGCTGAAAGAGGCGGAGCCGCGGGAAAACCCTCGGGTTTGGACACCGAGCAACCAGCGCCTGAAACCAAGGCTGCGCCGGCCACCAAGGGGCCAGAAGGACAACTCTCCCCCGGTAAGTCTCTAAGCGAGTCAGGACCTGGAGCAACAGCCGAACCGGGGGAAAGAGGTACAGGAACCCCCACCTCGACCAGTCTAGCCGAAAGGCATCGACCCCGACGGCCTCGCAATCGGGGAAGGGCGCCGCATAAACGGGAAGACGCCGCGACCACGCCGACGCGAAGAGGTCCACTTCGGGGCGCCCGAACGTCTGGCAAAGCCAACGGAAGGACTCGTCGTCGACCGTCCACTCCGTGGAGAGGGGAACGAAGCGAGACAGGGCGTCGGCCAAGACGTTGGACACGCCCCGTACGTGAACCGCCAGGAGAGCCAAACCCCGAAAACTCAGCAGACGAGTCACCCGAAGCGACCAACCCCAAAGAGACAAGGACCGCATCGAACCCCCGCGGTTCAGGCAATGAACCACCGGAGAGCCGTCCGAATGGAGCTGAATCGTCGATCCGCGGGCCACCCGAATCCTCCCCAGAGCAAACCACACCGCCGCGAACTCCCGCACCGTACTGTGAGCTCGACGGAAGGACGGATCCCAACGCCCCTGGCCGGCCTGGTGAGCACTGGTCACAAAACCCCAGCCGAGAGACGACGCATCCGTGTACACATCGAGCGAGGGCTCGGGTAGGCGCCAAGGCACTGAACCCCGAAAAACCCGAAGAGGAAGCCGGTGACGCAACAACCGACGCAAGGCCCCCGGGGGTCGAACTCTGCGATCGCGAGAGAGGCGGAAGGGGAACCCCGAAGGAACCAGAACAGCCGTCGAAGCCAAACCTGACCCGGCGGGTAGACCACCATCGCGAAGTTCAGGCTCCCGCACAGCCCCTCGAGCAACCGCCGGGTGACCCGAGGGCCCTCCAGAAACAGACGAAGGCGGGACCGCAGCCGCAGGAGAGACTCCGGAGGGAGAGACAAGGAGGCGGTTCGAGAGTCCCACACGAGACCCAGCCAAGTCCGAACCTGAGAGGGAACCAGATGGGACTTCCTCCAGTTCACCAAGAACCCGAACTCGGCGAGCTGGGAAAGAACCAAATCCCTGGCTAGCAAGCAAGCTGACTGGCTGGGAGCCCAAACCAGCCAGTCGTCGAGGTAGGCCAACACCCGAACACCTAGGAGACGCAAACGAGCCACCACAACCCGTGTAAGGCGTGTGAACACGCGAGGTGCCAGGTTCAACCCGAACGGGAGAAAACGAAAGCGGTAACTCAGACGCCCCACTACAAAACCGAGCCAGTCCCTGAACCGCGGATGAATCGGGACATGCCAATAAGCGTCCCGGAGGTCCAGGGACACCATCCAAGCTCCCGGCTCCAAGAGGAGCCGAACCTGAGACAGCGTAGTCATCCGAAAGGAGGGGCAATGAACCCAGGGGTTCAGACGGGACAAGTTCAGAATGAACCGCAGGTCCGCGCAGTCCCGTTTCGGAACCGGAAACAGACGGGAAACCCATCTGAGGGACGACGTCGTTTCGACGACGCCCAAGCGTACCCACTCCAAGACGACTCGACAGAGCGCAGGGGAAGAAGCCTGCCCTGCCAGCCCCGACCCCCCAAAGGGGGGAGGGGCCACCCAACGCCACCGCAGGCCGCGAGACACGACCCGAAAGGCCCACGAATCTGGGACCAGGCGCGGGCGAACAGCGCAAGCCGCCCCCCCATCGCCCCGTCAAGGGGGCAAACCGCGAAAGGGCCGGCGACCCTTACGAGACCCAGAACCCCGCACAGCGCGAACACCGCGCCGACCAGACGAGGGAGGGTCCGCAGGAGGAGCCAACCCCAAACCTGACACCAGAGGCCTACCACGACGAGAGGAACCCCGAGCCCTGGCACGACCTTTCCGGGAAGACCCACCCCGGGACCCCCCGGAAAACCAACAAGTCCGACATCGGACGACAAGCCGCCGACGCAGCCTGAATAAACTGCGCCTCGGCCAACTCCCCAAACAGGAGAGGACAAAAAGGTGAAGAACGCCTAAGAGCCAGAGCCCAAGCAGATTCCACGGAGGAACCCAGCACCGCCTGCCGACACGCGAGACGGGAAGCATAGAACAGGGAAACCGCATCCCGCAAAATCGGCGTGAACAGCTTCAACAAGGCAGCCGACGAACGCGCAGCCGAGGACAAGGTGCCGGACCCCGGGACGGACCCAAGCGTCCCCACATCCTCCACTAGCCAATCCGAAGACAGCTCCAGGAGGGAAAAGAACCGCAAGGCCGAACACAAAAGGCCCCGGGCGCGCAAGTCCTCCGCCACGAGCGCCGCCGAAAGGGAGGGAACCTGCACATGGAGCTGAATAACGCCCACATCGCGGGGAAGGGCAGGGGCAAACAAGCACTCATTCAGGGCCGGAAGCAGGGGCGGGGGACCAGAACGAACAGAAGGGGAAGGACGAGGAGGTGCGGACTGAACCAGGATCGAAGCGACCCCCACCCCCAAGTCCGGGTCTCGAAAAGCAAAGCGGGGCAGCCCCGGGGCATCCGGGGAAGCAACCAGCCGAGCGCGTTGCAACAGACGAAACCTAGACTGCAACGCACGTGCCGCCTGTACCCAAATAGAATCATCAGAGGATTGGGTAAATTGAGTCACAAGCAAGCAGCAACACTCACAGGACTCAGGGTCGAAAGTATCACCGACCCAACAGGCAGCGTGGCAGAGGCAAAAACAATGAGGGTCACCCTGAGACAAGGGGACCGAGCAACCCTCAAACTCGCACACAGCGAGTGGGGACTCTGGGGTCACATCCATCGGACCCACGCGCCCCCCAGGGGATTCCCAGGGTCCTGAGCGTTTACTTTAAGAGGACTCGCGCTCAGGTAGTCCCAGGCAGGGTGCTGCAAACCGGCGCCCAAAACTACCAAGCAAACTTCTAAAGCTGAACCCCAGGGACGTGTACACTCACGGGGACCTAGCAGGGGGCGCCACCGAGGAGAACAGTGGAAGGGCAAAAACAAACTGAATAAAATGACAGAACCCCCCACCAGGCAAAAACAAAAAGAAAAACAAAACCCCGCAAGAGGACAGCGAACCCCAAGGAACAGAGCCGGCCGCGATGTCGGGAAATACAAGCTGAGCAGCACCCTGCGCCCCTACCAGTGCAAACTGCCTCTTACCTGCCGGTAACAAGGGAGAACAGAACACCCAAGAGCCCAACAGGCGGCCGAAAAACCGAAAGGTAAAACGGACCAGCAGAGGCAGACCCCGAGGAGCCTGTGGAAGGTGGCCCCAAGCCCCAAGGGCAGTACTTACAGGGCACCTAGGGAAGGCAGCCCTAGGCGCATGCAGCCCGAGTACTGAAGATAACTCCTGGCTCTCGCACCCACAAAACTAACACCACACGCAAAGCACAGTGTAGTAGCGACACCGGAGCCAGAGCACACGACCATCGCCTATAGCATCAGCCTCAAGAACTGAGGTGTGGGTAGCCGGCGCGGGGGGTCTGGGGCTCCCCCTTCCCCCTCCCGGGGAGGGGGGAGCTGCGCAGACAGCGGCGCGGCAGTGTGTGACATCACACTAGTTTGCTTGTTTTCGGTTGGGGAGTTCTATCCACTAGTTCGGTTTTAGGTAGCAATTTTAACCAGAATAGGGGTTTGTTTTGGGGCGCTTACCTTTCTGGGTGCCTGTTCCGGTCGATGGCAGACATAGAATGCTTCCAACTACACGGGGGCTTCTATAGGCCATTGCTCCCCTTGCCTCTCTGAGGGGGCCCGGTTCTGGCCGTGGTCCCCGGTAGGCCTAAGAACTCCATACACATGACTGATGCCAAAGTCTGACATTAGCATATCAGCCTGGGATAGCTCCGGGGAGCCGACGGGGCTCCCCCCAGAAATAGTGAGTTAAATTATATTTTATATTGTATGTACCATTTGCTCCTTTTCCACTTTATTTCATTTTTATTATCAATATCATTATTATATACTGTACAGTGGCATCCCAAAAATTTGGACCCTGGAATAACAGATTTTGCAAAAATCAAGACCAAATCTGTCCACTAAAAGTTTCCTTCAATTTTGCATTGCTGAAAACCAAAATCCAGATTCCATGGGAGACACGAAGAACTAAGGTTCATTGGTTAATCATGTAAAATAAATATAATTAATTGAATTTTTTCATAATTTTTCTAATCTTGCTTTATTGTTTAATGAATTTACTAAGCATGCCACTAGGTAAACAGGAAGATGATTTTGGGTTTGTGGTGGCATAACTTTGCCCTCATTAGACCAATGAGTTCACAACATTTTAGTGGAGTGGGAATATACCAGTGTTTCCCTCAAGTGTGTATGGAAGGGGAGCCATGAAGAGTGTGGCAGCTGTGCAGAAGAAAATTCTAGATGATGACTGAAGGCTGTGTGGTGGTTGGCAACAGGATGCACTGCATTACAAATTGGCAAATTTTATTTTATTTAGAAACATTGGCAACAAATGAATTTATCCAATCTATCCAGCAAAAATAAAAAAAGGAAATATATTGAAATTAACTTTAAAATACAGTATGGTCTTGTTCCAATGAACTATATTCACTAGGAAAGAAGAAGAGATATTTGACATTCAGTAACTTCCCCTCTTGGGTAAAAGTGCCCATGTCTTTTTGGAAATAAAGAATGCGATGCATTATAAGTTACAAGAGAATGAGTAACATTAAGCAAATGAAATACTTTTTTAAAGAAAGTATTCTATGGAGAACTTAGAAAGTTCTTTAATAAATCTTGTGTAACATGTTAACACACAAAAGACTCCAAGATGAGGTTTACGAACTGGCCAGTCCAGACGTTCTCTGCCAATACTTCATAGGCTTACAAGTCTACATGTTTCAAAATGATGTCATCAAGTTTCAAGAATTGTGATTTATCTTTATATTCTCTTACTACAATTTCTCTCATGATTATTATAAGGCCCTCTCTTTTGTCATCTAGTTCTTCATTAGTTATGTGTTGCTTGCTGTTTGACTGTAGGCAGTAATAATTATCAGTTTATCATTCTGACGGTAGGTTTCCAGCACCATTATGTCGACTTCAAGGGTTGTCAATTATTAATTTTCTAGCTATTAGATGTTCATTCCTCAGGATAGCAACTCTTTCACCTTTCTAAATTTTTCTGTCACGCCTTCAAATAGCGTACTGAAAGATGTCACTTGCATTCCATAAGGCATCCATGTAAACAACAAATCAAAACCTAAGTAAAGGATGTCCACTATGCTTGCTTAGTTCACTGGTAGTCATGTATCAGTATAATTACTGTATAAGCTCACTTATCCGAAGTTCACTTTTCTGAATCTTTGGGTTACCTGACAGTTTTCAGAAATGCTGGTGAAAATTTAGAAAGACAAAATGTGGTTGAATGGCTAGAATCACAAGCAAGCCAAGAACCTTCACCAGTGAGGCCTCACAAGCAAGCCAAGGACCTTCAACCAGTGACGCCTCACAAGCAAGCCAAGAGCCTTCAACCAGTGAGGCTTCAGTAGCTGGCAGTCAAAACTGACCTTACCAAGCTCATGTACTCTACAGTAATTTTAAGTATTAATTTTAATGTTGGGTTACGTTAGGTTATGGCAATTTTCAAGAATTCTTAACTTCAAGATGTGTAGCGTCAATTAAGACGACGAACTACAACAAAGTAAGCTGAAGTTTCCGTTTAAAATTTATTACAGTAATGAACTGTACGTGAATATTTTATAATTATAGTCTGTGTTTGGCAATTCAAATTATGTTGGTTGTGGTAAAAAAAAATTTGAATGTGTTAACTTTCAGACTTCCCCGGTAAGAATTCTACTTATCCACATGTCTGGGTTATCCGGCAGGAGATCCTTCCTATATAATTCGGATAAGCAAGCTTATACAGTAAAGCCAATAATCAAGCGACGGATTTATATCCACCTTATAACTGTAGTCAGCCACAGCACCTTGGAACACCACAGGGTTTATTGTACCTTTAGAACACAAAGCCAAGGAATATCTAGCATGTTACAGCCATTACTCACCTGATCATCAGTCCAATAATCCACACCCATTGACCCTTCATATTTGCCAACATTTAGTCCTGTGTGGTTTTCTATTGCAAATGCTTGCTGATGGACCAGAGGAACAGTGTTCACAACAAACACTGTACGCTTACTGCCATTCGACAATGACCCACGGATCTAAAGATTAAAAGATTTACCTGTAATACATCTGAACACTAGTAAAAATAAATTAAAATAACTTTAATGTACTGAAATTATCAAAACCGACAGTAAATTATAACATTTATAAAGTCCACCCCCCCCCCCCCTTGGTGTCCAATTTGTGTATTTTTACATGGCAAGAAGTGAAAGACCAACCAGGCTGTATTAGATAAGTGGGCCTGCAGGCCACTCCAAGCAACAGCCTGTTGGACCAAGTTATCACAAGTCGAGCCTGGCCTCAGGCCGGGCTCAGGGAGTAGAAGACCTCCCAAAACCCTCTCCTGGTAGGTATGGGTCGTGATTAGGTATAGTCAACGAAAAAATTCCTTTAGCCCCCAAGTCTGTGGAACATGCAAAATGACAACGCCACATTTGTTGTTGTAGTAATGGTTATGAATGGATTATGAATGAACAAACGCTTTGTATGACGAGTCTCATTGGTCAAAACAACACACACTATATAATATAATTCACACTGCTATCGAAAGGAAATTAGAGGAGAGCAGTGAATAAAAAACCAGCATTAAATGTAATGAAACGCCATTTTCTAGGCGAGTCCTGGAGGCTCCCTGGAGCTTACTAGGCTGATATGCTAATGTCAGACTTTGGCATCAGCCATGTGTATGGAGTTCTTATGGGCCTATCGGGGACCACAAGCCAGAACCTGGCCCCCTCTAGAGAGGCAAGGGGAGCAATGGCCTATAGAAACCCCCGTGTAACTGGAAGCATTCTATGTCTGCCATTGACTGGGTTAGGCACCCAGAAAAGTAGGCGTACCAAAACAAACCCCTATTCTGGTGAAAATTACAACCAAAAGCCAAACGAGTGGATAGAACTCTCCAAACAAAAACAAGCAAACTAATATGATGTCACCCGTCGTCGCGCCGCTGTCTGCGCAGCCCCCCCCTCCCCGGGAGGGGGAAGGGGTAGCCCCAGACCTACCGCACCGGCGATCCACACCCCAGTTCTGAGGCTGGATGTCAAAACACGTGAAAAAAACGCCAACCGGAGGGAGGGAGGGATGCCAGGGAGCCTCCGGAACTCACCCAAAAAATGGCGTTTCATTACATTCAACGCTGGTTTTTTGGGGAAAGCCCCTACGGCTCCCCGGAGCTAACTACCCACAGATGAAATGAATAGGAACTCACCCGGGAGGCGGTTGCTGCTCACTCCTCAACCCCAAGTCGAGACAACTGGCTGCATCCGCCAACCCAAAGCGACACAGTCCCGACTGGGCCCAGGAATGTTTACTAGGTAACGAGCAGCCAGGACCCTGTTCAACCGCCAAAATCCCTGCGCCTGAATGTCAGTCCAGGACATATTGCCAAAGACAGCGGCAAGAGCCGCGAACTTGCAGACGTCATGGGCACGGGGATAGACCGCAGGCTGGCAAGCCTTAATAACCCTGCGGACGAACTGGAAGACCCGCACCCTCGAACAGGGACGAAAGGAAACTGGATCAACCCAAAGCGCGTCCACGGACACAGAAGCCGTGGAGCGCAAATACCGATGAAGAGCCGCAACCGGATACAAAACATGGTGCACCCCCGGCCTAACCAACCAAGCATCAACAACCCAGGGACCCCTCCAGAGAGCAGCAGTCTCATTCTTCACCAGAAAAGAAGAAGGCTGCAGACAAAAAAAACGATCACCCCGACCGAAGGAGCAGAAATCTCTGCGCCGGAGGAGAGCATGATGCTCACCCACCTGACCCCCAAAGGCCAATGCCAACAATAAAAGAACCTTCGAAAAACAATCCGGGACTGAAGGGGCCACAACAAAATGAGAAGAAAGAAAACAGAGCACTCTATCCAATGACCAGGACAGTTCAGCCACCTGATCACCATAGAGATGATAAACTTGAGTTAAAAACACCACACGCTAAAACTCGAGGAGAAGATCGAACCATCCACATGACATACCGATCCGATCTGCTGGAAGAGGTGGAGCTGCGGAAAAACCTCCGGGTTTGGACACCGAGCAAGCAGCGCCTGAAAACCACGACTGGGCCGGCCACCAAGGGGCCAAGAGGACAACTCTTCCCTGGTAAGTCTCCAAGCGAGTCAGGACCTGGAGCAACAGCTGAACCAGGGGAAGAGGTACAGGAACCCCCACCTTAATAGAGGATATAACTATTTTTCTCTACTACACAACACGGAGGATCAATTTTAAGATTTTAATATAAACAATAGCTGGTGAATTTTGTGAAGAGGAGTCCTTCGTGTTAGTTATATATGCATTCTCTGCTTAAAACTTGAAGTAAATATGTCTTTTATGATATTAGAATTAGTTTTATAATAGCAAGATATTATACCAGTAGTTATTAAGTAAATAAACACTGGTGAACATGAAATATGAGAGAAGGTGATGAGGCCTCCCTAATGGGATCATTTACTATCACCAAATGCCCCTGTTCACCTAGTAATAAGGGTGTACCTTAGCTATACATACCCATTTCTAATTTATTTAGTTTGGTTTAATTTTGAAATTAAATGTGGGTGAGACATAAATAAAAATATGCTGCACAAGTGATGTCAGGTAAGGAGAAGAGTTAAAACTTCAAAAACTTTTCTCATTGAATACTTAAAGCTATAATTATGACTATATGGACTATTAAAAAAGAGAGAGGGGGAAGTAGGGGTCCAAGACCTCTTCCTGTTACACAACTTGAGTGTGGAACAAGTAATTATCAAAAGAAGGCACCATGCTGGGAAGGATATGTAGCAGTAAGGCAGTGAGGTGAGGCAGCTACTTATTTAAGGAATGCTTATTTTATTTACCTTATAAGCCGAGGCAGCTTATTTTATTTGAGGAATACTCAGCTGATTCCTCTACATTTAGCATCGAACAAATTTGTGTCAAAGACCTTCCTATTACACAATTTGGCTGTGTGTAACCAAACTAGAAGTGCTCTACAAATCAAGGTACCCAGAATGTGGAATGACCTCCCGAATCATGTCAAAGGCTGTACCTTTCTCAACCAGTTTAAGAGTAAAACCAAGTACTACCTAATTAACTCCATGTAACCTACCTTACCCGCTAAATGTCAACCCATGTCTTGCTATTTTTTAAACAATGCTGTTTGTTCACCATCGTGTATAATTGCTGATTTCTGCTATGTTCCCCCCCTTTTTTTATTTTTTACTCCTACTTTCAACACAATTTATACTGTACCTAATCCCAATTACTATTAAGTTTTAGTCTAAGTGTTTTTCCCCCCACACCTTGCCTGAAATGCTATGAGAATTAGTGGCTTTAGGTATTGTATGTACTAGTTTTGTCTATAAATCCAACATTATGTTTGTAAATCAACTATGTATGTACTTTTCCTGAATAAAATTTATTTATTATTATTTATTTATTAATCAGTAAGTAATTATTAAAAGAAGGCACCAAGCTGGGAAGGCTATGTAGCACCATTGTGTGTAACAATAAACCAAATCCTGTCAGCTGTAAAAATATTGATGCAGTTATTTAAATAAAAAATACAGTATAATGAAAGAAATATTACTGGTTCATTTTTATCCTATCGTTTTGTACTGAACAGTATCTCCATGGAAGTGAAAAATTGAGACATAATGCACAATTTAATGAATGATTCAAAAGAAATATGACTATTACATATCAATATGAGATCTTAATGATCCATGGTTAACATGATTTAATAAGGATAATACTTGTAATAATACAAACTATAATTTAAAATCTTTATTACTGATTTTTTTTATTAAGAAGTGTAGGTATACACAGCAATGTGCTGCTACCCTATTCTATATGGAATATTACAGTGTAGATAAAAAACTAGCTACAAGTTTATCTAATACTCCCATCTCACAGGATGGATAGGCATACATGGAATCAAGGGAGAAAATACCAGCCTCAACACAAAAAACAAATCAACTCTGACTAAACATCAACTTCACAATTTTCACAAGAAGTAAGCACTGAATCATGGAAACATCATAATTACTCTAATCAGTTTCTACAAGACTCCTCTCAAACAATGTATTTTTTAATATGCTTAGGTATACACAGCAATGTGCTGCTTCCCTATTCTGTATGAAGGACCACACAGTGTAGATCAACAACCAGCTACAAGCTCATCCAACATCCTCACCTCACAGGATGGCCAGTCATACATGGAATCAGGAGAGAACAAAATACTTAAGACTGATCTATAGCCTCCACTGGCAAAATCTGGGTGCAGCACAAGAATATCTTCCAATATTCCTGAGTATGAAGTAATTACAGAGCTCAAAGTACCTCATACCATTTGATATGAAGTCACTGATAACAGGGCAATCACAGATATAGTGTTGGAGAGTATGTTCTCTCCAACACTATATCACTACATCACTAAGTAGGACTGAAAACAGATGTTTTTTCCACCAAGAGGGTTATAAACCCATGGAACCGCCTACCCGCTGAAGCCGTAAATGCCAAATTCCAGCAAAAAAATATCATTGAGACAATTGGTGGGCCCTTTAACAAGCTGCCGGTTTTCTGTTCTCGTCGAGGCCGCTAGATAGATAGTGGCCCTTGGGTAAAATCAGTAAATATATACAATAATTGTCAGCGCATCTTCCGAGCAACAAGGACAGCTAGACTTGGAACTAGACTTCCAGTATCTCTTGGAATTACGTAGGTAAACAACAAATGAAACATATTTGTTTACTACAATGTCGGTGCTGGCTGTAAAAGTTGAAAAAACATAGTTTTACTTCTAAATACACTAATTTTATAAGAAAATTCGACATAAATAGAGCGCAGATGAGCTGCGATAAGGCAGCGTCGTGATTGGCTAAATCTTCAAGATGAAGAATGTTGCCTGCTCTCTGATTGGTCAAACGAAACACAGTAGTGACCTCTGTCGGCATGCAGGTGAACCAGACCCAAAACCCAAATATCTTCGTAAGTTTACCTACCTGAATTGCACCTAAGCATCTTCTTAGGGAATACTTAGGAACCTTCGTAGGAAACCTACTTGCAAAGAAATACATGGAGCGTCGTGAATCTAGTCCAGGCTCCCGCACAGACCCCCAAGCAACCACCGGGTGACCCGGGAGCTCCCCAAAAACGGGCACATGTGGGACCACAGCCGCAGAAGAAACTCCAGAGGAAGAGACAAGGAAGCGGTCCGAGAGTCCCACACAAGGCCCAGCCAGGTCCGAACCTGGGAGGGAACCAGATAGGCCTGCCTCCAGTTCACCAAGAACCCGAACCCAGCGAGCTGAGAAAGAACCAGATCTCTGGCGAGCAGACAAGCGGACTGACTGGGAGCCCAAACCAGCCAGTCGTCGAGGTAGGCCGACACCCGAACCCCTAACAGACGCAGACGTGTCACCATGATCCGCATAAGGCGCGTGAAAACGTGAGGTGCTAGGTTCAACCCGAACGGGAGACAACGAAAGCGGTAAGCACAAACCCCCACAACAAAACCAACCAGTCCCTGAACCCCAGATGAATCAGGACGTGCCAATAAGCAGCCCGTCCTCCAAAAATGGGGTGGTAAATGTAAGAAGACAAATAAGTGCAATTATGTACTATTCATAGCAGTTAGGAATTGTACTTATTTTCACTTAGTATTAAATCGTACTGTCAAATATATTGTGAATATTTGAGTTTCCCTGAAAAACTGAATAGAAAACCACAACCTCACCTAACCGTCTTAGTTTTGAAGATAATAATTTTATTGCTTCTTAATTACAATTAGTACTTAACCTATAGCTATATTGATATTACAGTTTTATAAAACTAATAAAACAAAACTAAAATATATCAATAAATTGTAAAGAAACTCAGGATATTTTAAAATTTTGTATAAAATCTACATTGTTTAATAAACCTGAAAAAAAAATTCCTAATATTTAAAACTTGTATATGACAAGTTGATTTAGAAAACTTCATCCTAAAATTCTGAGTGTCTTAACAGAAAAACGGTGAGAGTTAAATCGGGGAAGGGAGTTGGGTAAATGTAACAGCCCCATAAGTTTAATTATGCACTGTTTATGACAGTAAGAAAGTGTACTTATTACACTTAGTATTAAATCGTACTGTCAATTTGGAGGATGGGTTGCAATAAGCGCCCCGGAGGTCCAGGGACACCATCCAAGCGCCCGGCTCCAACAGAAGCCGAACCTGGGACAGCGTGGTCATCCGAAAGGAGGGGCAATGAACCCAGGGGTTCAGACGGGACAAGTCCAGAATGAACTGCAGGTCCACGCAGTCCCGTTTTGGGACTGGAAACAGACGAGAAACCCATTCGAGAAACGTTGTTTCGACCACGCCCCAAGCAAACCCACTCCAAGATGACCTGACAGAGTGCAGGGGAAGAAGCCTGCCCCGCCAGCCCGAACCCCCTCCTCCGCAGGGGGAGGGGCCACACAATGCCACTGGAGGCCGTGCGAAACGACCCGAAACACCCACAAATCATGGGACCAGGTATGAGCGAACAGTGCAAGACTCCCCCCCCATCGCCCCATTAATGGGGCGAACCGCGAAAAGGCCAGTGCCCCTTACGAGACCCAGAACCTCACACAGAGCAAACACTGTGCCGACCAGACGAAGGCTGGTCTGCAGGAGGAGCCGAACCCGAACCTGACACCAAAGTGGCCTACCACGTCGAGAGGAACCCCGAGCCTTGGCACAACCCTTCCGGAAAGGTCCACCATGGGACCCCCAGAGAACCATCAAGTCCGACATAGGACGGCAAGAAGCTGAAGCAGCCTGAATATACTGCGCAACAGTGGAAACCTCAAACAAGAGAGGGCAACAAGGGGAAGACATTCTAAGACCCAAGGCCCAAGCAGATTCCACAAAGGAGGCAAGCACAGTCTGCCGACACGCGAGCCAGGAGGCATAAAACAGAGCCACCGCATCCTTAAAGATCGGTGCGAAAAGCTGGAGCAAGGCAGCCGACGAGCGAACCGCAGAGGCTAAGGCGCCAGACCCAGATCAGCCCCACGCACCCCCACATCCTCTGTGAGCCAGTTGGAAAACAGCTCCAGGAGGGAAAAGAAGTGCAAGGCCGCAACCAAAAGGCCCTGAGCGCGCAAGTCCTCTGCCACCTGCACCGCCGAAAGGGAGGGAACCTGCACACGGAGCAGAACGACACCAACATCGCGAGGAAGGGCAGGAGCAAACAAGCATGCATTGAGGTGCTCAAGGTCTCCCCCAAGGAAAACCTGAAGCACCGTCGAAGCCTCCTACCACTCAAGCGTGCGGTAACGGCAGAAGGAGTGCCAAGCCTCCAAGGTAAAGACAGGAGAGTCCGACAGCCAGGACAACACTGGAACCTCGTAACGGAACCAGAAATGGAACGAATTCCAAAATTTGAAAGCCGAGGGATCCATTAGCGAGGCATAATCTGGGTCACGCAGGAGGTTTGTCGCAAGGGCCGCCCGCACCGCAGCAGGTTGGATGCGATAAGCCGAAAATCTCCGGAAAGACGGAACCGAAGTGCCCGGGAAAACACAGAACTGAACCAGGGAAGGGGCAGACGCCAAATCCAACTTGTACGCAGAGGGGGGAAAAGAAAACCCCACTCCTTGTAACAATAAGCCCCGCTCAGAGGGCAGAAAAACCCAGGCGGGGTTCAAGGCCCCGCTGAACCCCGGGGGCCCCTCCCCAGCCCCAGGTTCCTCCTCCACAGGACCCGGGGCTGAGTCCTCCACCCAAGCACCGACCCCAATAAACAAGGCCGGCGCAGCCATAGAAGCCGGATAGAATGACGCTCACTGGTCATACCCAGAGGCTTCGGCCGGGGGAGGAGACTCGAATGCCTCCGTCGCCACACAGGAAGGGGCATTCCCCGAGACTGGCTGAGTCTCAAGACCAACGAACCCTTGTCCCGACTCCGAAACCCTCAGACGTTTCGGGGCCGGAAGCAGGGGAGGGGGGACCAGAACGAACAACAGGAGGGGAAGGACCAGGAGGTGCAGACTGAACCAGGGTTGAAGTGACCCTCACCCCAAAGTCCGGGTCCCTATAAGCAAAACGGGGTAGCCGCGGGGCATCCGGGTGAGCAACCAACCTAGCGCGTTGCAACAAACAAAACCTAGAATGCAACGCCTGCGCAGCCTGTACCCGAAGATGATGATCCACAGATTGGGTAAATTGAGTCACCAGCAAGTAATAATACTCACAGGACTCAGGGTCAAAAGTGTCACCGACCCAACAGGCTGCATGACGGAGGCAAAAACTATGAGGGTCGCCCTGAGACAAGGGGACCGAACAACCCTCAAACTCGCACAAAGCGAGGGGGGACCCTCGGGTCACATCCATCGGACCCACGCGTCCCCTAGGAAATTCCCAGGGTCCCGAGCGTTTACTTGAAGAGGAATCGCGCTCAGGTCATCCCAGGCAGGGTACTGCTAATCGGCGCCCAAATCTACCAAACAAACTGCCTAAAGCTGAACCCCAGGGACGTGTACACTCACAGGGACCAAGCAGGGGGCACCACCAAGTATCAGGGTGAGGCCAAACATTAGTGGCAAATAGGGCAGAACCCCCACCAAGGCAAAAACAAAAAGAAAAACAAAACCCTGCAAGAGGACAACGTACCCCAAGGAACAGAGCCGGCCGCTGTGATTGGTGATAACTAGCTGCACAGCACCCTGCACCCCTTACCAGTGTGAAAACTGCCTCTTACCCTAAGGTAAACTAGGGAGAAAAAACACCGAAGTACCCAAAGGGCAGCCGAGAAACCGAGCAGGTAAACGGACACACAGTGGCAGACCTTGAGGAACTTGTGGAAGGTAACCCCAAGCTCCAAGGGCAGTACTTACAAGGCACCTAGGGAAGGGAACCCTAGGCGCATGCAGCCCGAGTACTGAGGAATAACTCCTGGCTCTCGCACCCCTGGAGTACAACAGCCACACACAAGGCACAGCGCCGCAAAAATACTGGAGCCAGAGCACACAACTGAGCCGATAGCATCAGCCTCAAGAACTGGGGTGTGGATCGCCGGTGCGGTAGGTCTGAGGCTACCGCTTCCCCCCTCCCGGGGAGGGGTGGGCTGCGCAGACATCGGCGTGACGACGGGTGACGTCATACTAGTTTGCTCGTTTTTGTTTGGGGAGTTCTATCCACTCGTTCGTCTTTTGGTTGCAATTTTCACCAGAATAGGGGTTTGTTTTGGGACTCCTACCTTTCTAGGTGCCTAACCTGGTCGATGGCAGACATAGAATGCTTCCAATTACACGGGGGTTTCTATTGGCCATTGCTACCCTTGCCTCTCTAGAGGGGGCCAGGTTCTGGCTCGTGGTCCATGGCAGGCCCATAAGAACTCCATGCACATGACTGATGCCATAAAGTCTGACATTAGCATATCAGCCTAGTAAGCTCCTGGGAGCCATAGGGGCTCTCCCCAGAAATAAATACATGAAGATAATTGAACAAGGGAGATGGCTCTACTTTTGTGCTTACGAGTTTATTGACTTTTTATGTGACGATATAACTTATGACAATTTTATGTATTGGCATTTGCCTGTTGAGGCAGATAACGTGATGTAGCAAAACGCTCCCTCCATTGTTGTTGTCCCTCAATCAACAAGCCTCAAAACGGTTTTTTCAAGTTAAAAGTGGTTTGCAAACACTGACATTTGCAAATACGGTTGATAACTTTTATAAGACAGAATAATCAAGCAATTATTAACCCTTAAACTGCGCATGGCGTATATATATGCCATGAGTAACATGTCCCACTGTGCGCATGGCGTATATATTCGCCATAGGGTGCCAGGCATGATTTAAATGGCCCGCGGCTACATGGGGTTCACATCAGCTTCCTCAGGGCTCTTGTAAACAGATGATATATTTAAAAAAAATCATGGGCAATATTCTCCAGTGTGAGAGCTATAGTACTGTTGGAGCAACCAAGGTTGGTTCACGAAGCATGAGCTAACAGCGTTGCTGTTCAGTTTGTGACCACAGCATCACCTAAAAATGTCAAAATAATTATGTAACTGCTATTATTTAGCGATGACTATTATAAATAACCCCTGTGATAAAAATGACCAGGATTATTGTGATAATTAGAGCTGTTTGGGAGTAGTAATGCTGTGGGAGGGTCGTTTACTGTGTGGTCACCTGTTATTGTCTGCATTCACCATACCAGCTCAGTGGTTCTCTATGGTGAACACAAATGTAGATACTACACACATTATATATAAGAGCAAAAAGATTATGTTGGGAGGAGCCATTTGGGTGACGGAGGTGGTGTTGTCTGCATGACTTGTCTAGCTGTGAAGAGGGTGGCCACTACGCACCCTACAAGCTAAGATGTACAGTTACGGTGCACACAATATGTAGATACTTATATATAATGTGTGTGTATATAGTGTAATAACACCCCAAACTGTATTGTTGGGGGAGAAATTTAGTGCGCCTGACCTTGAAAGAGTGAGGGAGGCAGCCGCCAGCTACGTATGTAGCGATGTCTCTTAGTGCCTGAACTAACTATATCAGCTTAGTTGTACAGTTGTGAACAAAACAGGTAGATACTTATTTTTATATATATATATATATATATATATATATATATATATATATATATATATATATATATATATATATATATATATATATATATATATATATATATATATATATATATATATATATATATATATATATATATAAATAATGCATGTTTATAGTGTAATAACTGCATAACTATTTGTTTATTGTTTTATGAACGTAATAATTGAACCACTAAAATAAACACGAGTATAGCGATGATTCACACGTTTTATTATATAAATCTATCTCACTACACACTATTGAATAATATTACTGCAAAAAACTAAGAAAAAATCAATGAGAGACATTGAAATAATTAGGTAATAATATCTTTGTGACAACTCCCACCAGACAGCTCGGGTGACGCTGACCGCCTCTGACAACTGCTCTGTCAACGCCCACATTTTGCCAGACTTCTTCGGCCTATTGCACCCAAAATATGTCACCTACGATTTTTTTTTTTTTTTCCGTGCTCAGGGAACACAAATTAACATTTTTCAGAAGACTAAAAAAATATAAGAATTTGTTTTTTCTTGTGCACAGGGGGTGTAAATATCCTCAGGACCCCTTAGCAGCTTTAAGGGTTAAATAAGCAATACAATACATGCATGAATATTATTTCCTCACGGTAGGGAAAAGCATGTGTGTGCACAGAAGGCATCATCACTTCCTCAAAAATATCAAGATATGTCAGCATTGAAACATCCCCAAATATCAGTAAATTCTCCGACGCCATATAAACGAATCCACCTCCATACATTGCACAATATACTGTACGAGCTATTCATCTTGGGAAATGATCATCACAATATTCATCTAGGGGAGTTGACAAATGACAAAGACTTACCTGTTCAGCAAGTTCCCTGATAAGAAGAATAGATATAAAAGTCTTTCCAGACCCTGTACCAAGAACAAGAATGGAATTCTGCTTCTTAGCAAGCTTAAACAGCTCCACCTGGTACGATCTGGCAGAAAACTCCGAGCCATCTCTCTGTAAAAAGATGCAGTATTAGGTCATTATAATGCAAAACATACAAGAGAAATAAAAAAAAAGCATTAATTCTACTACTTTCACTGCACATAACTTCATGAGATAAACTTAAAAAAATAATTTTTGTTAGTATAATACACCTAAACTTTCCCTCAGTAAGGAATATTTTTATTAATTTTATTTTGAAGCAACAATCATATTATACATCCAGCAATTATGCCCAGGGTTCCCATCTGACCACTTTTAAGGATCTGTCAACTCTGTGTCAACACACAGAAGCATAGGCTAGTCCCAGAACAAAAAGGCACGAGTTACAAGGAAAGGCTGCGTGAACTGCACCTAATATCGCTAGAAGGTAGAAGAGCTCGGGAAGACATGATCACCACATACAAAATTCTCGGGGGAATTGACGGGATAGACAAGGATGGATTATTTAAGATGGGTTATACACACACAAAGGGAGACAGGTGGTAGCCAAGTACCCAAAATGAGCCACAGAGACATTAGAAAGAATGTTTTCAGTGACAGTAGTTAGTAAATGGAATGAACTAGGAGGTGATGTGGTGGAGGCTGACTCCATACACAGTTTCAAATGTAAATATGATAGAGCTCGAGAAGCTCAGGAATCTGTACACCAGTAGATTGACGATTGAGAGGCGGGACCAAAGAGCTGAAGCTCATCCCACCGCAAGCACAACTAGGCGAGTATACACACACACAAAAACTAAAAAGATAAACTTTTTAACATGGGTGGTACGCAAGCAATAGGACACAGGTGGAGACTGAGTACCCAAATGAGCCATAGGGACGTTAGAACTTTTTCAGTGTCAGAGTAGTTAATAGATGGAATGCATTAGGCAGTGAGGTGGTGGAGGCTGACTCCATACACAGTTTAAAATGTAGATACAATAGAGCCCAGTAGGCTCAGGAATCTGTACATCAGTTGATTGACAGTTGAAAAGTGGGACCTAAGAGCCAGAGGTCAACTCATGCAAACACAACCAGGCGAGTACACACACACACACACAGTGTGTGTGTGTGTGTTCTCACATGGTTCTAGTGTATGAACGGAACACACAGTTCTCACATAGCCAAGGCTAGCCTGCGGACAACGAGGTGCCTCTAAGCGATGGACCGAGTCTTCCGTCACAGAAGTCTTGTTTATTTCACGACTTTTGTTAGGCCAAAACTAGAATATGCAGTGGTTGTGTTGTGCCCATATCTTAAGAAGCACATCAACAAACTGGAAAAGGTGCAAACATGCTACTAAGTGGCTCCCAGAACTGAAGGGCAAGAGCTATGAGGAGAGGTTAGACATTAAATATAACAAAACTAGATGACAGAAGAAAAAAAGGTGATATGATCACTACGTACAAAATAGCAACAGGAAGTGACAAAATTGATAGGGAAGATTTCCCGAGACATGGAACTTCAAGAACAAGAGGTCATAGATTTAAACTAACTAAACAAAGATGCCGAAGAAATATAAGAAAATTCACTTTCACAGAGTGGTAGACGGTAGGAACAAGTTAAGTGAGAAGGTGGTGGAGGCCAAAACCGACAATAATTTCAAAGCGTTATATGACAAAGAATGCTGGGTAGACGGAACACCACGCTGGACGTGTGATCCTGTGGTCACCGGGTTTGATTCCCGGCACCGGCAAGAAACAATGGGCAGTTTCTTTCACCCTGATGTGCCTGTTACCTAGCAGTAACTAGGTACCCGGGAGTTAGTCAGCTGTTACGGGCTGCTGCCTGGGGGTGTGTGTGGTGTGGGAAAAAAAAGTAGTAGTAGTTAGTAACGGTTGATTGACAGTCGAGAGGCAGGCCGAAAGAGCAGAGCTCAACCCTCGCAAGCACAACTAGGTGAATACACTGTGTGGGAGAGAGAGTGAGCATCACACTGAGGAGTCACACTGCTGCAGGCTCCAGGATAATTCAAATTTTCTAAGTGTTGGGAGTAGTAAGGGTTGCAAGTGGTGTCCCAGAATACACAAAGGTGTAGGGAATTTGAAAAGAAACTAAGAGATAAGAAATAAGTGTCTGTGAATGAAAAATCTTGGCTAGAAAAGTTGATCTTTCAAAACAGCAGAATGTCAACAAAGATGGCCACCACCACAGGGAAGGACAGCACCCCAACAAAGGAATGTTTTGCAGGTTTCTCACAACAAGATGTAATGAAAGGTGGTTTTCTTGGCAGGTTAGTGATTATTAAGGACATGCTAAAGAATTTAAGAAAATGTAATTAAATTAGAACAAGAAAATGGAGGTCTCAAGATTGAGTTTTGTAATTTAAAAGGAAGTATTTTCCAGCAAGATAAGGAAATTACCAGCTTGACTTACAAGATAAGGATGCAGGAGGCACACATCAAGGAACTAGTAATGGATAATGAGGCATGGAAAGTGATGAGTATGGAATTTAAAAAAAAATAAACAAGAAGAAGACTCGTAAGGTGAATAACTACACGGGACTCTGAGGGCTAACATGGAGTTAGGCAAGGAGATGCAACGAGAAACTTTATTGGCAACTCAAATAGAGGAGGCTAATAAAGAACTAAAAAAGTATAAAGAAGAAATAAAAGAGACGTATGCACAAGTTGTAAAAAGAGAGAGAGACGATTAAGGAAGTGTGTTTGTTAGTTGAAACCAGAAATGAAAAACAAGAAGTGAATCTTAGGCAAGCAATTACGAAAGAACTGGTTACCAACAGTAAACTGGTACAAAACACTGTAGACAAAATTAAATCCATAATAATTTTTGGATGTTTAGAGAAGGAAATTTCCTCTAGGGTGGACAGAGCAGCAGCAGAGATGAAAATCATAGAAAAAATAGTAGGATTAGGAGAAGGCCTAAATTCAAAGGAGCATGTCAGTGATTTTAGGAGGATAGGAAAATATGAGGAAGACAATAACCGCCCCTTAAGGGTGACGTTTAATGGAGTAAAGTATATGACAGAAGTGCTTCGGAATGCCAGAAAATTGCAATGTGACGAAAATGGCAAACCTTGGTCAATAAGTCAAGACCTCTCAAAGGAGGACAGAGAAAAGCTGAAAATGAACCTCATTGAAGTGAAAAGTCTAAATGGGGACGGAAATTAAGAAGAAAGGAATTAACAAATCCACAAGGGCCGTGACGAGGATTCAAACCTGCATCCGAGAGCATCCCAGATGCTGCCTTAATCGACGAGCTACGACATGGTCAAAAGGAGTTGAAACCGAAGTTCTACTGAACTTACTGGATCCTGCGGCAGTTGTGGATTTGTTCATTTGATGCATCACGCAATTGTGATTTCTGTGTATAAGAAAGGAATTCTTTTTTTCTACAAAGTGTCAGGGACTGGAAAGCTAGTGAAATGGTACATAAAGACAAAGCAATAAAATCTTTAAAGGAAGGGGGTGTAAAGAACAAAGAGAAGGTGAACATGTTCCTGAAAATAGTATATACACCAACATAGATGGAGTGAGATCGAAAATATTAAGAGTTGAAAGATATAATTCAGATCAAAGTCCAAGATATTGTCGCATTAAGAGATGAAACTTGAAGAAAATATTTGAAATGAGGTCGTATTCCCAAGGGGTTACTCAGTTTGGAGACGTGACAGGAAAACTAGGAAGGGGGGGGGGGGGAGGAGTGGCTGTGCTGGTGAAAGAATACTTGAGGGTAAGCGCGTTATTAACTGAAAACCCAGAGATATTGACATAATGACACTGCAGATCTAGAATCAAGATGATAAACTGATAAAGAACATCCAGGAAGAACTGGATGACAAACGAGAGGGCCCCATAATGGTCATGAGAAAGATTATGGTAAGAGCTGACAAAGATAAATCCCAATTGTTGGTACTGGGGGACTTCAACTTTAAGGCAATAGACTGGAAGGCCCACAAGGCTAGAACAAAGGACACTTGGACAGGCAGATTTGTAAACCTCCTCTTGGAGATATTCATGTATCAACAAGTCAAACCGGCCACAAGAATGAGGATAGGGAATGTTCCGTCAATACTGGATCAAATATTCACCAGGAGAGAAGAAGAGGTATTTGACATCCAGTACCTTCCTTCGTTGGGAAAGAGTGATCATGTCCTCTTGGACATTAAATACTCTTTGCGATATAATCTAGTAGAGAATGGGGGACATTGCAACAGTTGTTTCACTTGATTTCAAGAGAGGATGCTATGGGGAACTTAGAAATTTTTTTCATGGGTATAATTGGACAGACTTGTTGCTAGGCAAGGAAGTAAATGAGATGTATGCCATATTTTGCAAAATATACGATGAAGGCACACTAACAATCACACCAAAACCATAGAGATGCAGACCTAGGAAACTGGGTTGGTTCAACAGAAATTGCGAGAGGGCCAGAGATCAAAAGACACAAGCATGGAATCATTATAGGAAGAGAGACCAAACCCCCAAACATACCAGCGATACAAAGATGCGGGAAACAACTACACATCAGTAAGGAAAGAGGCAGAGAGGAACTTTGAGAACGGTATAGCAGACAAATGTAAATCGGATCCAGGTCTTTTCTATAAATTCGTTAAAAGCAAGCTGCAGGTAAAGGATAATATTCAGATGTTGAAAATGGAAGACAGATACATAGAAAATGAAAAGGAAATGTGTGAAACATTAAATGAAAAGTTCCAAAGTGTGTTATAACAAAATGAAATCTTCAGGGAACCAGACACAATAAGAATTTCAGAGAACAACATAGAGCACATAGAGGTGTCTAGAGACAAAGTTTAACAAATGCTCTTGGAGCTAAGTAAGAACAAAGCAGTTGGCCCAGGTGGAATTTCACCATGGGTTCTGAGAGAATGTGCAGCTGAGCTCGGCATACCACTTCAGCTGAATTTTCAGACATCCCTGTGTACAGGAGATGTGCGGAAAAAGGCTAACATAGTTCCAATCTACAAAAGTGGCAGCAGGGAAGACCCCCCCCTCAATTAAAAACCTGTATCATTGACAAATGTAATAGTCAAAATATTGGAAAAAATAATAAAAATTAAATGGGTAGAACATCTGGAGAGAAATTATATAATATCAGACAGACAGTATAGGTTTCGATCTGGAAGATCCTGTGTAACGAATTTAAGGTTTCAATGATTGAGCCACAGAGATTTTACAAGAAAGAGATGGTTGGGTTGACTGCATCTATCTGGACCTAAAAAAGGCTTTTGACAGAGTTCCACATAAGGGGTTGTTCTGGAAACTGGAACATATTGGAGGGGTGACAGGTAAGCTTCTAACATGGATGAAAAATTTCTTGACTGACAGAAAAATGAGGGCCATAATCAGAGGCAATGTATCGGATTGGAGGAATGTCAAAAGTGGGTTCACACTTGTGACAGTGCAAGAACTGAACCCACAGGGTTCAGTTCTTGCACCGGTAATGTTCATTGTCTACATAAACGATCTACCAGATGGAATACAGAATTATATGAACATGTTTGCTGATGATGATAAGATAATAGGGAAAATAAGAAACCTAGATGATTGTCATGCCCTAGAAGAAGACCTGGACAAAGTAAGTAGTATATGGAACACCACTTGGCAACTGGAATTTAATATAAATAAATGCCATGTTATGGAATGTGGAATTAGAGAACATAGACCCCACACAACCTATAATTTATGTGAGAAATCTTTAAAGAATTCTGACAAAGAAAGGGATCTAGGGGTGGTTCTAGATAGAAAACTGTCACCTGAGGACCACATTAAGAACATTGTGCAAGGAGCCTATGAGCCTATACTACACTTTCTAACTTCAGAATTGCTCTTAAATACATGGATGGCGAAATACTAAAGAAATTGTTTACGACTTTTGTTAGACCAAAGCTGGAATATGCAGAGGTTGTATGGTGCCCATATCTTAAGAAGCTTATCAACAAACTGAAAAGGGTGCAAAAACATGCCACTAAGTGGCTCCCAGAACTGAAGGACAAGAGCTATGAGGAGAGGTTAGAGGCATTAAATATCTCAAAACTAGAAGATAGGAGAAAAAGAGAGGCGATATGATCACTACGTACAAAATAGTAACAGGAATCGATAAAATTGATAGGGCAGAATTCCCGAGACCTGGAACTTCTAGAACAAGAGGTCACAGATTTAAATTAAAGATGCTGAAGAAATATAAGAAAATTCACTTTTGCAAAGAGTGGTAGATGGTTTGAACAAGTTAGGTGGGGAGGTGGTGGAGTCCAAAACCATCAGTAATTTGAAAGCGTTATATGACAAGAGTGCTGGAAAGACAGGACACGAGTGTAGCTCTCATCCTGTAACTACACATAGGTAATTACACTTGGGTAATTACATACACCCATTACACAGATTACAGCCAGAAAGGGACTCGTCGTCGCTGTGACACAGCTTGAGAACTCCAGGATCTTTGCATCATATCTGGGTGATAGTGCTGGGGAGGGCTATGCAAGTGGTGTTCTCGATACCATCAATATACCGAGATCATCGATAAAAGGTGGACAGTGGCGACCGATTTGAAAATATTTTATAAATCTGGAAAAAAAATACTTGTCCCAGGGTCTCTGAATCAATTCCGACAAAATAAAAACAAAGATGGAGGATGGGGCAGGACTGGATGGGACACGGTCGTCAGTGAAGACAGCAGAAGAGGCAGACTTCAAAGGTTTTACTCAGAAACAAATATGGGAAACTGGTCTTCTCGGTAGGTTAGAGATAATTAAGGATATGCTAAAGAAGAGTGAAAACCCTTGAGAAGTTGACATAAGGGCATTGCAGGTCTAGTCAGGATGATAAAACTGATAATTGAAACTGCCTACACCCCACCAGCAAGCAACACATTGACAAAGGAAAAACTGGATGACAAACTAGAGGGCCTCATAATGGTCATGAGAGAGATATAGTAAAAGCAGATAAAGATAAATTACAATTGTTGGTACTGGGGGACTTCAATTTTAAAGCAAAAAACTGGGAGGCCTACGAAGCAAGAACGGAGGACATCTGGACAGGCAGATTAGTAAACCTCATTCTGGAGCCATTCATGTATCAACACATCATGCAGGCCACAAGAATGAGGGAAGGGGATGTTCCGTCAGTACTGAATCTAATATTCACCGGGAAAGAAGAAGAGGTATTTAACATCCAGTACTTCCCTCCCTTGGGAAAGTGATCATGTCTTGTTGGACATTAAATATGCTCTGAGATATAATCTATAAGAAAATGGGGACACTGAAACAGTTGTTTAACTCGATTTCAAGAGAGGACACTATAGGGAACTTAGAAATTTTTTAACAAGTTTAATTGGACAGACTTGTTGCCAGACAAGGAAGTAAATGAGATGTATGCCAAATTTTGCAAAATACGTACAGTGGTACCTCGGAATGCGAGTGTCCCTGTATGCGAGTTTTTCGGAAGACGAGCAGGATTTACTCCAAAAATATGTCTCGGAAGGCGAGGGTTACCTCGGGACGCGAGTTTGTTGATACGTGTACAGGCCGACTGGCGCGTGGTGGCATGGCGATCGCGCCTCAGTTTACCAGTGTCTCGTGTCCAGTGATTATCCCACCTGAATTCTTCACAAGGATTTACAGTTTTTTATCGGTTTTTGGCCATTTTAATATAAAAGTTGTCATTATATATCTTGCCATGGGTCTCAAGAAAGCCATTGGTAAGGTTCAACCTAAGAAAATAGCTGTGAGTAGAGGCAGTAGAGGATGTTCCTTCTTGATTAAGAAAATGTGTGAAGTATGGGAAGAACTGCAAAGTTTTGATGAAAAAACTCACCCAGATAAAGCTGTAGCAGGCCGTTGCATTGACCTTTTAAATGATAATGTGATTTCTTACTACAGACAAGTGCTAAAATGTAGGGAAAAACAAGTGTCATTAGACAAATTCTTAGTAAAACAAGCAAGTCCTAGTGGTATGCAGGCAAAATGTGCCAGAGTGTGCATACCAGTGAAGTCCTCACTGCCTGATGTGATAATGGAAGGGGACTCCCCTTCCAAACAGTAACTCCTCTCTTCCTCCCTCCTCCTCACCATCTTCCATACGCCTACAGCATTCAACAGCAAGGTAAGTAATAACTTGAACATAGTTTTGTAGGTTTATTTAGATGAATTAGGTATAAAAATTTAGTTTGATGTGGGGTTTTTGGGGTAGTCAGGAACGGATTAATTCATTTCCCTTTATTTCTTATGGGGAAATTAGCTTCGGAATGCGAGTTTTCGGAATACGAGGCGTCTCCAGGAACCAATTAAACTCTTAAACTGAGGTATGCCTGTATATGATAAAGGCACACAAACATTCATACCAAAACAGAGATGCAGAACAAGAAAACAGGATTGGTTCAACACAAATTGTGAGAGGGTCAGAGATGAAAAGACAAAAAAAAATGCCTAAATATAGGAAGAGACCTAACCCACAAACATCCCAGCACTACAAACAAGCAAGAAACAATTACACAACAGTGAGGAGAAAGGCAGAAAGGAACTTTGAAACAGTAGGTAGGAAAGGAAGAGCCTGAACCAAGGCTGAAGCGACCAACGCTTCCCAAAACAGTCCCTAAAACCCATGTGGGGCAGCTCCAGGGCTTCCAAACAGGCAACCAGCCTAGCCCGCTAAAGCATAGAGAAACATTTATGCAGCATGGCAGCTGCCTGACCAAGCAGAATATCAGACAAGGGATGAGTGAACTGGAGCACAAGCAGGGAGCAAGTCCCGCAAGACTCTGGGTCGTAGATGTTCCCGACCCAACAGGGAGCATGGCGGAGGCAGAATGAATGATCGTCACCCTGAGGCAGAGGTGACGAACAACCCTCAAATTTGCACAAGGCGAGAGTGGGCTCGGAAGAAGTATCCAAGGGTACGACCGAGCCCACCGGGGTTTTCTAAGGCCCATATGGTGAATGAGTCCTTACAGGAACAGGAAGCCTACATTTCTCTGGATTATCAGTAACTAACCCTCACTCCCACCCCATTAATTTAAGTTACCATATCTTGCAGATCATCAGTACAACTTACCCTCTCTCCTGGGCTGTCAGGTGCATCAGTGACTTGAGGGTTGTTGTATGGACAGGAAGTACTAATTGCAGAATCATCTGTAGGAGAAAAAAATGTAGTACACAGCACCACTTGGTTTCCGAACCCCTTGGGGACGAGACCCATCGGTTAACATGTAAATTCGTAAATGAGAAATAGAGGAAAAAAATAAACTAGAAATGTAAAAAACAAGCGTTGATTGTAATGAAACGCCATTTTCTGGGTGAGACCCAGAGGCTTCCCGGAGCTTATCCGGCTGATATGCTAATGTCAGACTTTGGCATCAGTCATGTGTATAGAGTTCTAGGGCCTACCGGGGACCACGGCCAGAACCTGGCCCCCTCAAGAGAGTCAAGGGGAGCAATGGCCTATAGAAACCCACGTGTGGTAGGAAGCATTCTATGTCTGCCATCGACCGGGTCAAGCATCCAGAAAGGTAAGCATTCCAAAACAAACCCCTATTCTGGTGAAAATTGCTACCTAAAGCCGAACTAGTGGATAGAACTCTTCAACAGAAAACAAGGAAACTAGTATGACGTCATACGTCACCGCGCCGCTGTTTGCGCAGCGGCGCCGTGACCAGACCTCCCACGCCGGCTATCCACCTATCAGTTCTGAGGCTGGATGTCAAAACACGCGAAAAACCGCCGACCGGAGGGAGGGAGGGTTGCCGGGGAGCCTCCGGGTCTCACCCAGAAAATGGCGTTTCATTACATTCAACGCTGGTTTTCTGGGGGAGCCCTGTCGGCTCCCCGGAGCTAATTACCCACAGAGGAAGGTCAAAGGGACAGAACCGGGAGGCGGACACCACGCACCCTGTTCAACCCTGAAAGATCAAGGATGCACCAGAGCTCTGCCAAGTTCTGTTTTGGACTATGAAGAGACGAGACACCCACAAAACGGACACGGTCGTCGTGACTATGCCGGAAGCAACTCACTCCAAAATGACCACGAAGATCACCAACACCTCCAATTCTGGGTCCCTAAAAACAGTTCGGGGCAGCTCTGGGGCATTCAACCAGGCACACAGCCTAGACCACTGCAGACCAGAAAACTGAAACCATAAAGCAGTAGCTGCTTGATATGCACTAGCAGCATCAGGAGGGTCAGAAAGTAGTTACATGGGGAAAGCATACCCCACAAGATACAGGGCCGAAAGTGTCCTTAACCCAATAAGAAGCATGGCGGAGGCAGGAGTGATTGTCACCCAGTGGCATGGACAATGAATAATCCTCAAATTTGCACAAGGCGAGAGCAGGTTCAGAGGGGATATTGATTAATCACATTGAACCCACAGGGAATTTCCAGAGCCCCGTAGGGTAAACCAAGCAGGACACCCAGACACTGGGTATGCTATGCTGGACCTAAAAGAAATAATATATATATATTATATAATATAATATAATATATATATATATATATTTATATATATATATATATATATATATATATATATATATATATATATATATATATATATATATATATATATATATATATATATATGAATGAAAACTCACACCCCAGAAGTGACTCGAACCCATACTCCCAGAAGCAACGCAACTGGTAACTACAGGGCGCCTTAATCCGCTTGACCATCACGGCCGTCAAAAGGAAGTGATAGCCGAGGCTATTTGAGCCACTTCCCCGACGGCAACTCGGATGGTAATCTTGGGCATAGCATTTCACCAAATCACCTCATTCTTTGGGGCACACGTGAGGAACACAAATGCGAACAAGCCTGAATGGTCCCCAGGACTATATGCGAATGAAAACTCACACCCCAGAAGTGACTCGAACCCATACTCCCAGAAGCAACGCAACTGGTAACTACAGGGCGCCTTAATCCGCTTGACCATCACGGCCGTCAAAAGGAAGTGATAGCCGAGGCTATTTGAGCCACTTCCCCGACGGCAACTCGGATGGTAATCTTGGGCATAGCATTTCACCAAATCACCTCATTCTTTGGGGCACACGTGAGGAACACAAATGCGAACAAGCCTGAATGGTCCCCAGGACTATATGCGAATGAAAACTCACACCCCAGAAGTGACTCGAACCCATACTCCCAGAAGCAACGCAACTGGTAACTACAGGGCGCCTTAATCCGCTTGACCATCACGGCCGTCAAAAGGAAGTGATAGCCGAGGCTATTTGAGCCACTTCCCCGACGGCAACTCGGATGGTAATCTTGGGCATAGCATTTCACCAAATCACCTCATTCTTTGGGGCACACGTGAGGAACACAAATGCGAACAAGCCTGAATGGTCCCCAGGACTATATGCGAATGAAAACTCACACCCCAGAAGTGACTCGAACCCATACTCCCAGAAGCAACGCAACTGGTAACTACAGGGCGCCTTAATCCGCTTGACCATCACGGCCGTCAAAAGGAAGTGATAGCCGAGGCTATTTGAGCCACTTCCCCGACGGCAACTCGGATGGTAATCTTGGGCATAGCATTTCACCAAATCACCTCATTCTTTGGGGCACACGTGAGGAACACAAATGCGAACAAGCCTGAATGGTCCCCAGGACTATACGCGAATGAAAACTCACACCCCAGAAGTGACTCGAACCCATACTCCCAGAAGCAACGCAACTGGTAACTACAGGGCGCCTTAATCCTCACGTGTTCCTCACGTGTGCCCCAAAGAATGAGGTGATTTGGTGAAATGCTATGCCCAAGATTACCATCCGAGTTGCCGTCGGGGAAGTGGCTCAAATAGCCTCGGCTATCACTTCCTTTTGACGGCCGTGATGGTCAAGCGGATTAAGGCGCCCTGTAGTTACCAGTTGCGTTGCTTCTGGGAGTATGGGTTCGAGTCACTTCTGGGGTGTGAGTTTTCATTCGCATATAGTCCTGGGGACCATTCAGGCTTGTTCGCATTTGTGTTCCTCACGTGTGCCCCAAAGAATGAGGTGATTTGGTGAAATGCTATGCCCAAGATTACCATCCGAGTTGCCGTCGGGGAAGTGGCTCAAATAGCCTCGGCTATCACTTCCTTTTGACGGCCGTGATGGTCAAGCGGATTAAGGCGCCCTGTAGTTACCAGTTGCGTTGCTTCTGGGAGTATGGGTTCGAGTCACTTCTGGGGTGTGAGTTTTCATTCGCATATAGTCCTGGGGACCATTCAGGCTTGTTCGCATTTGTGTTCCTCACGTGTGCCCCAAAGAATGAGGTGATTTGGTGAAATGCTATGCCCAAGATTACCATCCGAGTTGCCGTCGGGGAAGTGGCTCAAATAGCCTCGGCTATCACTTCCTTTTGACGGCCGTGATGGTCAAGCGGATTAAGGCGCCCTGTAGTTACCAGTTGCGTTGCTTCTGGGAGTATGGGTTCGAGTCACTTCTGGGGTGTGAGTTTTCATTCGCATATAGTCCTGGGGACCATTCAGGCTTGTTCGCATTTGTGTTCCTCACGTGTGCCCCAAAGAATGAGGTGATTTGGTGAAATGCTATGCCCAAGATTACCATCCGAGTTGCCGTCGGGGAAGTGGCTCAAATAGCCTCGGCTATCACTTCCTTTTGACGGCCGTGATGGTCAAGCGGATTAAGGCGCCCTGTAGTTACCAGTTGCGTTGCTTCTGGGAATATGGGTTCGAGTCACTTCTGGGGTGTGAGTTTTCATTCGCATATAGTCCTGGGGACCATTCAGGCTTGTTCGCATTTGTGTTCCTCACGTGTGCCCCAAAGAATGAGGTGATTTGGTGAAATGCTATGCCCAAGATTACCATCCGAGTTGCCGTCGGGGAAGTGGCTCAAATAGCCTCGGCTATCACTTCCTTTTGACGGCCGTGATGGTCAAGCGGATTAAGGCGCCCTGTAGTTACCAGTTGCGTTGCTTCTGGGAGTATGGGTTCGAGTCACTTCTGGGGTGTGAGTTTTCATTCGCATATAGTCCTGGGGACCATTCAGGCTTGTTCGCATATATATATATATATATATATTTATATATATATATTTATATATATATATTTATATATATATTTATATATATATATTATATATATATATTTATATATATATATTTATATATATATATTTATATATATATATTTATATATATATATTTATATATATATATTTATATATATATATGTCGTACCTAGTAGCCAGAATGCACTTCTCAGCCTACTATGCAAGGCCCAATGTGCCTAATAAGCCAAGTTTTCATGAATTAATTGTTTTTCGACTACCTAACCTACCTAACCTAACCGAACCTAACTTTTTCGGCTACCTAACCTAACCTAACCTATAAAGATAGGTTAGGTTAGGTTGGGTTGGTTAGGTTCGGTCATATATCTACGTTAATTTTAACTCCAATAAAAAAAAATTGACCTCAAACATAATGAAATGGCTAGCTTTATCATTTCATAAGAAAAAAAATAGAGAAAATATATTAATTCAGGAAAACTTGGCTTATTAGGCAAATCGGGCCTTGCATAGTAGGCTGAGAAGTGAGTTCTGGCTACTAGGTACGACATATATTTATATATATATATTTATATATGTCGTACCTAATAGCCAGAACGCACTTCTCAGCCAACTATGCATGGCCCGATTTGCCTAATAAGCCAAGTTTTCCTGAATTAATATATTTTTTCTAATTTTTTTCTTATGAAATGATAAAGCTACCCATTTCATTATGTATGAGGCCAATTTTTTTTATTGGAGTTAAAATTAACGTAGATATATGACCGAACCTAACCAACCCTACCTAACCTAACCTAACCTATCTCTATCGGTTAGGTTAGGTTAGGTAGCAGAAAAAGTTAGGTTAGGTTAGGTTAGGTAGGTTAGGTCGTCGAAAAAACATTAATTCATGAAAACTTGACTTATTAGGCAAATCGGGCCATGCATAGTTGGCTGAGAAGTGCGTTCTGGCTATTAGGTACGACATATATATATATATTTATATATATATATATATATTTATATATATATATATATATTTATATATATATTTATATATATATATATATTTATATATATATATATATATATTTATATATATATATTATATATATATATATATATATATATATATATATATATATATATATATATATATATATATATATATATATATTTATATATATATATATATATTTATATATATATATATATATATATTTATATATATATATATATATATATATATATATTTATATATATATATATATATATTTATATATATATATATATATATTTATATATATATATATATATATATATATATATATATATATATATATATATATATATATATATATATATATATACTGCACTGCTACAGCTTTGTTCCGATCGGCTCGGAGACCCTCGGTTCGTGGGGAAAATGTGCATTGAAGTTCCTGAAGGAATTGGGGGACAAATTGATCAGCGCTACAAAAGACCAGAGAGCAAAAAGTTTCTTGTTCCAGCGCCTCAGTGTTGCGATTCAGAGAGGAAATGCCTGTTGCGTCTTGGGCACTAGTCCAACTTCAGAGGAATTCGAAGAAGTGTTTGACTTGCAACAATGATCGAACCCGTCTGTGACATTCATCAATGTTTCCCATTGTTGTGTTCTTCAAGAGATCCATAACCTTTAAGCACCTTTTTGCATTATTATTTTTGTATCAACCCATGTATATCTTGTAACCATCAAATGCATAATAAAGCACAAAAATATTCAAGGAAGGGGGTGGTAGGAGAAAAGCACACAGAAACTGTATTGGAGGGGATCTAAACATTCCCTCTAATGCGTTATGCGTGGTTTCCTCCGAGGCTATGGGTCCCCCTTCTTCCAGCTAGAGGTGGTACTCCCTTCTATATATATATATATATATATATATATATATATATATATATTTATATATATATATATATTTATATATATATATATATTTATATATATATATATATATATTTATATATATATATATATATTTATATATATATATATTTATATATATATATATATATATATATTTATATATATATATATATATTTATATATATATATATATATATTTATATATATATATATATATATATTTATATATATATATATATATTTATATATATATATATATTTATATATATATATATATTTATATATATATATATATTTATATATATATATATTTATATATATATATATTTATATATATATATATTTATATATATATATATATATTTATATATATATATATTTATATATATATATTTATATATATATATTTATATATATATATTTATATATATATATTTATATATATATATTTATATATATATATTTATATATGCAATTGACGATCACAAAACACTGATCATTTTATGCGGAAAATCCACAGAGAAATATGAAATGAGGTGAACGTTTCGGCTTTGTTAAAGCCTTTGTCAACACCAGACTGACTAAGGAGAAGGGAGAAGGGGAGGATATATAGGCCGACACCTGACCAACCCATCCCTAGGGTTGGTCAGGTGTAATTAACCAAAAAAGGTATAGCTTAGCTTAGAATGGTCAAAGAGGATTAAGCGGTCAGAGAATAAGGATGAAAGATTAAAGAAAAGCCTCATGAACACACAATATATGAATATACAATTATAATGAGACATTGTAAGCCTCTCTATCAGAGTTGTTTCTTAAACTGTTGTGCAATATTATAACTTAAAAATGGATCAAGTTTGTACATTCCAGTACTAACATTAAGAAGATTTGGACACTGACTGATTAGAGCAGACTCAATCAAATTCCGTTCCACGAAATCCCCACAATTGGTAATGCTTTTTGCCCCATTCCAGTTAATATTGTGATCGCATAAACTCGTATGTAGATACAATGCATTAGACGTTTGGGCAGTTCTAATACTATAAGCATGTTGTGACAACCGCAATTGTAAGGACTTTCCTGTTTGTCCAAGGTACACAGAATCACAATCATTGCAGGGAATCGAATACACACAACCTCCTGTATCAGGGGAGTTTTTTATTAAATTGGATTTGATCGTACTATTAGTAAACACCAAATTTATATTAAGTTTCTTAAAAATCAGAGACAATTTTTCAAGTCCACTCGCATAAGGTACCACCAATGAGTTAATAATTTTTGGTTTCGCCTTAGGGACGTGATTATAATATGTACGCTTGGCTTGTACAAACGAGAAATCCAAAAACCTCTTAGGATATTGTAAACTCTTCCCAATTTCATATATTTTAGCAATCTCTTCATCAAAAAACTCAGGGCTGCAAATCCTCAAAGCTCGTAGAAACATTCCTGAAAATACTGCCTGTTTAACTTTACTATGATGATTCGAATAAAAATGAACATACGACCCCACGTTGGTAGGTTTCCTATACACATTAAATTTGAACTTTCTAGTGACTCTATGAATCATAATGTCCAAAAACGGAAGAGTACCATTTTCCTCAGTTTCACAAGTGAATTTTATTGAAGGTACCAAAGAATTGAGTTCATTAAGAAAAACTATCTGGTCTTTGTTGCACGGCCATAAGCACAAAATATCATCAACATACCTAAACCAAACTACATTAGCCGGGATAATCCTGGATAAGATTTTTGTTTCAAAGAATTCCATATACAAATTGCTTAAAACTGGGGACAGGGGATTGCCCATCGCCATACCAAATGTTTGTTTGAAAAATTTTCCATTAAAACTAAAATAATTGTCTTTTATACACAATTTAATAAGTTCCAATACTTTATTGGTCTGCAAGCTCAAATTATATTTAGGCAGTTCCTCACGTAGAAATTCTAACAGATCATCAACAGGAACTTTAGTGAATAAAGAGGTCACATCGAAACTTATAAGTTTAAAATCAAAATTTAAATTCAGTGTGGATAGCTTATTAACTAAGTCCACATTGTAACAGGAACTTTAGTGAATAAAGAGGTCACATCGAAACTTATAAGTTTAAAATCAAAATTTAAATTCAGTGTGGATAGCTTATTAACTAAGTCCACATTGTTTGTCAAGTGTGAGTTGGAAATAGTACCAACTATAGGGGACAAAACTTTGACTAACCACTTGAGAGTTTATAAGCCGCCGAACCAACTGAACTAATAATCGGCCTTGCCGGATTATATGGCTTATGAGTTTTTATAAGACCATACATGTAAGGAAGAGAGGGGGATCGACTTGTTAGCCTAGATATCAACTCTTTATCGCCTTTACACACAGTTTTAAGAGTTTTGTTAAAATGTGCAATCACTTTTTCAGTAGGATCTCTGTTAACCAATAGATAAGTATCCCTGTCTTCCAAGAGTAACTCCATTTTTCGGACATAGTCATCTTTATTCATAATAACTACTGCATTTGACTTATCAGCCTTGGTAATATGTAATGAACTATCTTTTTTGAGATTTTTGAACGCATGAACAAATCGACTTGGACAATTAGGAACAGAATTGTTAAGTAAAAGTATATATATATAAATATATATTTATATATATATATATTCTAAGCTAAGCTATACCTTTT